>NC_090440.1:358542288-358851462 GCF_031143425.1 Pleurodeles waltl
TTTTGACCCAGGGAGAAAAGAGGCACACGTCCTGAGGACTACTTTATCAGGATATATCCTGAGATACGGCAGTTTCAACAACAAAGCCTGCATCTCACTCACTCTCCTGGCAGGTGTGATCGCCACTAAGAAGGCTGTTTTGATAGTGAGCAGCCGGAGAGGACAGTTATGTAAAGGCTCATAAGGAGCACACATTAGAAAAGTGAGTACTAGATTAAGGTCCCACTGGGGCATCACAAAAGGCACAGGTGGAAACATATGCACAAGCCCTTTTAAGAATCTCTGTACAATGGGAGACTTAAACAAAGATGGTTGATCAGGCAAGCGTAGAAAAGCTGATAAGGCAGCAAGATAGCCCTTAAGAGTCCCTAAGGAGGAACCCTGTTGGGCGAGTGATAGAATAAACAGAAGGATATTAAAAAGAGAAGAAGAAAGAGGATCAATAGACCTCTCTGTACAATATGAAACAAAACGTTTCTACCGGCAGGCATAAATCGACTTGGTAGATGGACACCTGGCTACCAGAATGACATCACAGACTTCAGGCCGGAGGTCAGAAACTATGAACTGTTGCCGCTCAACCTCCACGCATTAAGCTGCAAAGTTGACAGGTACAGGTGAAGAACCTTGCCCTGCTGCTGCGGCGACAGAAGATCCTCCCGAAGAGGCAACCTGATTGGAGGACGGATGCTCATTTTGAGAAGCTCTGGATACCAGACTCTTCGTGCCCAATCTGGAGCCACTAGGATTACTTGGGCCCGGTCGTTCTTGATTTTCTTGAGAACTCTGGGCAGAAGTGGTATGGGCGGAAAGGCAAACAGGAGGACTGAACTCCACTCACGACGAAAAGCATTGCCTAGCGATAGCCCCCATGGAAACTCCAGCGCGCAAAACTGCTGACATTGCGCATTCTCTGCAGAGGCAAATAGATCTAACCAAGGCTCTCCCCACTGCTGAAAGAGTCTTTGAGCCACCTCCAGATGGAGATACCACTTGTGATCCCCTAAGCATCGCCAGCTGAGTTTGTCCACCCTGGCGTTCAGAGAACCTGCCAGGTATTGAACCACCAGGGTTATGCCCTGCTGTCCTAGCTGTGTCCAGAGACGCAGAGCCTCTTGACAAAGGGTCCACGACCCCACAACGCCCTGCTTGTTGCAGTACCACATCACAGTAGTGTTGTCTGTGAACACCTGCACTACCTTCCCTTTCACAACAGGAAGAAATGCTTTTAGTGCTTGTCGGATCACCCAAAGCTCGAACAAGTTGATATGGAGCCTGGATTCCGCTGGAGACATAGCGACCCCTGATCTCCACCTCTCCAAGATGGCCGCCCCATCCTTGAAGTGATGCATCCGTCACTACTGTGAGATCTGGTTGGGGAAGGGAGAGGAGTCTGCCTTTGACCCAATCGCAGTTCACTAACCACTACTGCAGATCCTTTGCAGTTCCCTCCGAGATCTGAACCACGTCAGTAAGATTTCCCCGATGCTGTGCCAATTGGAACTTCAGGTCCCACTGCAGAGCCCTAGTATGCCATCTGGCATGCTTGACCAATAGGATGCAGGAAGCCATGAGTCCCAACAGCCTCAGAGTCTGCCTCACTGAAATCCAGGATAGAGGCCGAAACATTGGTATCATAACCTGAATATTCTGGACTCGCTGCTCGGGAGGATAGGCCCGATACTGCACTGTGTCCATAACAGCTCTGATGATAGTGAGCTTCTGAGAGGGAGTCAGGTGTGACTTTGGTACATTTATAGTGAACCCCAGCGAATGCAGGAGGTTCACTGTCGTCTGGAGATGGGTGACAAAAGCCTGGGGCGTCGGAGCCTTCAACAGCCAATTGTCTAGGTAGCTGAAGACTGAAATCCCTAACCTGCAGAGATGAGCTGCCACCACCGCCATCACTTTGGTGAAGACCTGAGGGGCACTGGTGAGACCGAATGGGAGCACGGTAAACTGAAAGTGCTCATGGCCCACCTTGAACAGCAGGTAAAGCCTGTGGGCGGACAGGATGGGGATGTAAAAATATGCATCCTGCAAGTCCAATGCTACCATCCAGTCTCCTTGGTCTAGCGCAGACAATACCTGAGCAAGAGTGAGCATCTTGAATTTCTCCTTCTTGAGTAAGAGATTGATGTCCCTTAAGGGAAAATGCCCACTATCTAAAAGTGGCATTTCTAAAATAGTAATGTTAAATCAGACTTTACCAGTAAAGAAGATGTATCATTACCATTTCAATGATACCAAACATGATGTAGCTGCTCCTTTGTGATCTAGAATTACAGCTTAATATAGAAATTCCCAATGCTAGTCTATGAAAGGCCTCACAGTAGTGAAAAACAACTTTGGGAGTTTTTCACTGCCAAGACATGTAAAACTTAAAAGTACATGTCCTGTCTTTTACTTACATAGCACCCTGCCCTATGGGTCACAAAGGGCCTACCTTAGGGGTGACATATGCAGGTGTTTAAGGCTTGGCAAGAGGTTTTAAATGTCAAGTTGAAGTGGCAGTGAAAAAGCACACACAGGCTCTGAAATGGCAGGCTTGAGACAGGTCTGAAATGTTACTTGTGGGGGTGGCACAACCAGTGGTACAGGCCTACTAGTAGCATGTATTTTACAGGCCTTGGGCATATGGTACACCACCTTACAAAGAACTTACAAGTAAATTAGTTAAGTCAATTGCGGATACACCAGTGTTACTATGTTTAGGTGAGAAGCACATGCACTGTAGCACGGGTCAGCAGGGGTAAAGTGCTCAGAGTCCTAAGGCACACAAAACGATACAGCAAAACATGAGGTAAAAGGCAAAAATTCGGGGGGAAGACCATCCTAAGGCTGTCAGGTCCAACACCCAACTCAATCAAGAACCACAATCCTAGTCAGGTTGAAGTCACAAGCAATGCGTAAATTAACCTGTGTTCCACTCTCAGGCAGCTTGACACAGAGCAGTCAGGCTTGATTCTGAGGCAAGGTGTTAATTATTAGTGCAACACTTCAAACAATAACACAGTGAAAACATACCACAAAAGGATCCTACACTAATTTAGAAAAGCAGAGTCATTTTTAATAATTAAACAAGACTAATTGTTAAAAATCAACTTACCGCATCCAGAGATATGCAAGTTTAAAGATTTAAATGGAAGTAGCCCCAAAAACACAAAACACCAACTGTTGATATTTGGTTGCGCCAGACTGGGACAAAGTCACAAGTTCAGGCTGGCCACGATGGAGTGCTGACCAGCTACAGGGACTCCGTTTGGGCATGCTGAACAAGAGTACCTTGAATCCTAGTTTGTGGGGCATTGCAAGGTACCGTGCCAAGGATGCATCATGCAGTCAAGGCAAGGTGTAAGTTCCAAGGTGACGCAGAGCTGCAATGCGAGGTCCTGCATTGTCGCCAAGGATTCCATTGACGAGGGCTTGCGCTGTAAAGTTCGCATCAAGGATGCATCATGCAGCCAAGGCAATGCGTCAGTTCTGCGGAGCTTTGAGGCTTAAGTGTGAGAACTTGAATATATTTGAGAGTTTTTCATAGTGCTAGCTAGGTCCAAGAGTATCTGAGGGCTTTATAGGTCATCTGAACAGAGTCCATAGAATTAATTCAAGGATTCATAATGGTTGACATAGTATATCAAAAGGTATTGAATAGTACAACATTATAGATCGGTGTCATTAACAACAGATTTAAATGCTGAATTGGGTCAAATGAGTCAGGCTGGAAGTGGGTTGAAGTATTTGTTCAGCAATAGAGGTTTGAGGTTTCGTTCGAAACAGGTACAGCGGACATGCTTAGGAAGTAAGCTCCAAATACTTGGAACATTTCCTAAAAAAAAGAGCATTTCTGGGATTTCTTTTCAGTTTGGGAGGGATAAGAAGAAGTGAGCTTGAGCTTCTCAGGTCCTGACATCTTTCTGCTCTCGATAGTATGTTTTCCAGCTATTTAGGGCTTTGTAGGTGATGCAAGCTGTCTTGAAGATGCATCTTCCTTCTATGGGAAGCCAATTGAGACTCATGAGAGCAGGTGACATGTGGTCAAACTTTTTGGTCCTTGCAAGGAGCCTGATGGCTGCAATAAGAGTTGTTCTTAAAGGCATAGGATGACTGTTCAGGCAGCAGTGATGATGGAGTTGCTGTAGTCGAGTTTTGAGAGGATGTTTTACGGTGTAGAGCAGCGCTTTGGCTGAGTTGTTGATTTGCTCTTTCATTGACATGTGTTTGTCCAGGATGATTTCCAGTGACCTCACAGAGTTAGAGAGTGAAAGAGGACAGTTTAGTGCATCCATATTCTCAAGCCATGCTTGGACTGGTCTTTGGGGGAAAATAGTACAAATTCAGTTTTATTGGAGTTCAGTTTTAAGTTAAGTTTTAAATGATTGGTGCTTAGCCAGGTTTGATATCTTGTTTAGTTTGGTATTCAGATGCATTTGTCTCCGTGAGATGTTATTTTATAATAAAGTTGTGTGTCATCTGCATATAGGTGGTATTTCACACCTGCTTAGTTCAGGATAATTGTGAGGGGTTCCATGAACAGATTTAAAAGGGCTGGAGAGAGGACAGGGCCTTGTAAAACCCCTTGTGGAACTGGAACATGTTGAGAGAGACAACTGCTGGTTTTTATTTGTTGAGAGCGATTTTGTAGATAAGACACAAACCATCTTAAGACTGTGCCATTGATACCAATACAATTCTTGTGGGTCTCAAGTAAAGCTTGGTGATTAACTGTGTCAAATGCCCTGAAAGATCAAGAAGGATTAGAAGGCAGGAGCTGCCTTCATCTGAGGTTCTGAGAATATCATCTGATAAATTCAGCATAGCAGTTTCGATGCTATGACCTTTTCTGAATCCTGATTGGAAGGTATAGTGGAGGATGAATTTATCAGTGTGTTGGTTGAGTTGTATCAAGACACACTTTTGGATTGCTTTTGCTAGGAAAGAAAGGTTGGTGAAAGGTCTGAAGTTATTAAGCTTGCAGGGATCTACACAAGGTTTTATTTTTAGAATGGATGTGACTTGGCTTAGTTGGAGGGAGTCAGGCACACAGCCTAACAAGAGGAAGAATTTATAGTTTTGGTCCAGAACAGAATGATGATGTGGTTAAAGGTCTGTACTAGGGTGGAGGGAGGGAGATTGGTAGTATGTGATGTATTCTTCAAGTTTGCAATTATCTTGGAGACTTCTCTCTCTGCCAATGTTTTGAACTCTGACCAATTGGCACTGTTTTTCAGTGGGAGGAGAACATTATTGACTTTGGTTATTTGTGGGTCACTCTGGTCTGAGGTAGAGTCAGGAAGGGGAGTTACTATAAAGATGGATGCATCGTCAGAGCCGGAGGGTAGAGCTGTCGGACTAGCAAAGTAGACAAGAGATTGTTTAATTTTCACTATTTTATCCTAAAATAAATTTGCTTTTTCTTCACAGTGTTTGTTGGTAGCTATTACTTCCTGACGGGAAGTGAGGGTCATTTTCTTATGCTGAAGAGGTCTGTTCTTCACCCAGACAAGATGAGTGCAAAAGAAAGTTGCCTTTTCTCTATAGATGTGTTTCTTTTAGGAGAGACATTCATACCTGAGGAGAGCAAGGTGCAGTGGTGAAGGATTCCATCTTAATCAGTCTTAGTTGCTTCCTTTCTGTGTTTAGATCAAAATTAAACCAGGATTTAGACTGGTTCTTCCTGGATCTCTTGAGTTTGGCATATCTGAGTTATAGTGTGCAGCGAGGTCATCCACCATGCGAAAAGATTGTGATTACAGTTGGGAGTTGATCTTTGTTTCCAGTACCAAAAGGGAAATTTGTTGGATGTTCCTTGCCCAGTGAGTGTGTTTGTTGTATGTAGCTGGGTAGGCTCCGGGGTTAGCTTTGAGACTGAAGTGTATGAGGTGCTGATTCAACCAGTCAATGGGCGTGAAGGATCAAAGAGAGATAGGTTCACTTCTGGTAATTATCACATCTAGAGTTGCACCTTTGTTGTGGGTCTCTTCTTTGCAGAGTTGCTTGAGATCATTGATTTTGAGAAAATGTATTTGATGAAGGATCGTGGTGTCATGTGTGTTCTTAGTTGACTGAAGTCACCCAAGAACACGTTTTTGGTGTCAATTGGAGACACCTGTGTTATCAGGTCAGATAGTTCTTCGGTGAAGATTGAGCAGTCACCAGGGGGGTGATAGATGGTATTCGAAGGTCGAGTAGTTTGTGGTCTCAAATGTGTTGGGGTGGATGACATCTTTCTGAATCACGGATAATCCGTCTCCTATAGGTCCTACTCTGTACTATCATATAAAGGAATAGCCATGTGGTGACAGCAGTTCAAGTATGGGGGTCGGGTGTTCACTGAGCTAAGATTTGGTTAAGAATGCAATGTCAACTCCATCTGCTAGTATAGTTTCAGCTATTTCTGCTGCATGTTTAGCTGCTGATCTGCAGTTTAAGAGCAGGCAGATTAGGGAGTCAATACTACTGTTTAGAGAGTGAAGTGTTTGGATGGTGTGTATTTAGCAGGGGGTATAGGCACTACGTTTGTCCAAGGGGTTCTATTTGTACCAATGATTACTGGAATACTAGATGTGGGGTTGGGGGTCTTTTGGGGTGCTTTAGAGCAGTATGATTCACTAAGCAATATCGCTTCAGATGGATACAGAGGGTTGAGTGCTCACTGAGGTTTGTGAGATAAATGACCAAGGGGGATGGAGGTCCAGTAGGTTTGCCTACTATCACCTGGAGATCCTTTGTGGGGAATCATTTTTTCTGGCATGGAGTTGGGTTTGCATAACATCTCGGTTTGAGTCAGGAGGTCCTTTTTTATGTGCGTAAGTTCTTCCGCAAGGGTGTCAAATTTATTTTATTTTTGTGGGGGGTTCTGGTGCCGCAAGAGAGTTATAGTCAAGGCTGCCGTCGACGAGGGATGTGAGGGCCTGCAAAGGGAAAGCATTGCACAGGTGGCAGTTCAGATGCTGCCAAGGGGCCAATGCTGATTTCCTTTGCCTTTGAAAAACCCTTGCAGCAAAGGTAATGTTTCAGTTCCAAAGGCAATGTGTTGAACACCAAAAGCATTGTGCCAGTTCTGCTAGAGATGCGCTGTGGAGGAAATGTGTTGGTTCTGCTGGATTGACAGATGGGCTGGCATAGCAACTTCAGGACGACACTTCCAGGGGTCCAGGGCAGGAGTAGCACCACTTAGTAAAGTAAGACTCACAGATGGCAGAGTCCAGGTGCTGGGTTCACGGTTGCTGGAGCCTTCTCTCCCTGAGGCTCAGGTCAGGTGGCCAGCAAACTAGCCCTGGAGTTACTTTGGGGTCCTGGGCTCAACAGATACAAGTCCAGTCCCTCACACTCAGGCACGAGGGCAGCAGGTCAGCACAGCAGGGCAGACGTTCCTTCAGAGCAGCAGTCCTGCAGAGTGGTAGTCCTTTCATCATCACAGAAGTCATTCTTCCTGGCACAATACCTGCAGGTCCATAAGCATACTGAAGAGGTTCCTTCTGAGATCCAATATTTATACCTAGTGCCATATCTCTAGAAGGAGGGCGCAGCTTCTAGAGGTTTCTGTTTTATGTCCCAAGGCATCCTGCCTTCCCTGTCCTGGCTCCGGATTAACTACAGGTGGTACTCAGCCCTTTGTGTGGCAGCTGGACATAGCCCATTCAAGTGTAAATAGGACTTTGCCCAGTTCTGCCTTCCCATTCTGCCAGTGATGGCCCATACAGGCACACCTAAGCTCTCTACTGTGTGTGGCTGTCTGGGAGGAATACATAAAGACCAACTGTCAGCTAAACCCAGTCATGTGACCTAGAGATAGGCTAAGGCACTAAGGGCGTATGTACAAGCACATTTTCCCATAGACACAGAATGGGTAAAACTCTTTGCTACATCAGGCCCTAAATGGCTAAGACAGGATAATACCCACTTTCTAAAAGTGGCATTTTCAAAATCCGACTTTACCATAACAGAGGATTTTTCATTACAATTCCAAACATGAACTGGTTACCTGCTCCCCTTTGAAAATGAAAGATTATTAAATGTAATAAGGTAACTCCAATGTTATCAAATGTGATAAATAGGCCTTGCAGGAGTGCAAAATGAAGTTTTTCACTACCACAGCATGTAAAACTGAATAATTGCTAATCCTGCCTTCTAGATACACTCACCCTGCACTCTGGGCTGTCCAGGCCTTACCCAAAGGATGACTTATATGCATTAAAAATGATAGTTTTGGGCTGGAAAAATATGTATTTATCCAGGTCAAACTGCCAGGTTAAAAATAAACCTGTGCAGAAGGTTTAATCATAGGAATTTACTAATTCTGTGTTACTCTTGTAACACAGAAATACTTATAAATTCTGCTTGCTAAATAAATCTGCAGTAAACACAGGGACTGATTACAAGTTTGGCAGTCCATTGACTGCCATTGTGGCTGTCCGACTGCCATTGAGATGCTGTCCTATGGAGCAAAAGCAAAAAGAACAGACGATGGATGGAATGCAGAGCAAATCAAACATTCATTCCCAGTCACAGATCTGGGTTTAATCCATCAGTTTTTTTTTGTTTGCCATGCCCTTCCAGTTTGGACCCAGCCATATGCAAATCAGTCTTGACCCTGTTCCCCATGGGAACAGTCCACCCTGAACTGCCAGGCCAGGTCCTCCCTGACCCAGAAAAAAGCATCCTGGGACCAGTTTCAAGGTATCACCCTTCATTAGCCAGGCTAGCTTGAATCTGGTGGCATAGCAAGCATGGGACCCACATCTCGACATACCCTTCCCACTTGGGGTGACAAAAGCAAAAAGAACAGATGATGGACAGAATGCACAGCAAATCAAACATTCACCCCAGTCACAGATCTGGGTTTTATCCATCAGTTTTTTTGCTTGCATGCCATTCCAGTTTGGACCAGTCATATGCAAATCAGTCTTGACCCTGTTCCCCATGCGAACAGTCCAGCCCGAACTGCCAGGCTAGGTCCTGCCTGAACCAGAAAAAAGCATCCTGGGACCGGTTTCAGGGTATCACCCTTCATCATCCAGGCTAGCTTGAATCTGGTGGCCTAGAAAGCACGGGACCCACTTTTGGGCCTACCCTTCCCACTTGGGGGTGACAAACGCAAAAAGAACAGATGATGGACGGAACGCAGAGCAAATCAAACATTCACCCCCAGTCACAGATCTGGGTTTAATCCATCAGTTTTTTGCTTGCCATGCCATTCCAGTTTGGACCCAGCCATATGCAAATCCTATGGAGCAAAGGGAGCAGCTGTACCGCTGGCACCGGCAGGCAGCACAGACCGCCACGGTTACAAGGCAGCACAAACAGGCCAGCAGAGTCTGTGTTGCCACTGATCACATTACAAAAATTGCACACTATCAATGTGATTGTGGCGATCTAATCACCATGCCTCAGGAGACGGAAACAGACAGTATAAAGGCAAACACTCACCTGCAGGCAGCCTCACATGTCTGCTGTTGCCATGGAACCCATCACACACATCCTGCCGCTGATGTTGATCCTGGATGGAGCAAAAAATCCACGCTGCTGTGGGATAAACCAACCATAAGTACATACCCCTACCTGTACCCTAACAACAGCTCGTTCCACTATCGTCCACATCATATGGGGGTCACGCTACAGGCACCAAGTACACGTCTCATTGTGTACAAAGCCGAAATCATACATAAAGATGGGCACATTCACAATCACAATACACCCCCTTTGGGTAGGCCAATCACACTGCACTGCAATGCTACACAAAAACACACAGCCACACATCTCAGGCACAGAGATAGTTAAGGCCACACAACATTGTCTCACACATCCCCAACATAACATATACAAATGTAACTCACATACATTTCTTAGAGGCTCTGGCCTCCACACTCCACAGCAGCCAGTGCTCCCCCATCTTCCGGTCCTCTTGAATTTCTTCTTCTTCTTCTTGTACCTCGTCTCTGAGTGCCCGAGTACCTTGAGTACGAAGGAGAGGACTTGGGGCTCCTGGCACGGTCCCGCGACCTCCTCCTCGAGCAGGAACGTGACCTCGTAGGAGTCACTCCAACTGATGTCAACTACTGGCATGCCATGAGCTTCAGAGACTGCTCTCTCAAAGCTTTCGGGCCATGGCCCGGCAGTCGGAACACGACTTTGAGTCGTGGTCTCTGTCAATCCACCAGAGACTTACCCGGTGGGCGTCCATCACAGACATGGCGCGGTGACATGTACCATATGGCTTGAACCCTGTCTTCCTAGAGGACATCTCGCACAGACCCTAAAATCTTTGACAAAAGGGTTGTAAAAAGGCCTGCCAAAAAAGGCAGCGGGTAGCTCGATCCCGGACCTGCTCTTAACCGGCGCGGAAGGAAAAGTACTGATGTACAAGCGCAGGGGTGGTTACTTTATAGATGACTGTGACATCACAAAGGGCTCCAAAAATGGTTCCGACGCCACGCAGAGCTGAACAACACACACGGATACGAACTACGCCACCCAACGCCGCATGCAGGGTATTGCTCAACAAAAAATTCCGGATTCTGAGCCGACGCCAGGGAATTCAAAGGTCTCTATCAGATTGTACCCACATACAACACACATGTATGGATGTGGCAAAGAATACAAACACCACTAGTATCGAACAGCCCCTGCAATGGTCACAGGCATCACCAACATCACAGCACAATAGAAGGACAATGGCATGCTCAATAGACAAAGAGACAAATAGACAAACAGCACTATGCTAACAATACCTGTACAATAGAGATGGGGGCATCAGAAGCACTCAGGGAAGGAGGCTATACTAGGGACAAATATCACCTTGTACACACCCCTTAAACAACATCTGGACAGGAAATGGCCCGCATGTGTCACAGGGACAAGCAGTGCTACACCCATATGGCATGCCCATCTGCACAATGTGGAAGTGCAAGTCAACAAAGCGCATACAACTCCAACTGCATCAGACATACATCTACAGGAAGTAGCTGCAAGGCACACACAGCTAAATGGACACATGCACAGTCAAATGCAAAGAAAGCTAGCACAACTTAACACACTCCATTTCTGCACAAACAAAACTGAAGTTTACACACATTAGATGAATCCATAACCTTTATCAGGGGGACAAGTCTAACACCATACATGCTCATATTGCACAACACAAGATGAAACATAACAAACAGTACACAATGCTATGACACCACCATTGTATTTGCACCCACACATCCATACACTCAACATATACCTTTGTCTTTGAGGACACCAGCACTGCCCACAAAGTCAGATACTCCAAACAACAGCAAACGGATCAGCAAGCAGGCTGAAACTCACACAACTGTAGGCACACAAAACAAGTTACTCAGAAACAACATAAAAGTAGAAAAGTAATTGCAGGGCAAATGTATACCCAAAAATATATTTTTGGCTTTATTAACTGGGTAGAGTTGAAAGTCCAAGGCTATTGGCCAGTCCATGTAAATTCCAATAATACCACAGTGTTATGCCAAAACGTGACTCCCAACTGCCAGGGAACCTCTACAGGAAGAGGCATTAAGATGGGACACCTCAGTGTTTATCCTTGTGGTGGGAAGAGTCAGATTTGGGAGTGTAAGGTTTGGACTTAGGCTTGGGGGGTGGTCTTCTTTTTGGGAGGCGTGGGCTTCTTCTGGGGGAGAGGTATGGGTGCTTGCAGAGGGGGTAGGTGAGGCATTACAGGTGGAAAGGTGGGCCCGGGAGAGGGGTGGGTGCCTCTTGGGTGTAGGATGGGCGCATATGTAACAGGGGAAAGGTCAAGGCCAAACAAAAAATCTTTCTTAGGGACACGGGAAGGTCATGAAAAGGGGGTCAGTATTTGGAGGTTGAGGGAGTGTTTGTTTGCTGTGGATGTTATGGGTGCAAGCTTCTGGGAGGTATCCTTGTGTTTGGTGGGTGTCTGTTGGGTGGGTGAGTGAGTGCATTTGTGTGTCTTGGGGGTCTCGGAGGTGGAGGTGCTGGGGGATGGAGTGGCAGATGTGTGTGTGTGTCTGTTGGGGTGGTGACTGAGTATGCTGAATGTGATGGATATCTGTGTGTCTGTAGTTGTGGTGTCTGCGGGTGTGATAGATGTCTGGGGGTCTGCTGGGGTGGTGTCTGCAGGAATGATTGCTGTGGTGGGTGTGTCACTGACTGATGGTGTGGTGCCTGTGGGTTTGCTGGATGTTGTGTGTGATGTTGGGGTTGGTAGGGGTGTCTAGGGAAGTTGTGATTGTTGCTGTGTCTGTGGGTGGCTATTGTTTGCTTGTGTGCCAGTGTGTTTTGTGGTGCTTGTGTGTGCTCCTCTTGTGTGTTGATGTGGATGCGTGGGGATCTGTCTCTGTGCTTTGGCTAGTTAGGGGTAAGAGGGTATTTGGAGTGGGAAGAGAGAGGTGGAGGGGAGACCGGAAGGTGGGGGATGACTGGCTGCTGTCAGTTTGGAAGCCTGAGCCTGAAATACCTCTGTAGGCCTGACATTGCACCATGAATGCCTTCCAGGAATGCATTGGTCTGTTGTAGCTGACTTCCCAATCACTGGATGGCATTCACAAGGGCTGTCTGACTTACAGAGATCCTTCTCAGGATGTCAATAGCTTCCTCACTGAGGGCAACAGGGGTTGGTGCGGAGGTGCCTGCGGCAAAGGAGATGCCCACCTTCTTGGGTGAGGAGGCACAGCCAACTGGGTGGGGAGGTACAGGGAGGGCAGTGATAGACCGGGGAAAGGATGGTACAGGGGGATGCCCGGATGGGTCGCCCACCACCAGCAAGTGTCACTGGAGGAAGAATTCATGACGATGTTGACATTGCTGTCTCCCCTGTGGCACTCTCCCCACTGTCCAGGCCACTGGGTCCCTCTGTGTCGGTGGTGTCATGACCCAAGATCCTGTGCCCAGATGCTTCCCCACTTGGCTGTGCCCCGTCTCCTTCGCATGCCAGTGCTGATGCTGCAAATACAAAGAGATATAAGGTCATCACATGTCCATGATCACACTTGAACAACAGCTCTGATTAGCATGCAGAACCATGATAACAAGTAGGAACCAGCACCAAACTCAACATAAGTGGCCCATATATGTGCCATACCATATGCATGCATGCAATATGAACAGTCAACATGTGTGCACAGGGAAAATCAGGATCACAGACAACTACAATTGCATGGCAGAAGTTGTGCAATCACAATGACCATACAACTATTAGGAGACACCATCAGCCTCAAAGGTTTGCCACATGGAGCAGCCCACATTCACCTGTTTGCATATAATAGTAGGCATTCCACAGATCCCACACAAGGTCATACACACATCTATTTGTCACATACATAAAGACCCGACAACTGATGATACAAAATCATGCCATGTTGATGACAATAATACATTATCGTAGGGAAGGTAACATGGAAATACTCATGTCACAATGAAAACATATTAACAATGTACACTTCACCAAGTGACATTTATCCCAATAGAGCCATGGAGGTAGTACTAATGTTGCTGAGATTGTCCATTCATTTCCATGCCACATGTGTGGCCTATGTAGACTTCCTATGGAATATGTCAGCTAGGGATGCTCCCAAAATTCACAACACAGTAAATCAGGAAGCCCCAGGGTAATGGGCACTTCCGTCTGGCACTCCTTACTATGACATACTATGAGGGCATCAGCAGAAGCCATTAGTCCCTCCTGAATGTTGGAGAGGCCCTCCAACATACAAGTGATGTAGCTGCCAATTGGGCAACATGTTGAAGGCCTTCAACAATTATTTGCAAATAATTGTTGAAGGGCCTCAACATGTTACCCAGTTGGAAGCTACATCACTCACCACATTCTGGCCATGCAAAGCCAGATGTCTGTCTGTGGATGAATGACTGTACCCAAATATATGTGATTTCTACATGACTGCAAGTCACTCCATGATGCATGCCAACAGTCAGGACACAAACTTTACCCATCACGCGTGTGTAGTTCACTTTTTCACCTAATGCCAAATCAAGGGCATAAATGTATACATTGTGGCTGTAAACTCTAGGTCTACCTGTCATGTCCTTCACTGCTACTGCAGTTGTACATACCAAATGACATTCTATGGCGGGTGAGGTTATGCGTCAGCCAATTAACAATGGTGACACACTCCTGTATGTGGCACAATATGAAACTTAGCCCCATGTAAATGTCCTATTCCACAAACAGTACGCCACGCGCATGTATGTGAGGGAATAAAGACATCATCCCATCAACATTGGAAGACCATGCATGCAACTGCAACTCACAAATGTTTACTACAGAGAAAGGGACACATGCTGACATGTAGGGACAAGGAATGTTGGCAACAGTGATGGCACATAAATTATGTCAGTAGACATTCCCCACATACCAAAGGAAAGTAGTGATCTATAGCTGCATCGAAAGAACAATGTAAGCCCTGTCACAGGTATGTTGGACATCTTCACATTATGCACCCATCATATGCTGAAGACAAGTAGCTTCTACACATTTACAGAGACACACGGCAGAGGACGGTGATCCATCACCTACCTACCTTTGGCCTGGAACATTTAAGAGTAGTGGTCTGTTGCATATAAATCATTTAGGAGTAGTGGTCTGTTGCATAGAAATGACACCCACTAGAACAACAAACACTAAGTGATTGATTAATGTACATAGCTATAGGTCGTCCCTGCAGAGCAAGTGGTTTGTGGATTCAACCCAGCTGTGTACTAGGTCCCTGGGACAATAGGCAAGGCACATCAGTATACAACACATGATATGGCTACACAAACCATCACTCATCCACTGTGTTACACATGGCTCATCCCTAATTGTCACGGGTAGCAGTCAGAACCTGACTCAATCACTTGGCAATGGGACAGGCAGGAACATGCCCTGCACTCACCCCTTTGTGGCTGCTGTACTGCCCTTAAACACCCATTAAGCTCCAGATAGGCCACCGCCAAAATGCAGACCATTAGGGGGGCCATGGTTCAACGGGCATCCAGCCCACATTGGTAGGACAGCCCCTGCTGGGCCTCTGCAATCTTCTGGGCGCAACATCTCAGGTCCTCTCACCAGCTGTGGACCCCCAGGGTCCGCAACTTCTTGGCAATGGCTCTCCATAGTCCCTTCTTTTTATGGGCATTGACCTGCATTGATACAAAAGACAAAACATCATGTTCACAAGTCTCATCACAAATGGTTGAATCACATACATGTCAGTAACATCAAGCCAGAACTCTCCTATTTGTCAATTTTCCCCATGACTAGAGACACATTTCACAACATATACACTAACCCACCTCCGTGATCAGACCCTGCAATGACTAAGCATGCATACTGACATCATGTGAGCCATGCTCCAGCAACCTGACTGAGATGTGAGCCACTGTAAGACACATCGCACCTCTGAGGCTTCTGAAGGGTAAACTCCTAAGGCATGAATGGACCAACAAATTCACACTATGTGAGAATGACTCTGCATACAGTCCCTACAGGCTACTGCCAGAGTACAAACTCAAACATCACACATGGGTAACAATAAAGGGGCTGGCATAGTGGGTACAGAAAGTGTCTACCCTGTCCATGTATAGACATGTGGCCTAACAAATGCAGACTCATGCCACTTCAGGGGGTGAGGTTCTGTGTTATGTACCTGTACCACAGAACATAGCCTTGGACATATGTGTCCATCCTACAGAGAAGGCATTAAACAAAGGCATGCATTGTCCAGCTTCTGCTAGGTGACCAAGTTACTGAGTCACATATCATGGCCTCCCAGGAATTAGCACACTGTCTGCACTGTGGGAATGTCATATATGTAATAAGCCTGCACAGGACAAATATGACCTGTGTGAAGGTGACAACAGGGCTGTGGGAGTAAGGGACCTGTCACAAGTCAACGACACACATTGACAATGATGCTATGTGCACATGTGGACTAGATCAGTAACTTACCTCTAGACCCATTCCTAGTCTAATCAAAGCAGAATATTACACCAGGGCCTCATATTGCCCACATGACAGAATCTGTTGGGGTACAGAGACTGGCCACAGGGACCCATACTGGGAGATACATGTGACAGGCCCTGGTCTGTGCAGGCTGAGCAGACAGAACATACATGACACTACATTCCCACCACTTCCATGCATGACAGTACATCATGTAGCATGTAGTGTGTGTGACACCCTGAAGGGCAGAGAGATTCATGATATGCCTTCCAAACAACAGGCTAGCAAGGGCAGATGTGTGAAGAAATCTCTGTGGCAACATACACATTGCTCACATTACTCTCAACTGACCCATTCTACATGCAAACTTAACTCATGCTGTCATGTCGGCTCATACTGTCATTACCATACATGTTGTCTGACATATGCACCACTCATGAGGAAAGAGATGCCAGTGGATGGCAGTAATGTCTCCTTGTCTAGTTATGTACACCCAACACTAAGAGGATCTAGGAACCCCAAAAAAAACACACAAAAAACACACAATGTCAATGAAATCTGGCCACCAGAACCTGCACATTGACCGTCCCGTTGATGCCACACAGACTGCACCTACAGGCACATGAGTAGTCAAACTGGCATACATGACCACATTCTAGCCTGTGAGGAGGGAAAGGATGGTGAAGTACAGGGAAAAATGTGCACATGAAGTACTTACCTGGTCCTCTGGTGATAGAGCTGTCGATACAATGGTAGAACCTTGTCCATAAGCTGCTCCAATTTCTCTGGAGAGAAGCCAGAGGCCCTATAACCTGCTGGACATGGCATGATTGCTCCCAGAGGCGGTACATAGCAGCTCGATAGTGGAGGTCTTGCTGGCTGCATTGTCAGGAGTGAAGTGAGTGATTCTGCAAAATATGGCCGTTACATCCGCCGCATACGCAGTCATAACTACCGGCAGATACAGCCATTGGCCCGCAACTGGCACTGGCAACAATGTTAGCCTATGGCTGTGTCCGCCGCAGTTGTAACTGCCTACTGCCATGACAACTTCATCTAGCAGTTTTGTGTGCAGTTCCTAATGTCCAGTGGAGTAGGTCAGACAGCCTCCATTTTAGAGGCCTGAAAAAATGTTGTTTTGAGCTCACAAACATGCTTACACTACCTTGTCCTGTAGGTCCTACCACTCAAACAACAGTGTAGTATGTTGCAAGGAACAGGCGACATTGTACAGTGGGGCACCGTACACCCCTGTCAAAGGTCATTTCTGCAGTGGGGATATTCAGCACATTTTGAGGGGTACTTGTGATACACATACTTGAGTCTGGTCCAGATACATGTTGTAGACATATGTGTGGCAAACCATGGGGGTTACATTTGACCCTTGTGTTATTAGCAGCTGTGATGTATACTGGTTGCCATGTCTATCCCTTCTAAAATGACTTGTTACATGTTATCATTGACATGTATCATGTATGTAGCTAGAGACACAATGAATAATGTTAGAACTCATTTCTTGTCATATATAGGTACCCAGGGAGACGGAGGATGCATCTACCACCTGTCTACCATCCACTGCCAGACCTTCAGACAATGGAAGAACAACACATAATACTCCTATATCATCTGAATTGGCAAACAATAGTGGACGTATGTCGTCAGCTGGAGCCAGATCTGAAGCCAGCTATTAGTTATCCAACCAGCATATCACCCATTGTACAAGTCATATCGCTATTACACTTTCTAGCCACAGGGTCTTTCCAACATACAGTGGCCCTATCAGCTGGCATGTCCCAACCTATGTTCAGTCTAGTTTTGAAAGATGTCCTCGCAGAAATGTGAAACACATGGACAGCTACATCCAGTTTCCCCGACGTGAGGATTTAGCCCATGTGAAGGCTGCCTTTTATGGTTTTGTACACCTCCCACATGTGCTGGAGGCTACTGGGGGCATGCCCCACATGTTGGCTTGGTCCCACCGCATGCCAATGAATAATTATAGTGCAACAGAAAGAACTTCCATTCCATAAACCTGTAAGCTGTATGTTTGGTGGATCAATACATTTCACAGGTCTATGCCCATAATCCGGGTTCAGTTCATGATTCCTTCATTATGCAGAAAGCTCTATCCCAGAGCTGATGTCACAACTGAACCCAGAGAGGGCCTGGCTGGTTGGTAAGTAACATCTGTCCTGTTTGTGTGTGTGTGCCATGTCTGGTGCCACAATTCTGATAAGAGGGACTCATTGTACCACATATGTCCCATTCCTTAAGCGGAGACTCTGCATATCCAAACCGTCCTTGGTTGTTAGCCCCAAAAAGGAATTCAACTACACCAGGGGAAGTCCACTTCAGTGGGGCCCATGGAAGAACAAGGCGTGTAGTGGAGAAGGCTTTTGGGCTCCCGAAGGCCAGATTTAGGTGTCTGGACCAGACAGGTGAAGCCCTCCTCTACTCACCCGGAAAAGTGTGTCAGATCAGATCATTGTGACATGTGGCATGCTCCACATTGCCCTGCAGAGGAATATCCTGTACATCCCAGAGGAGGGGCACCCTGCAGTGCCGCTGGGTGAGACTCCTAAAAGGCAAAGTGAGGATGACAGTGTTGAAGAGGAAGGAAGTGATTTAGAGGAAAGTACTTATCAATAGCTACTTTTCTTGAGTGTAAGTATGTCATGTGATGTATAGACTGTACAAAGAACTGTAGTTGTTAGAATGTGTTAAGTAGAGTGTTTTGGCAAAAACTGGTGAGCTAATACTCTGCAATGCTCAGCCAAAGGGCGCTTGAATGGTTAGTCTTAGACACATCCCCACCTAGATGTAGCTACATTGTTTGTGTCAGTATCACTGCAATGTAATTCCCTCTCCAGTTGCTTGCCATATAAATTGTGTAATAGGATTTTTTTCAAGCCTACTCCTTGTTTGGTCTTTGTACAGGTACCTTCACCATGATATCCTTATGTGGGCATTTTAGAGTTGTGACATTGGCAGGTATCTGATGCTGTTCCGCCATAGGAAGAGGACATGGATTTTTCCAGGTAATGTAGGTCACAGGTATGGGGTGTATGAGACCTGCACCAAGGGAGAACGATCAGAAGTGCACACTGTACTTGTTTATTGTGCTGTTTTGGACCAATTGCATCATGTGTCTGAGCATGCGGCCATGAAATATGTTGTCATCAAGAGCAAGCATGGCATTCACCCTTCACATAGGGTAAACATTCTTCTTGTATGACCTATATATAGCTGTAGATGTGTTTCCTCACTGTAGGCCACAGTGCCTGTTCTACAACACTGATGTGTTTGTATCATACCACCAGATGCAAGGTCATTGGATTATGATGGACCTTCTGTCTGTACCTTGGTTTATGTGATGTTGGATTACTTTGGTTTGGTATGTGATAAGGCTGAAGCTGGTGACACCATTCACTTTTCTGTTAGCTTAGTCTACAGGACAATATCTGACAAGGCCATCCTTCCATGGTCTGTGGGCTGTACCTTGGTGTATATATACCTTGACACAATATGACCCAGTCATTCTTGATTCTGACAGTCCAGATATATGGACAGCCTATGTGCTGTACAGTGACATAAAACCCTTAGCAGGACACTGGTGATGCATCTTGAGGCCTTTGAGATCATTGTTTTTCACGCTGGGTAACCTGTTCTTCCTGTCCTCAATGATTTCATCTTGGATTAGATGTTCAAGAAGGAGCTAGGTGGCCAGACACATCTGTGAGTTGATCATGAACTGTATCTTGATCCCTCCCAGATGGAAAAAACTCAATTGAGAGTTCGCAGACAAGGGATTTTGGACAAGTGGCCACTATTCTGCTGTTTTGAGTTACTTGAACAGTGCCTCCTGGGTGTTGCAGCCAGGTCACTCTCACTACTTCACAACATCTCATAACAGGTATCCTCCCAAGTGAGTAAACTTCATTTGTAAGGTTACATACAGATGCATTGTGACAAGTAGACACTGGGCTGGTGATTGTACGTGCACTTCCATTGAGAGTTAAGGAACAAGGGTAGTTGGACAAGTAAACACTGGACTTGTGTTTGGAGTAGGAAGGACAGAGCCTTCTGGCCTTGGCAGTCATGTCACGCCCTCTACTTCATACACCTGGGAAATGTAATTCCCCCCCAGGTGAGTACACTTCATGTGTGAGTTCCAAAACATTATGTTTGGAGAAGAGAACCCTGGACTGGTGGTTAGAGTGACAGTAAAAGAACCTCCTCTGATCTGAAGTCATGAAACTCCCTGTACTACACACACTATACAAATGGTTTTCTCCCAGGTGAGTACACGTTAATAGAGAATTAAGACACAGTGAAACTGGGCCTGCAGTCATGTAATTCTCTCTAGGACACACACTATACAAATGCTATCCTCTCAGGCGAGTATACTACAATACTGAGTTAACAAACAAGGGGACTTGGTGAAGAGGATACAGAGGTGGCTGAGTGGAGTAACACTAACAGTGCGTCCTAGCCTTGGCAGGCATGTCAGTCCCTGTAATACACAAACTATTCATATGTTATCCTCCCAGATGAGTACACTGCAATTGGGAATTAACAAACAAGGGGATTTGGAGACGGTGACATTGTGCTGGTGAAGTGCCTGCTGGAATTTGTAGGAATTTCAGTCCCTGTGTTACACACACTTGATAAATGGTATGCACCCAGGAGGGTACACTAGAATTGGGAGTTAACAAACTAGGGTATTTGGTGAAGGAAACAGTGATCTGGTGTTTGGAGTTGTAGAACAGTGCCTGCTGGGGAGTGGAGTGACAGTGAAGTTGGCAAAAGGTGAACAGGGAGCATGCATTGCACAGCATTTTGGTGACATTTTTAGTGTTGTGACTTACCAGACTCCCCAATTATTCCTGTCAAGCCCTCTGGAAGCAGGATGGCCAAGATCTTCCCCTCCCAGGGACAGAGTTATAAGGGGGGACTGGGAGGGCCACCACCAGTTTTCTTGGCCTGCAGCTAGTGCCTGGAGACTAGGGAACTGACCTTTCCCCTGGGGTCATTCCACCTCTTCCTAATGACTTCCTGTGAGAACAGGATAGTGCCTACAGAATTCACTCTGTCAACTATTTTGTCCCACATTTCCATTTTCCTTCTGCAAGGGGTGTGCTGGAGTTGTGCTGCAAACAATTGTGGCTCTACTTATGATTTCATCCACCATGACTCTAAACTCTTCATCTGTGAAATGGGGAGTTTAGAAACCACTTTATACCACTTGGCATCCTTACATACTCTGCAGTAATCACTGCAGACAATGTAAGGTTGCTGAGGGATACTTTGGTGCACCTACCCCATTGCAGAATTCCACAAAACCTCACAGAATTTTAATGGTATTTCGTGGAACTCCCAGCAATTAAATTCTGCCAATTCCACCTGCCCTACTAAAAATGGCACAAACAGGCTGCAATGGCACTTAAGCGGGTGCCACAAAAACTGCTGCAGGTCCACTTGTGGTATTTCATTTATGGGCCCTGGGTTCATGTAGTACCACTTTGCTAGGGACTTATAAATGTATGCCTCCCTAAAAGTGGGATAAAAGGGGACTAGTTGTTGGCAGGATCAGACATTCTGCCAGGATGGGTGGGGGTGGAACTGTTCCCCTCCCCACTTAAATTTTAAAGTGCTTGCCTCCAACACACACATAGGAACTTGACACTAGACTAATGTTACCCCAGATTTCCTGGAGCATTAGCAGGGGAAGGGAAGGTCTTTCCAGAACAAGATGTGGGGGTTGCCTAGAAGATTCCCTCACTGCACAGGGTGGCACCAGGTGTAAATACCGGACCCTCAGAACAACTCTTCAGTATACTCCAGGACTTGTGGAAGAGTTCAGATAGATTACCTGGCCCCAAGAGGACTGCCCTGCTGTTGAAGACCTGCCTTGTTCTCCAAAGGACACACTGCTGCTATGAGAGGACTGCCTTGCTGCTAGAAGCCTGCCTTTCTGCTTGAACCCAAGACAACCAGAGTGGCTCCAAGGCTGACTGGCTGGCCCCCTGTGTGAGCTACAGGGACATCATAAACTTCAGAGACCCTGATCTCTGCACCTGGCTTCTGCTGGAGTGAGTCAGAACCCCCCAGGTGGTGCACCCCAAGTCCTGGACTCTTGGAAGTGGTATTAGGGATGCTCCTCCTTGAACAACTGAAGGTGCCCTCAAAAGCGATGCAGCGTGATGCAACTCAAAGCAGGAGCTTTCATCAGAGGACCACATCACTCCTGATCTGCTGCATCATCCGAACCAATGCAGAGCGATGCAACTCGACACAGGACCTTGCATTGCAGCACCGTGCAGCTCCTGATCCACAGCCTCATTGAAACCAAAGCAGTGCTATGCGATTCAATGAAGGATAACAAAGAAAAGGGAATGCCACAGTTAAAATTTATTTTCCTAGTTCTAGAAGTTCAACATATCCAAAAGATGATCCACATCCAAGCTTTAAAAAAAAGTTTTTCTTCTTTGTTATTTTTATTTATAGGAAGTAGCTCTTGAACAGTGGAGTCACAGAAAGGTTGAGCGCAAAGATATTTAGATAGAAAGACTAGGGGCCAGATGTGTCATGCATTTTGTGGCCCAACGGGACGTTTGCGATTGCAAAAATGCATTTTGGTATGTATGAATTCCAATTTGTGATTCGGTAACTTGTTACTGAATCGCAAATTGGAATTGTGACTACATACTGAATCTGTATTAGGAAGGGATATGTCAAGGGCGTCCCTTCCTAATACAGAATCGCAGAGGTATGTAGGAATGTTTTGTGACCCAAATGCGGTTGCATAACATTCACATGTTAACACCTACTTCAAGTACATGGCAACCCATTTGCAAATGGGAAGGGGTCCACAAAGGATGAAAACAATTTTTTAAGAGCAGACAGTGGTCCCACAGACCACTGCCTACTCTTAAGAAATGAAAATAAAACTTTTAATTTTTCTTTTTTGAATGCACCCCGTTTTCCTTTAAGGAAAACGGTCTGCATTAAAAAAAAAAAAAAAATGATTGCTTTCTTTAAAAGCAATCTCAGACATGGTGGTCTACTGAGCCCAGTAGGCCACCATCGCTGTGATTAAAGCCATTCACAATGGGTCGTAAATTGTGACCTACCACATGAATATTAATGAGGTAGGCCAATTTGAGAGCCACTGGGAATCGCTAAATAAAACTCTTGGAGTTTCATACATTCAAATAGCGATTACGTGATTGTGATTTACAGATAATCGCAATAAGGTAATCCCTATTTGGAAAATTGATACATCTGGCCCTAGGTCCTGTGCGATTCCACGGCACCCACACTGGTCTAAGATGGTGATTAAACTTGATGAAGAACTTTGCATCGCAGCCTCTTACAGCCTCATCAAACCAACGCAGTGCAACACAACCCCACTCAGCGTAATGCAGGACCTTGCATCACAGCCCAAGCACAACCAGGTACACTTTCCTGCTGGCTGAACTTAGTCCTGTACCTGCCCTGCGGTCAGCCTGAACTTGTGACTTTGTCCCAGTCTGGTATGACCAGATAGCCCAATTTGGCACTTTGTGCTTTTTGAAGCTACTTTTGCTTAAGCTTAAGGCCTTGAAAATGCATATCTCCAGTTCCACTGATTATATTATATTAGTGTTTGTGTCATTTTATTTATACATGTTGATTTATTAACATGTACTCCATTTTTATTCTTGTGTTGTGTTTCCACTTAGTTACTGTTTGTGTGCTGCATAAATACTTTACCCATTGCCTCTAAGTTAAGTGTGACTGCTTTTGTGCCAAGCTACCATAGGGTTTAGCACAGGTTAATCTAGTGAGTTTTGTGTCTCATCCTGACAAGAATTGTGGTTGTTGCCTGAGTGGGTCTTCCCCCCCCTTCAACCAATAGCCCAACTTCTTACATTAGTGCTCAGTGGAGGGATCCAGTATTTGTGTTTGTGCAGTGCCACTCGGTGATTTTGTGTAACACTAAAGTCCCATAAAAAGAATCTGACATCCAGTTAATTTGTTTCTCAATTCTCCTTAGGTTTTGATTATGCTATTTGTAACTTCTTCCAGATGTAACTTAACCTCACATTCTTTGAACAATGGAGATGGGGACGATAAACGTTGATAACCTCAGCAAGTCAGAGTTCCAGAGGCTTTGCAAAGAAAGAGAGTTGCATGTGGGAAAGAAGGCCACAAAGGTGGACCTCCAGGTACCCCCAAACCTTTGAGTAACTCACAAGGACACAGTCCACCCCAGAGAAGCAGAACGAGGGTGGTCCTGAAAAGGAGGAGATGAACTTAGAGGAGGATGAGGAAGAGAAGGAAGAAGGCCTGGCCACAGGCCCAGAGCTGAAGTACTCTGAGGAGGAGGAGAATAACTTGCTCAGAGGAGTGGAGCCTCTTGGCAGGGCTAGGGGCAGAGTGTCTTCCAGCAATCTGTCCCCTAAGGAACTAGAGGACAGTAAGGATGAGAGGGAACTAAGCTGGTGCTGGTCAAGGTGAAACTAGAGGCAGCCAAGGAAGAGACTGCTGTAAAGACAGCCTTGGAAGAGAAGACAGCAGAAGCAGAGATTACCCCAGCCAAGGAGAAAGCTGAGGCTGAATGGGCCTTGACTGAAACAAAATTGATATTGTTTCCTGAAGTGAGTCTAAATGAGCTGGACCTAAAGGCCAAGCAAGCCCCAGAGGCCAGCAGCAATGGTGCTAGCAATACTGTGTCCAGTGGATACATGAGGGTCTGCATTCCCCAAGACCTGGTGCCTATCTATGTGGTGGGGGTGATAATAAAAAATTATTTCCAGCCAATGAGGTAGCTCTTTGGATGCACAGGTACCCAGAGGAGAATTGGGGAGAATGTACCAGGTAACATATACCTATAGTGGGGAGGGATACCCTGCTCATACTAGAGTAAGATATCAAATGATGTATGCTCGCCATTCTTCTCACTGAGTTTGGGCTCACCACAGGAAATACAACATGAGATTTAGGGACAGCCAGAAGCTAACAAACCAGTCTTGTGTGGATTTCCTTGATTATTTCAGTAAAGTACTGACTGGTTGGATGAGGGGTAGTAAGGTTAGTGACTTTAATGGGCTGTGTGACCTGAATTTAAAAGAAACATGTGCAATACTTGCCGTTCAGAGCTGTGCAAACATCTAATTGGCAGTAAGCTCTCTTCACCTAGGGAGAATGAACAGGAGGCAGACCTCTGGGTCAGCACCAAAGTGTCCAAGTAGATATCTGGTTGGGGGGGGGCTGGATTACTCGTAGGGTGGACAGGGTTCCCAACAGAACAAAGGGGGGAGAAACAAAAATAAAAACAAAGAGTTCTTTAAAGGCCCCCACAACAGTTTACAGAGTATGGGTGCCAAATCTCGACCTGACCACAAGAAGAGTGGGTTCCCTGAAAAGATGTCATGGAAGCTCAACGCCTAATGCTATGACTGCTTTAGACATGGGCACAATAAGTGGCCATATGCCCCAAGAGGACACAGCCCCCTACTTGTAGGCAGACACTAGAGTGGCTAGTGTAATAGTTGGGGAGGGGGTTGTCCCAGTTAGCATGGGGGTGGTATTTAACAGGTTACCCTAGTACCCCAGAGGAAAGAGAAGATGGTGCCAAAAGCACCTGGGACAAGACAATACTTTTGCCAGCCATGTCACTTACTTTTACCTTGGTTAAGAGTAAGCTCAGATTGATTCTGCAGTTCATATCCTACCTTCCAGCCTAGTGGGACTTGAGGAAGAAAGCTAAAAGCTCAGCAGGTCCCTTTAGTTGTCGTTGGCACCCTCTTTGAAAGGCGTGCATCAACATTATTAGTACCCTGAAACTCAAGCCTGCTCTAGACAATAGGTTCATCTTGGCCTGGTGTACCATGCTGCTAGGTACCCAGAGGTCATACCTCTGAGGACTGTGACTGCACCTGCAATGGCTAGGACCCTGATGGGGATTTTTACCCGTGTGGGATTCCTCAAATAACTAATGTCTGACAGGGGCACAAACTTCATGTCAGTAAATGAAGTGAATGAAGGATAAGTGTGGAGTTACCCTAACACCCTCCAGACAAATAGGTGTGTTGAGAGTTTTAACAAAACCCTTAAAGGCGTGATTATGTGTCCATCATAGTCCTAGAGGCAAAGTAAAATGTCCTCTTACTATGTCTTCTTTTTGCTTACAAGGTGGTGCTATAGAAAGGAGTTGGATTCAGTTCCTCTGAGGTCCTGAATGGACATCCTGTTAGGGGAACTCTCAGTCCTCTCAGGAGGGGTGGGACCAAGCTATCAAGCAGCCCCCTCGGTATGTAGGCAGCTATATGTTAGGTCTCGGGTGTAGCACCTCTGTAAGAAGGCTACTAAGAAAATGAAAGCCAGTCAGGAGGTGTTGAAGCTCTGGCATGATTAGGAGGCCACTCTGGTCAAGTTTCAGCCTGGCCAAAAAGTGTGGGTGATGGAGCCAATGGAGCCATTCGCCCTACAAGACTGCTGGTCTGGGTCACATGAGGTGAAGGAGAGAAAGGGAGAGATCACCGTCCTCTTGGACTTTAAGACCCCTATGAATCCCTTAAGACTCCTCCATGTTAACTGTCTCAAGCCCCACTATGAGAGGTCCGAAGTCACTACGCTTCAGGGGACAGACGATGGAGTAGAAGAGGACAGTGAATAATTTCCTTACCTTCTATCTTCTAGGGAGTGGGGTGTATGGGGTGTCAGGGAAGGGCAGTACCTCTGACGGGAGTAGTCATACTCTTCAGAGTAGATCATCCTCTTTGATCCTCACATGAAACGCAGCTCTCACCTGTGGCTCCAAGCAACTATTATCCTGTGACAACCTCAACTGGCGGGCTAAACCATGTGAGGGTTGCCAATTGGTCTAAGACCCTTGATTAGTTAGGGCATGTTTACTAATGCATGTGAAGAATGGACCCGGCTGACTGAGCGGAGGAAACCTCACCGGATCAACAGTCAGGAAGGCAGTGAAAGCAAATGGTTTTGAATACTTAGAGCACAAGAAGGTATGTAAGGCGTTCTGGTCACCCACTGCGCCCTGCCCTATTTTCAGTCATCTTGACTTCTGTCCTGCCACTGGATACAGTGGGAACAGGGAAGAGAGAGTGAGGCTGACTTTGCATATCTATCCCTCACTTTAATCCAACTTATGCACAAGTCTTGACACCTTATCAAGTCCTGTGGCGATGGGTGAACGACAAAGCAGCAGATGTGGATACATTGGGAGGTGAAGCCGCGGACCTGCACATAGGCATCTTAGGGTTAATGGTCATTCCTCTCTGACCGAAGCAGCAGTGGAGCTTGGAATCTTCCAGAGCGGGCCTATTTAGGATTCAACTGCTCATCTCCGTAGAATGAGGAAAGGGCTAGAAATGCCGTCCCATACAATGCCTGATTCCCCTTGCCCTGGCCAGCATAACACAGCTGGCCTGGATCCCACATAAGTGGTCAAACAAAAATAAAATAACACAGTACCATTGGCACATTGAATGTGTACATGCTACTGGACAACATCATGGCAAAAAAACCAGAGAGAAGTTCAGCACTTGTTGCCAGAGAGCTTGCATTCTGCCAAATTGATATTGCAGCCCTTACCAAAACTCACCTTGCTAATGATAGACAGCTGTCCAAATCAAGCAGTGGCTATGCATTCTTCTGGAGTAGCTGCAGGAGCGACGCAAATTTGGAGTTGGCTTTGCAATAATAAATTGCCTTGTTTGGAAACCTGACAGCCTTCCAGAGGGTGTCAATGACTGACTCATGACAATACAGCTCCCGCTTCAAAATGGAAGGCAAGCCACTTTCAGGAGAAAGTAGATGAAGAATTAGAAGCCCTACTTTCATCAGTGCACCACACAGACAAGCTGATTCTACTTGGCGATTTCAACGCAAGAGTTGGATGCGATGCCACAGCCTGGAAAGGAGTCATAGGGAGAGATGGAGTAGGCATGTATAACAGCTATGGCCTACTATTCTTGCAAATCTGTGCAGCACATGACCTTCTGATCACCAACAAGATTTTCTGTCTCCCTACTCACAACAGGATTTGGTGGATGAATCCCCACTCCAAGCACTGGCATCTGATTGACTATCTCATCATCAGGAGAAGGGACAGATGGGATGTCAGGGTGACAAAGGCTATGTGCGGAGCTGACTGTTGGACATATCACTGGCTCATAGTATCCAAAATGAAGCTCCATATCATACCAAAATGATGCACACAAGACTGTAAGGCCCTCAAAAGGGTCAATGTGTTGAAGCTAAAGAAATGCTACATCAACAAAAATCTAGAAAAAAAGACCTAGAGAATGAGTTTGTTGATTTTTGTCTTGAGGATGACACAGAGAAAGACTGGGAGGGATTCTGCGACACTGTCCATACAGCTGAAAAGAAGGCATTAGGGCTTTTATACAAAATCAGCAAGACTGGCTTGATACAAGTGATGTGAAAATCCGGGCCTGCATTGTGTCCTTCACAACTGCCCATCCCCAGAGGCAAAGAAAGTGCCTTCTTCAGTGCTCACAGAACAGTACAAAACAAAAGTCTCAAAATGTAGGAGTCTTGGCTGAGTGCCAAATTAGATGAGATAAAAGCGTATGCAGACAGGAACAGTTGCAAGCGGTATTATGAAGCCCTCAACACACTCTATGGCCAAAAGTATTCTGGGAGATCTCTCCTGCTGAGTTCAGATGGCACTTTCCTATTTAGAGAGAAGACACTGATCCTCCAGAGATGGTCTGAACATTTTGAGGCAGATCTCAACCGCCCCTCAGTCATCATTGATGAGTCCATTGACAGGACACCTAAAGCTGCTCTCAATTACTTCATGGATGCTCCACCAGAAGAGAATGATGTGAAGAAAGCCTTTAATTTGCTGTCAAGTGGCAAAGCCCCATGGTTAGATGCCATACCAGCAGAAGCTTACAAAGTTAATGGTTGTGTGCTACTACGGAAACTCACTCAGCCCTTCTGGAAGCAAAGATCGATTCCATAGGAACTGATCGTATATCTCTATATGAGGAACAGCAATTGTCGAGTATGCAACAATCATTGTGGAATCTAGCTGCTCGCAACAGCTCAAGTTCTGCTGAACAGTCTGATTACTCACCTGGAGCAGGGCTTACTTCCAGAAATGCAGTGCAGCTTCCCCAAGGGACATGGAACCATTGACATGATCTTTGCTGCATGTCAACTACAAGAGAAGTGTCAAGAGCTGAATTGTGAACTCTACACAACTAAGGTGAACCTCACTAAAGAGTTTGACTCTTTCAGCTGCCAGGGACAGTGGAGGATCATGTCAAAATTCAGCTGTCCTGACACTTTCACATTAACAGTATGGCAACCTCATGAAAGTAAGATGGCGCATGGCTTTGCCAGTCACCAACAGCATCAAGCAATGGTGTGTTCTAGCACCACACCTTTCAACATGATATTCTCTGCTACTCTGATACATTTTCCAGCACTGTGCCTAAGGAGTAGGCCTGAAGTACAGATCTGATGGGAAACTCTTCTTTTGAGGTGACTGCATGCTGTCACCAAGATGAAGGAAACTGTGCTGTGAGACGTTCTCTTTGCATACAATTGTGCTCTGAATGCTAGTATAGAACCAGAAATTCAAGCCAGTATGAAAAATTTTTCCTTTGCATGTAGCAACTTTGGTCTCATGATCAACATCAAGAAGTCTGCGGTCATGCGCCAGCCAGCTGCTTAGGCTCCATACACAGAACCACTCATCAATGTAAATAGACAGAAACTGAAAGCATTGGACTACTTCAAGTACATGGGCAGTACCCTTTCCTGAGTCGTGTCAATCGATGCTGTAATAAATCGGCAGATTGTGGTCCAATGTTTGGAAACATCGAGGGATCAGCCTATCAATGAAGCCAAAGGTCTACCGAGCAGTGGTGCAGTGTGAGGTGTGGGCTGTCTATTAGAGTCATGGACAACAGCTCAATCACTTCCACATGTCCTGTCTGCGTAGGCTTCTGCAAATCAGATGGCCAGACAAAGTGCAGGATACTGAAGTCGCTTACAGAGCCAGTCTGCTATCAAGTCATACACTGCTGATGAAAGCTCAGACCAGATGGGCACGGGCATGTAGTCAGAATGTCAGATGTGTGCAAACCCAAACAGCACCTTTATGGAGAACCCTCTCAGGGAGAGAGCTCCAGTGGAGGACAAAAGAAGCAGTTCAAAGACATGCTGAAGGCCTCCTTGAGTCACTCAAGATCCTTACCACCATCTTGGAAACCCTCATATTCAATCATCCAGCATGGTGCAGCCTCATTCACAAAGACTACCAAACCTCTCGGGCGAGGCATACTGCTGAGGCTCAACGAAAGCATAAGCTGCAAAAGACCAGAGGTGCTCCCACATCACCATCAGTGTCATCACGTCTGCCCGACTTGTGATAGGATGTTCCATGTCGAATCCGGCCACTCAGTCAGGTTCGGGCGCACAGAGCCCAGTCAACCACTTAATGAGATGTTGAGGTATTCATCACAATAATGGACTAACATCACCTTATAAGGAGCAGGATGGGTCAGTGGAAGGTGTTAATCTCTCCCCTACCCTGACCCTGGGGGAGCAGAGGGACTGTCACACTTGCTGGGGCAGTTTGCCTTTCTGTTGTCACTAACCCCTGGGATCACTCATCTGTCTACCCTCAATCTTGACACTAGGGACTGCATACCTGTGAAAAACAAATTTTAGAGGCTGTCTGAAAAGGTAAGTGCTAGCATCAAGGGGGAGGTGTCTAAGATGCTGACAGAAGGAGTGACTGAGCACTCCAACAACCCTTAGTCCTGCATAGTAACACTGGTACTCAAAGTCAGCCCACTGGGCACCGCCACAGAACTTGGGTTCTGTGAAGACTTGGAGGCTCAATGCAGAAACTGAGGCTCATCCCATCCCACAAACTGGTGAGCTCATAGACAGTTTGGGAGATGCCAAGTTCCTAAATAAATATGACTTGACGTCTAGATACTGACCCTAACTAGATGTGGCCAAGCAGAGGTCTGTATTCTGCTCCGCAGAGGTCCATTTTAGTTTAAGGTAACCCTTTTCATTAAAGAATGCCCCTGCCATCTTCCAGAGGTTGGTTAACAGGGCCCTGGCTGGAATTGTGGGTTTCGGTGCCACCTACCTAGATGGCACAGCCATCCTCAATATCAGCTGTGAGAACCACATAACTCCAGGAGGTGCTTCAGTGACTGCAGCAAGTAGGCCAGATTATCACGCCCAGTAAGTGCCAGATAGGGCAGGGATCTGTGGTCTATCAGGGACACAAAGTAGGCAGAGGCAAAGTGCAGCACTTCCAAAAGTGAAACAATCATGGCTAGGGAATCCCACGTCTCATACTGAGGTGAGGGCCTTCTTAGGCCTTACTGTTTACTACAGGAGAATTGTTAAGGGGCTATACCACCATTGTTGCCCCCTCGACTGAGCTGGTTTCTAAGAAGCAGCCCAGGAAGATAATCTACACAGAGGCCTGCCCAGAAGACATTGATGCCCTGAAGAAGGCCATGTGTGCAGTACCAGTACTCAAGGCCCCTCACTTCCCCCAAAGAGTTTATTGTCTGCACAGACACCTCAGAGCGCTACATAGGGGCTTTGATCTCACAAATGAATGATAAGGGCTTAGACCAACCTTCATTACCAGGAGGTTACATAGCACAGAACAGAGGTGAAGTGCAATTGAGAGGGAGGCTTTTGCTGTGGCCTGAGTAGCTGAAGAAGCTGAGATCATACCTGTCTGGGACTCACTTCAGGGTTCAGACAGAGCACAGGCCCCTCAGATGGATGGCTAATGTAGATGAGGGTTGAGAATCCCAGACTGCTGGTGTGGTCCATCTCCCTAAAGGGAATGGACTTTACAGTGGAACACCATCCTGGAACTGATCACTCCAATGCTCATGGTTGTTTCAGAATTTTCCACCTTAGTCATGAGAGGTTCCATGAGGGTAGGTAGTTCTCCCTACTTTCAGCTGGGGGGATACATGTTAGACCTGTCATCCTTGGTGTGGTCTTCCCCCAAACCTTTTGCCTTTACACCTCCTGTTTTCTGAATGTCACATTTGTTCGCATTAGGACTTTACCACTGTTAACAAGTGCTAAAGTTCTTGTGCTTTTTCCCTTAAACCTGGTACAATTGGCTTATACCTGATTGACATATTTAATTCACTTTTATGTCCCTAACATATGGTACTACAAGTAGCCAGAGCATGTAAATTAAATGCAACTAGTGAGCCTGCAACACTTGTACCGTCCACTTAAGAGGCATTTTAAAACATCTCAGGTCTGCCAGTGCAACCTGTAGTGCAGTTTTAAAACTGCCAATTCCACCTGGCAAAATAAACCTTTTGCTAGTCCTAAATCTTCCTTTTTAGTACATACAAGTCACCCCTAGTCCTAACTAGTCCTAACCTCCCAAGTGGTTCACCCCATGCCCTGGACCCTTGCAGGTAGGTGTTAGAGGAACTTCTCCTTGTCCAGCTAAAGGCAATGCAGCGCAACACAATGCAAATCAATGCACAAACTTCATTGCAGAACCGACCAGCTCCTCATCAACGGCCTCATCAAAACCAATGTGGCATGATGCAACTCACACAGGACCTTGTTGTACTGATTGGATTTTATTTGTCTAGTGTCATTGTATTTATTAAAATTTACTCGATTTTTCTAAACTGGCTTGGGATTTTTTCTTCAATTGTGTTTTCACTGTATTACTGTTTGCATGCTGCATAAAAACTTTACAAATTGCCTCTACATTAAGCCTGACTTCTTTTGTGCCTGGCTACTGGAGGATAAAGCACAGTTTAATTTAGTGACATATGTGGTTTACCCAGATAGAGATTGTGGTTGCTGCTTGAATGGGGCTTCCTTTCCCTCAGCAATGTTGGCTCTTCAGTTTAAATTGAAAAACATCTAAATTGACCACTAAACGGTAACAAATACCTTGTCATGTTGAACTAAGACACAGAGAATCAAAGATTCCATTGTTTTCTCTCTCCCTTTGCAATGTGCTCAGTATTTTCCTTTGTTGTGCAGAGGAGGCAGTATTAAAGGAGGTCTTTGAAGCAATCTGCTTCCAACATTTAAGGTTAGGGCCATTTCACTGAGAACACCAATGCTAGTTTGTATCTCTTCCCATTAATGCTGTAATTCACTTTGCTCCTTTTCCCTCATTCCTCTTTCACCTCCCAGTGCTTCCTCCACCTGTTGCTCCACATGTACAAACCAGTATGCCTATTGGAGCTGTAGTTATGGCTGAATCTTTCTGTTTTATGTGATAGGAATCCATATACACATCAGCATTGTATTTGACTGATTTAGTTGCAAAGGGACAGAGAGGCTTGTATTCTGATACAATACCATCCTGCGGCTTCTGCCCCCTGACAGTTTGGCATGAAAACCAAGCATATAGATATACTTTCAGCTTTTCAATTAGTATGCTCTTCCTAAATAGTTACAAGGGTATATGTGAGAAAATGTTTGTTTTTGCATGATCACCCCTGGTCTGATGCTGCTGGTTTTTCAACTCAGAGTGCACTGAGGTCTGCTAATCAGATATCAGTGCCAGTCTTCTAACCTTCTATGAAGTGTAAGTTGAATTGGCTACCCTCACTTGGCATAAGCAGACTTACTTCTAGAATATGATACAAAGGGTACCCAGGGCATGTAAGACAGAGTCCCAATGGGCTACAATACTGGTTGGGCCACCCTGTATGTGACAAAGTACAAAATGGCTCCCAGCCTACCACTGTAGCCTGGAAGAGCAGTTTTGACCCAGAGGCAGGGAGCTATACATTATTAGGCAGGAAATATGCTTTGATCTGTCCTAACAGCACCACTTCAAAACTGTGATTTTCAGTGGAAAGGTTAATAGCCCCATCTGATAACACATGGTTACCAGCTGACAAACCCCTTTCCTCCCCCACCCAGCCTGGCTAACTGCAGAATGTGGCTACTAAAACGGGTACTTCAAGGTATCAAACTAATTGTGGCATTAAATACGACTTGACTCCCAAGTGAAATTTAATGACATCATATAGGAAAGGCAACTTTTAAAAAGTTACCACTCTGTAGCCTAGTTTGTCCAGTGACGTTTCACAGCTATTTGCCACCAGACAGCTTTCTGTCCTCCTGGAGAGTAATGTGAATGACTACCAAGCGTAGGAACAATGCTAGCCTGCTAAAGAGGGCGGTGTTACCTCCCCCTTCGGGAAGCCACTCAGGGTGTTGCCCCTAAAGGTGAGCTTCAAAGGTGAAGCTACATTTGGTGGGCAAACGGCAAGCGCACTCTTGAAGGGGTGCCACTTTGTTCAGGTAGACAAGCTGGCGGCAGGAACTGAGAGGGGAGACCAGTGCCCATACTGGTGTTCCCGTGGGTGAGTAGCTCAGAGGTAGCCACACCAATCTTCTAACATTGGAGGAAGGATTCAGACATCTTGGGATGGAGCAGAATAGTGCACTCTTCGATTGCTAATTTGCCACACGTAGCCATAAGTCATCACAGTGTGGGAGGAATCCTGGTAGCACATTGGCTAGTGACCGCATCATCCCCCAGGGCACTTTCCGGGCATAAATATGGCATTCCTGGCAACCTGAACTTCAGAACACTAAAGAACTGGAGAAACGGCCAAAGAAGGACTGTTTTGCTGACCCCTGGACCTGGCAAAGAGGGATTGCACTATATGCTGGCCTGCACCTGCCACACCCTGGGCTAGCAAAGAGAGGACTGTGCCTGTAGCTCCTGGCTCAAGGAAAATATGCTCTTGAGCCCTAGACCACAGAATTGACTCCAAAGGTAAGTCGACTGACCCCCTGGAACCAGAACCAGGGCCATCAAAGATTAAGTAACCCAGCTCGGCAAGTCAGTAGCTACTTCTTGAGATTTGCTACTGACTGCCAGTGGGCGCCCCAACAGACCAATCCTCAATGGGCAAACGTTGCACCCAAGCCTGCAAGACCTGGGAGAGTCATCTGAGTCCAGATTGGTAGCCCAAGAGAGACATTAGCCTCTCCCAAAGGATACTGCTGGATCCACTGTGGATGAAGACTGGCTGCCCAGGAGCAGCTGGCCTTCTACTGGCTCACCCCAGTTGACCGCACCCAGAGCATTCTTGAGCATCCTCCATTTCCTAAATCCTCAGAATCAAGACCACACCATTAAATTTGATGGCTCTTGTGATGTAAAGTTCAGAACTGGACCAGAGAACGCTGGTAACTGTCTAAATACTTCTTAGTAACCTACTGACCTTTTCCTTGCCAGATCTGGTTGCCCTAGTTGGGCTGGAGAAGCTGAACACAACTCTTTCACATTTTTCCCAAGTTTCCAAACTTTACCTTTACCAATGCTTGTTTGCGGTTGTGACGAATAGAACTGAGAGATACAATTACTTCACAAATCTATATCGGGTACATTTTGTTCACCATGGACTTTCCCATTTCATAAAAAATATCTATTTTTATAAACTGGTGTTGGATTTCTTTAGTGTTGTATGACTTGATTGGTGCTTATAAATGCTTCACACTTGATCATTTGTTTAAGCCTTGCTGCTCAAAGCCACAGCTACTTAGGTTTTTGCAAATAGCCTGACAGGACCCAAGACAGTTTTTGTGAGTGTATTACATGGTACAGTCACACAACCATACAATATATTACACACAAACCCTCAAAATGGTGCCTATAGATGGGATCCAGAGCATGTGTTTTAGCCGTACTTGACGGGAAGAAGTGCCTGACCTATTGGGCCAAACACAGCTCTCAGCCACTCCACAGCCCTCCTGCTTGCAATTGATAGCTATGCCCGCATTCCTGAGCCTGATTGCGACAGCTCTGCCCCAATGCTTAATTTGTAAATAAAAACGTGCCGGTGCCCAAAGCTCTTCTCTGAAACACGCAGATGCTGCAATTAAATGTGCAAGTACGCCTGCACCTGTCCTCACCTGGAACATGCCCAGCGCCAGGACTCCTGGTCCTCCCATTCTTCACAGCTACACCACTGAGAAGCTCCAGGCCCTGAACATCAGACACCCCATCAACAGCTGTTTCATGGCCTCCCCATGCTCAACCAAAGGTCTCTTCACCTGCTTACACTGCAGTTTCTCCTGCAATGCAGGCCCATCTGCGCACATTAACGGCCACACTGCACCCACACTGCAAGCACACAGAAGATTATGAACAACCAAGAACCACTCGAGAGCATCTTGGTAAACACCCGCTCCTTATGCAAATAAGGCACACAAATCTGGGACACTATCACCACCCACGACCCAGACATCACCTTCATCACCAAAATATGGCTAACACCCTTCTCAATCCCCGTCATTGCCATGGCCACCACTGACAGCTACAAGATAATACACCTAGACCACACAAACAAACATGGCAGGGACGCATCGTCATCATATTCAAGGAAACCATCCAATGCACCATCACGGACGACGAACCAACACCCCTCATGGAGCACTTCAACTTCTGGTTCCAGACCGATTCCAATCCAACATTGCAAGGTAACCTTGCATACAGACCCCCGGGACCTCACCCAGCCTTCTGCAATGCCATCTCCAACCTTTATTGCCCCCCTCGCCATCGACTCCCTCTACTGCATCCTACTCGGGGATCTCAATTTCCACGTTAACTACACCAACCCCTCTTTCCTCATAGAGAACCTCAGCAACATCAGCCTCACCCAACTGACCACCAAACATACACACAAAGCCAGACACACTCTGGGCACCAACTTAACTTCTAGCAACAGAATCAAATTCACCCACGTAAATGAACTCACCTAGACTGACCAGAATATCATTTACTTTACCACCTCCAATTCCCAGCACACAACCTCCAAGCACCTTAGCAACCCCCACCGAAGCTGGGGCAAGGAAAGTGAGACCCTATGGGCACAGGCCTTAGACACCCTACAACCCGAGCCCACAGCAGACTTCGACATCATCCAGGCTGTCCAAAACCTCACCACCTGGATCACCAAATCCGCCAACAGAGTCACCCCTCTGAAACCAGCTAAAACCAACAACACATCCAAGCCAGAGAGGTGGTACACTCCGGAGCTCAGATAGTCCAAACGCGACTGCCATCGACTCAAGAAACAATGGTGTGTGGCCAAGGACCCCTCCAACATAGCCACCTACAAGGCAGCCCTCAACAATTACCACCATCAAGACAGCAAAAAGAGCAGAAGTCACCATCGACATCACCACCACAGTCATCCACACAAAAGGTCTCTTCAGAATCATCAAGGAATTCTCTAACCCAATAGCCCCAGAGACCACCATCCACCCATCCCAGGAACTCTGCGACACCCTCTCAGACTACTTCCACAGCAAGTCACCACCATATGCAACAATTCCGACCACCCAACCCTCCACCTCCAGCCTAGACAACATCACACAAGTAGCAAACACCAGCCACACGATAACCTCCTGTTCCCAGATTACCACACAGACAACCCGAGCCATGTCATCCATCCACTCCAGCGCATCTAATGCCCCCCCACCCCCACTAGCTTTTCAACCTCAGAGCCAGCACTACTAGCACAGAACTATCGTGCATCTTTAACACCTCCATCTCCACTGCAACCTTCCCGGATGAATGAAAGAACTCAGAGGTCAGACCACTCCTAAAGAAACACTCCATCGACCCCAGCAACCTCAGAAACTGCAGAGCAATCTCCCTGCTCCCCTTCCCAGCCAAAGCGCTTAAGAAAGCCATCAACCAACAGTTCACCAACTACTTTGAACAAAACCACCTTCTCGACACCTAACAATCAAGATTCTGGGCCAACCACAGCACGGAGACTGCACTGATCGCCACCATGGCCAAAATTAGAACCCTCCTCGACCAAGGAGAGTCGGTAGCTCTGATCCTTCTGGACCTCTACGCAGCATTAAATACAGTCTCCCACCACACTCTCCTCAACAGACTCCACAACATAGGCATTCAACAAAACACCCTTAAGTGGGTTGCCTCTTTCCTCTCAGGCCGCACACAGAGCATCTGCCTTCCTCCCTTCACTTTCACACTCAAGAAAATCACCTGCGGCGTACCCCAAGGATCCTCCCTCAGCCTAACCTGTCCAACATCTACATGACCCCCTTTCAAATATCATCAGATCCTATGGACTCCTCATAGTCTCCTACACCGAAGACACTCAACTAATCCTATCACTCGCTGAAGACCCCTCAAAGCCAAAGCCAACTTCCACAACGCCATGACTAATGTAGCAACATGGATATAAAACAGCTGCCTCAAACTAAACACCGACAAAACAGAAGTCCTGATCTTCAGGAAGAACACCTCCGTATGGGACCACAGCTGGTGGCCAGAATAACTCAGACTAACGCCCTTCTATATCAGATCACACATGAAACTTCAGCATCATCCTCGACTTCCAACTATCCATGAATCCACAAGTAAACTCCCCTCCTCCGTCTACATCTTCCGTATGCTCTGTCGAATCTTCAAATGGATCCCTACTAACACCAGAAAGACAGTCATGCACGTCCTGGTCACTAGCCGCCTCAACTGTGACAACGCTCTCTACACTGTAGTGCCTTCCCAGCTACTTAAAAGACTCCAGACTCTACAGAACACCACAGCCAGACTCATCCTCAACCTCCCCAATCACTTAAACATCACCCCACAACTCAGGAATTTCCACTGGCTCCCCGACCAAAAGAAATCCCACTTCAAAATCCTCACATATTCATACAAGGCTCGCCACAACCTAGGGCAGGCCTACATCAACCTTCGACTGAGCTTCTAAGGTCCAGCAAGATAACTACGATCCACCTTGCTAAACCTTGCAAACACACCCACATCCTTAGCAGCCGCAGCCGAGGCTGCTCCTTCTCCTACGCAGCAGCCAAGTCTTGGAACAGCCTGCTCCTCAACCTCCAAACAGCTCCCTCCCTGGTGGACTTCAGAAGGAGACTCAAGACTTGGCTTTTTATGGGGATACAGCACCCTCAGCTCCCAGATACCTTTGGGATGATAATGCTGTGCTTTGCAAATGCTACAGTTGATTGATTGATTGACAATGCAAAAGTTGGTAACCACCAAAATATCTGCCAAGATGCCAGTGAGGGCAAGTTTTCAAACATTTTCACAAGTTCTGTATGTCCAAGGCACTTTTTGCAGGAACTACAATAAAGCCAACAGCAAGTCTCCTTAAAAAGTTAGTAAAAGTTTTTGCAAAGTCTCCAAGGATGGAGAGCATGGAAACCGATCTGGCCATCCAGCTTTCATTGAGGATCACATAGTTAAGGATGCTGTTCCGGGATAGGAAAATCAGCCCAGGGATCACTGCCAAGAGGGAGGACCTGGAGATGGCCCTCAGCGCCTGTGAGGAATCCAGGAGAGTCCAAACCCGGCTGGCAGAGGAGATCATCCCTGAGAGTAGGGATGAGGAAGATGGCAGGAACCTTTTCAATATGGGGGGTGACAATGAGAGTGTGGCCTCCACAGTTCATTCAACACAGAACTCCACATCTGAAAGTGAAAAGAGCTCCACTTCAATAAAGAGACCCAAGGACCTGGAAGCCCAGTCAGCCTACTAGAGATCCAGCAAAGGAAGCTGGCTCAAGAAGAAAGGAAACTGACCCTAGAGGAGAAGATGGTCAAGTTGGGGTGAGACCCCAAAGATGTGATGGCAGCAACAAAGAAGCAAAAGTAAATGAAGGGGACCCTATGATCCTAGATTGCTCAAGGATATTTTTCCTAAATATGTACAGGGGGGAGACATAGACAAACGGCTAGCATCCTATGAAAGGGCTCTAAGGATGTGAAGGGTGGATACCCAACATTCAGGGTCCGCCTTGTGGGAACTAGTTCCAACAGTAGGGGGAGATGGACTGCTGACACAGGAAGATGAGGTGGTAGAGTCCTATACTCACATGAAAGAGGTACTCATTGAGCTAATTTCTTTGAGTGGACTCTGTAGATTCCTAAATGAAATCACTGGAAGGCTGGATAAAGGATAACAAAGTGGATACGTATGAGGGTGGCTCTATAATTTGGTGGATAAGAAACACAAATTTGGAAATTGTACCTTAGAGAATTTACACCGGTGTCCAATGGAATCAAAGCGATCTAGTCCTAGAGAGCTCGACAAGATAGCCGATAAATTGGTATGCACCAGGGTACCCCAAAAAAGGCCCAAGGTGGTGATCACAACAAACAGCTCCCACCCCCAGGGGAAAGATAGGCCAAACGTAAAAAGTCAGAAACTCCCAAAAAGTCCCAAAAAGATGACCAAGGGGGGAGCCTAGAGCCACATCTCATTCAAAGGGGAAGGGGCTCCTATGAAATAACTTTGACCTTGCAAAGTTTGGGGTACACTTTGACTGTAGGCACCAGGACATAAGAGGGGGGATTCTGTGTGAACCATGAAGTCACCCACTGGTGACCTTCCCAAAGGCATTGCTAGAGTAGGGATGGGGGTAGATATTGTCCCTGGTGATTGCAAGGGATACAATGAAGCCACTTTACTCTTCCTGGGTGGGGAGGAAGTTAACCCTTAGGCCCAGTGGCCTGCCAGCATGGTAAAGTACAGAATCAATGGGACTGAAGTCCAGGACCTGATGGATACAGGTGCCCGCATCACCATGGTTATGGCTAAACAGGTTTCCTTAAGTCAGATCATACCTGATATGGTGCATCCAATACTTAACTCTGAAAATTGTACATATTCACATCCCATAGCTGTGGTAGACTTTGAGTCTGGCAGGGCAAATGGCCCTAAGAAAGGAGCTGTGTCCCTTGCCATCCCAATGGAGTGTCTGTTGTTGGCCAATGACCTTGAAATGTCTGGCTGGGTAGAGGTGGACAGAAGGACTCATGCAGCAATGCTGGTTCTCTGTGAGTTGGTATGTGTCTCCACTAGAGCACAAAAGGCCCTAAGGGAAAGTCAAGGGAGCATAGAGCCTAGAAAAATGGCCCAGGGACCTAGTTCCAAGAGGAAGAGCAAGAAGTCTGGAAAGGTCACTTCCTATAGTTCACAGTCCCATGAGGGAACTAACCCTAAGGGAGAAGGTCTGGTGTCTGGACAGGATGCTGCTTCCAGGAGATTCGTCTGACCAGATAGAATTACAAGGCGCAAGTGGATCCTCCAGAGGGGAACGTGAACCAGGGACAAAAGACTTATCCAACTCTTGAGGGCCTGAGACAGCTGGCGGTCAAATGAGAGGGAGGTGATGTCACCGGAACTGGAAGGAGGGAATCCTGTAAAAGGAGGCAAGGACACCAAACCAAGGGAAGCCAGAAGTGTGGCTGTTCCCCAACAATACACAGAGTTCCTCCTTAAGCTGGCCAATGACATCCCCTTAGCTGGACACCTGGGGTACACCAAGGCCTGAGAAAGGCTGATCAATCAATTTTACTGGACACAAATGTCAGAAAAGGTGAAGGACAGTTGTTTCTCCTGTGTCACCTGTAAAGCCAGAGGCAAGACAGTGGCAAGACAAAGGCTCCACTTCTGCGACTGCCTGTACTGGGGACTCCCTTGAAGAGGTTGGGGATCAATATTGTTGTTCCCCTAAACCCACCTACTGCCGCTGGCAACAGGTTCATCTTGGTGGTAGTGGGCCATGTCCCCAGATTCCTTGGAGCTAGTTCCCTTAGCACAGATGCTTCTCCTGCAGTAGCAAGAGCCCTGCTTGCCATCTTAACCAGAGTTGGGTTCCCTAAGGAGATACTTTCAGATAGGAGCACACATTTCATGTCTCCCTATCCGAAGGTCATGTGGGATAAGTGTGCAGTGTTTGAAGTTCACTACTGCTTCCATCCCCAAGGAAACTGTCTTGTGAAGGGATCCAATAAGACCATAAAAGGCATGAATAAAACAAACAGAATATTTGAGGACATCCAAGAGCATGTCAAGCACTGGTGTGACTAGAACTTCTCCATCGTTGAATAACAACCTGGGCAACTGATGTGGGTCTTAGAATCCGTGGCCCTTGGACTAAAGAACATATTGGTGACCAGGTAACTGCACAAATACTTCTTAGTCCTCCCTGACCTTCTCCCTGCCATATTTGGTTACCCTAGATGGGTCAGAGTAGTGGACACAAGTCTTTCAAACTATCCTAAAGTTTCTAAACTCTATAGTTACCAATGCCTGTTTGTGGTTGTGATTAAAAACTACTGAGATTTACAATTACTTTACAAATCTATATCTCTTAGAATCCTCCAGTGGATGCTGTTAATCTTGGACTATAATATTAATAAACATATATTATATTTTAATAAAGTTGGTGTCCGATTTCTTTTGTGCTGTGTGACTTTCTTGTTTGGTTGTTTGGTGCTTTTAAATACTCTGCATTAGTTGCTTTGTTTTAGCGTTGCTGCACAAAGCCACAGCTACCCAGGGTTGAGCAAAAGGTTTTGAAAACGATCCTGACTGGATCCAAGTCAGTTTTTGCAAGTGTATTACCCTGTAAGGTCGCACTATCATACCATTTAATACATCTAAATCCTCACAGTATAAAATAAATGTTTCATTGTTCACTTTCTCAATGGCATGTGAAAAACCATTTCCAGCTTTGCATTCTAACAATTGTTCAGATGGGGAGAAAATGACATGAACCTCATTGCTAAGAGAACATGGACAACAAAGCATTGTGTTCTGTATATTGTCATTTAGTAAAAACATTTGTGGATGTGGGCAGAGGTGAGCACAGAAAAGAGACTGATTGTGTTACACATGTGAGAATTGCACAGTGTGCACCACCAGTGTTGTGAATCTGCTCAGGAATTTTCCCCTACATGGTCTATAGATTAAGGTAGTTTGTGAAATTAGCTGTTCTTTGAAAAGACATGATATGGTGTCAATAGAGAGGATGACAGCAACAGAAATGGAAAGCAAGGGCTAAAATTGACATTGTATGAGACTGTCAGTCCTGAAATTGCTAAAGACATACAAAACTGAGGGTGTGGCTTTGAGCCCAGAGAAGACTGCCACCTGAAGTGAGAGCTCCAGCAGCCATGGCAGAGTGAATGCAGTTTTATCCCTAAATCCACTGACTTCGGCTCCTGTACATGGTGGGTGAATGTCCTGGATGACTCCCCGAGTGCCTAACATCATCTAAAGTTCCCTAAGTGCCCCATTTTCGATGACTATTATCTGATTCAGAAGCTTGTAGTGGGACCAGCAGTGAGAAAATGGCACCCGCACTACCTCCAGGACCAGCTCGCCATTGCAACCCATCTTGCTGATCCCCTAAGCTTTTCACTTTTCACAATCGCTGTCGTCCCTAAACTTGCTACCTGCAACTCCCCCACCCGTGGCCCACTATGATTGACTGATAAAATGGTGTCATTTCTCTGCTCGCAACCTTGTTCGGAACCCTCAGTGAGTCACTGTCGACCCCGGAGATAAAGGCAAGGGATACAGTGCCATGAGGCATGCAGCTCTTGCATCCTGCTGAATGCCCCCCCCACACACTGACACTCTATGCCTCCAGACTTCCCAAATGCAGGTTCCACAGTAGTGCGGCATTGGGACGAAAGTAATCGCTGCAAGGAACAAGCCTACACCATAGGGCACAACTGGACAAAATGAAGAAGCATTATCTGGTACAAACAATATCTAGCTGCAGATTCCTTACCTTCGAATTTTTCAGGATTCAGACTGAATCCAGAAGATTTCTGCATGACCAGTACCGCGCATGCTGTCAGGTGGCTTTGTTCGGTTCCATGCAGCATGGGCAGCGTCATACATGCCGGAAGTGACGGTGTGGTCTCCTATGTAGGTGCCACTTCAGCACACAGACATCAGTTACTTTTCATGACTTTCCACTGCAGCAGTGCGGATCTATGAAGTGCACTGACATTGGTTTGTCAAAACTGGGGCCCAGAAAAGGATAATCCTGAAACCTAGAAATCTGTCCACGGAGTGGGAAGGAACAGGTGTGTTGGTAAGGAATCTGAGGCTAGATATTTTCTCTACTAGATTATGTGATACTGAAGGTAAGTAATTTGTTCATCTGACAGAGACATTAGGCACAGATTCCTTACCTTTGAATTGATAACCAAGCAATACAGTCCCCGGCAGTGGGCTGCAGACAAATTTTGTAAACTAAAAAGTCCTGCAGGATCGAATGGCCGAAATGCCTATCCCTACAGGCTTGAGTGTCCAGGCAGTAGTGCTTGGTAAACATACGCAGAGATGCCCATGTTGCTGCCTGACAGACATCCAGGACTGGGACATGGTTATGCTTTGGTAGCAGCTTTTGCCCTGGTAGAATAGGCCCTCACGCTTTCAGGAGGCGCCTTTTTGGCCAAAGCATAGCAGATCTTAATACAGAGAAATACCCAGTGTGAAATAGTTCGCTTATGTACTGCTGACCTTTCTTTGCTCCAACATACCCCACGAAGAGTTGGTTGCCCACCCAGAACTCTTTTCTGTGGTCAAGGTAAAACAACAACGAATCCAGATGGTGGAGTCACTCCTCTTCTTTTGAGGGATGTGGAGAAGCGTAAAAGGTGGGCAGGGTGACTGACTCATCCACATTAAATAGAGTCACCAATTTAGGAAGGAGAGAGGTCCTAGTACAATGCACCAGTTTGTATGTGATTACAAACAGAAAAAGAGGCTTGGATGGAAACGTCTGCAGCTCACTCACCATCTGGGCAGATTTCATTACCAGTGGAAAGGTTGTCTTGATGGTAAGCAGCCAGAAGGGACAATTGTGCAGACTCGAAGGGAGCACAAATGAGATAGGTGAGAACCAAACTGAGATCCCACTGAGGCACAACGAAGGATCAATGGGGAAACATATGTACAAGTTCTTTTAGGAACCTATTTGCAATAGGGGACTTAAAGAGAGAGAGTTAGTCAGACAGCCGCAGGAGGGCAGACAGGTAATCATTAAGAATACCCAGAGCACAGCCCTGCTGGGCAAGGATGAGAATGAAGAGAAGAATATCAGAAAGAGAGGCAAAACAAGGGTCAATAGACTTTTCTGTACAATCATTTACAAATTTTTGCCACCGGCAAGCATACTCCGTCTTGGTGGACCGATGCCTGGCTGACAGAATTACTATACAGATTTCAGGAGGAAGGTTGAATGCTGTCAACTGTTGCCGCTCAAGCTTTACATAAGAAGGAGAGTTGACAGGTGCGGGTGGAGAACCCTCCTCTGCTGCTGCGACAGAAGATTCTCCTGAAGTGGCAGCGTGAAGGGAGGATCATTGCTCATGTTGAGAAGCTTTGGGATAAAAGACTCTCTGTGCCCAGTCCAGAGCCACAAGGATGTCTTGGGCCCAGTCATTCTTGATCTTCTTGACAACTTTGGGTAAGAGTGGCATGGGCAGAAAGGCGTACCAGGATGCCTGAACTCTACTCGAGACGAAAAGCATCTCCAAGTGAACAGATCTAAACAAGGCTCTCCCCACTGCTGAAACAGACCTTGTGCCACCTTTAGGTTGAGGCTCCACTTGTGATCCGCTAGGCTCCTACGGCCGAGTTTGACTGCCCTGCCATTCAGAGAACCTGCCAGGTGTTGAACCAACAGGTTTATGCTTTGCTGTTCTAGCCACATCCAGAGGCACAGAGCCTCTTGACAAAGGGTCCGCAAATCCACCTCGCCCTGTTTGTTGCAGTACCACATGGCGGTGGTGTTGTCCATAACCATCTGCTTTAGCCTTCACTTGATGGAGGGTAGAAAGCTTTCAATGCCAGATGGATATCCTGGAGCTCCAACAAGTTGATGTGGAGTCCAGATTCTGGCGGAGACCAGAGTCCTCTGATCTCCACATCTCCCAGATGGCTGCCCCATCCCAGAAGTTACAAATCCGTCACTACTGTGAGAGCTGGTTGGTGAAGGTAGAGGGGTCTGCCTCTAACCTAATTGGAGTTAATTGGCCACCACTGCAGATCTTTTGCAGTTTTCACTGAGATCTGGACCATGTTGGAGAGATTCTCCTGATGCTGCGCCCACTGGAACGTCAGGTCCCACTGCAGAACTCTCATATTCCATCTGGTATGTGTCACCAGCAGGATGCAGGAGACCATGAGACTCAGCAGCCTCACAGTCATTCTCACCGAAATCCAAGATAGAGGCTGAAACATCAGTATCATAGCCTGAATATCCCGGACTCGCTGCTCAGGAGGATATGCCCGAAACTGCACTGTGTCCAGAACAGCTCAGATGAGAGGGAGTATCTGAGAAGGGGTCAGGTGTGTCTTTGGCACATTTATGGTGAACCCCAGAGAATGCAGGAGGTCCACCGGAGTTTGGAGATGGACGATGACAGCCCGGGGTGAGCCCGTCTACAACAGCCAGTTATCAAGATAGGGGAAGACTGAAACCCTTAATCTCCACAGGTGAGCTGCTACCACTGCCATCACCTTGAAGAACAACAGAGGAGCACTGATAAGGCTTAAGGGGAGCACAGTGAACTGAAAGTGTTCTTGGCCTACTGTGAATTGCAGGTAACGTCTGTGGGCAGGCAAGATTGGAATATGGAAATACACATCCTGCAAGTCCAACGCTACCATCCAGTCTCCTCAGTCCAGGGCAGACAAGACCTGAGCCAAAGTGAGCATCTTGAATATCTTCTTTTTGAGGAAAAGATTGAGGGTTTGGAGGTTTAGGATTGGTTGAAGACTCTTGTTCTTTTTGGGTATCAGAAAGTAGCTGGTGTGGGAAGCCGGGTCTGTATATACTATACCAAAATTAGGTAAATTGTGCACAAAGTCCAGTGGATAACCAGAGGCTTAACAGAGGCTAAAGTAGATGATACTAATGCTCTTCTTTATGGTAGTGTTGTCAAGCAGTTAGGCTTATCAGAAGGTAGCGCAAAGCATGTGTTGTACACGCACAGTAAAGAAATGAGGCACACACTCAATGACTAACTCCAGGCCAATGTTTTTATACAACTAAAATATATTTTGTTACTTTATTTTTAGAACCAAAAGGAACTTTGTTGCAGGTAAATACAGTTGTAATTTTGTGCCAAGCTTATTTCTCAAATGCACTTTGTTTGGGCATTGTAGATAAACAGTTTACAAGTCAGTAACAATTTTCAATTTAAAAAGCAGACGCAGTGCAATTTTACATAGGAACCAATGCAGTGCTACGGGGAGGAAAAGTGTTAGCACAGCTTATAGGTAAGTACTTGATTTACAATCTCAGTCTTCGGGGATTAGGATGTCCACTGGTCAAAGTTCAAGTTGACCAGAAAAGTGCACCACCAGCAGCACAGGGCCGGCCAGGTGCAGAGGTTAAATTTGATGTTGGATCTTCAATGGAATCCTATAAGGACTGGGGCTACTCAGAAAGGAAGAGGTTGCAGGTGTAGTGTGGTTAGTTTTACGTATCCTTTGCGCATTAGCTTCAGGCTTTAGGCCTTTGTGCACTTTGCCCTGGATGTATTTTATTCATTTGCTTGCAGCTTAGAGCCTCTGTGCACTTTGCTCTAAATGCTTTTTATTAGGCTTCGTACTGTTATTTTTCAAATAGCCAGTTCTACGGTCTTGTTTTATATTCATATCACACTGTTTAGCCTACTTCAGCACTGGAGTTCTCCATAACACATTCTTGTTCACTCTGTGGTTCAGTCAAGGATACAGTCTGGTACATTGCCGATAGACGTGGTAGGAGTTTATTCTTTGGCATTCCTGCGTAGGGACATTTTGTGATCACGCTAACATGTTAGTTATAAAAACACTTCCTTGTCCCAATACACGCAAGAGGGAGATTCCGACCAGGGAACCACAACTAGACGCTGACTGCCTTGTTGCAGATGCTGAACCAAGATCACAGGCCTTTGCTCAGGTATGAGGGCTGATGTCTCCCCAGTGATTCAGAAAGGCAAGTCAGAAGCTTAACATGCTGTGCTCGAAATAGAACAAGCAGAGGGAGAGTAGAAACTATTAGACAAGATGATAGCTTTGTTCTTATGTTTTACTCTCCTGGTGACTATTTCAATTCTACTGTGTTGTATGGTTCTGGTTATTGCGGCTCACGCCTTATTATCTAAAATGCAGTTGTTTTATTAAAACATTATATAAAACTTATACTGCCTTTGTCATTTGTATGAGATCATACTGTAAATGAGAGAGTTGTTTTGGATCTGAGTGACCACGACTTCCCTGAGAAGTTCCAAAGATGTCATGCGCTCGGCTGCCCAATCATCTCTTCCCCGTGGGAGAAATGAGGCACTGCTAGTTAGCCAGAGCAAAAAACGGATTTAGGGTGACAGAGTTCCTTACACGTGGGTCAGACTCAGTCCCCCACACCGTTATCGATCCTGCTGCCTAGAAATCCAGTAGTCTCATTTAGGATAATGAGAGACATGGCGCCGCCAACGATTGGTCTGGCTCTAATTGTTAGGTCCGGCTGACTCTCTCGGTCTCATATATATATTGACTCCTCGGTTCCGTAAGCGGAGACGTCCGTGGGGCTGAGGATTTCCGCCACCAGGGGATAGGTACATCCTATTACTTAGTGGTTGTTTGTTCAAGCTTGAACTTTGAAAGGAAAACCCCGATATTGGTGTGCCTTCTCTGACCTGGTGCTGTTTTTACAAATGACGAATCCTAATGTAGTGAATATAGTGCATAATATGCGACAACCGCTCACAGGACATCTGATAGCACATGGACTGACGGTCCAGGTGGGTCCGGTCACTTTTGTGGTGGACGCCCATGCAGCCTATAGAACAGAACTTTTTTATTCTTGGGTCGTATTTCCAGCTGTTGATGGGGGCACAAACACTTTTCACAAATACACTGTTGCGAATGTCCCTGGACAATACAGGGCTTATGCATACTTAGAGATACCTTTATCTTATCAAGAACACCATAATTGGCTTGATGGCGCCCTCCCACACACAGTAGCACAAGTAAGGTTAGGTCCACTGAGTAATGATGGTCCGACCTGGCCTTTATTGGCTACATACACACCACATCCTGCGGTTGCTAATTTGGCAGTGGCTGACGTGTGTCGTTTATATATTAACTTAGCAACTACATACAGAAGACTGGTTCAGTTTGTGATGCAGGCATTAAATACTAATGCAGCGCGTGCTGCTCCGGCGCACCCACAGGCAGTGGTTCCGGGTATCAATCCGGCCACTGTACACTCGGTTATGGGTAAAGTACCGGCTAAACGTGAGGAAACTCCATTTTGGTTGGCGCAAAAAATTTATACGCTGGAAGCAGTATTTCCCCATACGGGATCTTAGGATAAACATAGAATATTGACGATGTGTTTGCCGTATTGAATGGTTCCTCCGGTGGACCTTTGTAATACCTGGGGCACGGTGTTTGCCGCGCTCTACACTACGGCACACGGTACACCGACATTAGCTAATTTACCGGAAGTGCTTAAACAAATTCAAGATGAATATGGGGCTGCCCCTGCCTTAGATTTAGGCATGCAGTTGATGGGCAATTGTGCCGCAGTTTCTTCTATTATTTTGAGTAATCTCAAGGGAGAGGCAGTAGCACTAGCAGTGTGAATGCGTCTTCGGGTTGTTCTGCAGATTAATCAGGAGCGGGAACTCCAGAGAATAATAGCAGAAACATATTCCAGTATTCGTCGCGATAGCCTAGGGGCTAGCCCGCAAAAACCCCAATTATAGGGTAAAAATAATAAAGATAATGCTAAACAACAGCAACCTGAGGGTACTAAAAAGCGCTGGGAAAAGAAACAGCAAACACCTAAGAAAGATTGGGGACAGTCTCTGCAACCGGAGACCCCGCAGAATAGGTATAATCTCAGGAATAGGGATAATTTAAAGACGCCTTATAGATATCAATATACTGATACACCCCAATCTCGTTCCTTTCAGGACTCCTCGGACAAGATAAGTGAGAGAGGTGGGTGGTCAGAGCGGAGAACTGAGTACGTTAAACCGAGACAGGACTCACAACGCTCAACAGAGGTTTCTATTAAACAAGAAGAGAAACCATCCAACAAAAACAACAATTTAAAAAGAAGAAAGTGGCAGCAGTCTCAGTTAGACATGCCGCTCAAGAAGAGAGTTCTCTTGACGAATAAGACATGGGCGTTAGCACTGTTAGACAGCGCGGCAGAGGTCACAATAGTTCGCCGGAGTCTTCTAGAGCATCTGGAGGTGAAAGCAACTGATGACTTCATACAAGTCGAAACGGCAGATATGCGAGTGTCTGATCCTGATAGAGTATATAAAGTAACTCTGCGATTAGAAGGGGACATTGACCGCATTGTACACGCCATCTTTTGGGACCATGTGGTAAGATCATATGACATTCTGCTGGCCGAACAAGTTTGGCCGCCTGACTTTGTTTGCGACTGTCCGGTTGGGGAATAGGTTATTACACCTTCCTTCTCACCACTTGTTCCGAGAGAACTAGCAGAGTCCTATAGTAAAACATGGGCTCTAGCACAGGCCCCCGCCCTATATAGAAATAACGTGGGATGGGATAAACAATCACCTTATCATGTAATTCCAATAAAGGGTGAACCTCAGCCGCAGCCGCAGTATCCTATCAAATTTGAGGCAAGGGCATCGGTTAGGAAAATTCTTACACAATTGGAGTACCAGGGTGTAATTGAACCCTGTGTCTCGCCGATGAACAATCCCTTATTTCCAGTTGCTAAACCGGACCATTCATATAGGATAGTGGTGTTTTACAGACACTTGAATGGACATACACGCACATATGCAAACAGAATTCACACAGCGCTGCGCTTATGAATAATATTGTGCGTAAAAAATACAAAACAACATTAGATATCTCGAATGGATTTTTCTGCCAGAATATAGCGCCCGAGAGTCAGGACTATACCAGTTTCAGTGCGTTTGGCTCTCAAAAAAAGTTTTGTCGTTTGCCTCAGGGGTATAAGAATAGCTCAGGACTATTTTCGGCTCGCATGACTGAAATTCTGCACGAGTTGGACCCTGAGGCGTTATCATATGTTGATGACATATATTTGACAGATGATGAGATTCTACAACATCTAAGGTGTGTAGCACGCATTGTTGTGGGGTTTGCTGAAATTGGCTATAAGTTTAATTTTAAGAAATCAAAGATTGCCTTCCTCAGCGTCATTTTCCTGGGATATGAGTTGTCGAATGAGGGCAAGAGCTTAGCGCCACATTTTTTGGTGAAATGTGCTCAATTGCAGCCTCCTAATACGGTTCGGAAGCTCCAGTAATTGTTGGGGTTTCTGAATTTTGGCAGAACTTACATTCCTGATTATGCTACGCGTATAAAACCTTTATACGAATTGATTCGACCGAATTTTTCGAATAGATTTTGGACGATTGAGCATACACATATAATACAAGATTTACAAACTGATCTCTTAGCAGTTTAACATTTACACACACGGGACAATAAAACGCATTTGGTCATCAGGGTGATACCTGGGGCTGTTGGGTTTACATATGTCACCTTTAATGAGGGTGAGACAGTCCCGATAGCATACAAGTCTCACTTGTATTCTGCTGCAGAACAACGATTTGCACAGATCGAGAAAATACTCACTGCAGTACAGATGGCTGTGATTAAAGAAAGGCCTCTTGCCCAGGGCCAAAGCATCATTGTCGTTTCCCCAATTCCAGCCTTAGAGGCTGTTACAAAAGCGAGTGTTCCTAATTCGAAAGCTTTACACCCGCGATGGATACCATGGGCTACGTCTTTGACAGCCACTGATGTAGATTACATATCTGACCCTAAATTGCAGACTCAAGAATTTCTTCAATATGAAATGGAATACCCAGTTCCTGCTGGCACATTCCCTATTGACCAATATCAGATGGTCATGTATACCAATGGCTCTGCGCAACCGGCGGTTTGGACTAAACAACAATATTCTGCTGCATGTGCGTTGGTGAGCGGCACTATGGAGGGGGAAGTGTTCTGCCCCCGACATACTTATACTCAAACCTTGGGCGATTGTAGGGCACAGCTGGCTGAGCTCAAAGCTTTATTGTTAGCATTGGAACACGCGGATCCGGCGACTTTAACCTTGCTGGTCTGTGACTCCTACTACTGTGTTCAGTCTTTCAATGAATATTTACACTATTGGAAGTTGAATGGGTTCAGAAATTCTAAAGGCAACACCATTAAACACAAAATGCTGTGGGGTAAGGTTGCGGATCTGAAAGAAACGCTTCCTAAGGTCCATGTTGTACATACACTTGGACACCAGCGCGTTGGAATACACGTTGCTGGGAATACTTTGGCTGATGAAGCCGCGAAGTCGGCAGTGGCTGTCGCCACTGTGGCCGCAGTGACTCGTTCGTGGTCCAAACCAGACACAGAGATTTCGGCTGCCATAAAGGCTACGGCTGATGGCACGCCCTTTCCTACAGGATTTCCTTCTAAATATAGTTACTGCTTGAGTGGTGCGCTAAATGCTGTTGTTAACATTCCAGGCATTGGTGTACGTGAAATGCCCAATAAGATTGAGAGGCCTCGATTAATATCTGCAGCACATGAGGGGGCGGCATCTGCACATGCTAGTGTGGCTGCCACAATTTCACTTTTACAGGCTCGTTACTGGTGGCCTGGTCTCTATAAAGAGACAAAGCAGTATGTCCTTTGTTGTGACGTTTGTCAACAAATTAAAGCTTCGTCGGCTAGACGCCCGCAGCAGACGCCCCTTGTGATTTCAAATAAACCTTTACAGTGTGTGTACTTGGATCATTGTGGTCCGCTGACACCAGATAGTGCATACAAATATATTTTGGTTGCTGTAGATTCGTGCTCCAGATTTGTGTGGGTCTGGCCACAACGCTTGGCTGACGCTCAAACTGTTATTAAAGATTTGCGCATCTTTGTCGATACATTTGCAGTTGCGGCTTTTCATTCGGACCAGGGCCCTGCTTTTGCCTCTAAGGCATCCAGGGACACCATGGCTTCACTGGGGGTCCAACTCCAATTCTCGTCTCCATTTCATCCCAAGGGAAATTCTGTCGTGGAGCGTTTAAATCGTGATTTAAAGCAATCCTTAACGGCCAGAGTTATAGGTACGGGTCGTAGTTGGCTAGCCCACCTGTATGGAGTACAGAGAGCACTTAATAACTTGCCTAGAAGGTCACTGGGGGGTCGTACTTCATATGAGTGCCTGTTCGGAACACAAATGTATGTTCCTGATCTAGATGGTCCTGGTGTGGAGGCAGCAGATACGCCTTTTGACATAAATGATCGTGTCACTGTTTTGCAAGATTTACAACAATTCCGTGAAGATAACTGTTCTGCAACTGCTGCCTCCTCAGGAATTAAGGATGAGCCAGTAACACCTACTGGTTGGATACCCAGGATTGGGGATCTAGTGCGTGAAAAGGTCGCAGTAAAGAAAGAATTTGGTCCTTCTTATCGAGCACCAGTCCCTGTATTAGGAGTTAGCGGCACGAGAACTGTAATTTTACCGCTGCTGCACGGGGCCAAAGGAAATCGCTTTGTTTCCATTGATAATGTCAAGTTACAACATGTGGCCGATTCTGCACAGCAGACCAAGAGGGACACCCAGTAGTTCCGGAATCCCTCTCACTACTGGGGAAGAAGTCCCGCTGCAGGGATTTGCACCGACGCTGTTTCCTCTCTGAGCTTGGGGAGGGTGGAAGATGATCTTGCGATTGTTCCACAGACGACAATTAATTTGGAATCTTTTGATCAAGTTGCTGTACGTTCTACTGATGTTTCTGAACATGTGGTTTACAGTGTGCCAAGGCGAGAGCCTCCATCTGCTTCTTTGTTCACAGTTGCACCTTTTGCAAGAACTGCCTCTGGCTGCTTCAACAACACTGATGATGCCGTGTCAGGCTCCTCGTCCTCACTATCTTCAATCCGAGGTCCACGTAAGCTGCTGTGTTGGCTTAAACGCACATATTTTGTTTTTCCTTGGAACTATTTGTGGCTTTTTATGGCTGTAATGACTATTTTTTTGTGGTTGGGATTTGTGGTTACTTTTTTTCTAGTAATACATGGTCATATTCTTCCTGAACGATCTGACATTGAGCACGTGGAGACAGTGTTAAAACCATATTTTTCGTCTCATATGGTTCGAAGAGACTTGTCCAATGTAAACATTTCTGCAATACCGATTCCGGATGGGATTGTGTGGGATAAAGTAATGTTTGATATATATGGTCCCACTGAATTGATTCAAATACCGTATGTTCTCAAGTTATCAATGAATGATATTATCATACCAGGCATTGTTTCTGATGATTGGGATGTGAAGACAGTAGATACTATGCTGACAGAATTGCAATATTATACTGTCTATGACGATGAAGATGCTTACCTATTTAGAGATAATCATGGTGACATGTTTTGCTACAACTATTATGGACACCACTTTATTCATAAAGCAAGTAGCCCTAAGTCCATATTTGATTATGTGCAATGGGAACATTGCCCAACTCCTCCACAAGGGAGTTCAAAAACATATTATGATAAATTTGCATATTTTTCTGGGCATAATCAACAAAATGCTAGGTCTTACTATTTTAAAGTTACTCCGTATGCTAATAAGCAAATGTTATTGACCGATACTAAATTACTGTATTCAAATTTGTTTGTATCTAAACTTTCGGTTGAGGGGTATGAATATTGGTTTAAGACTGTTGACTTGAAAAGTGTCTGGGGAACGAAAAATTGGCAGATGCAAGGCAGGGACACATTATTTAGAGCATGTATTATCCCTGTGCAGATGATTTTCCTCAATGACACAGTACAACAGACTAGCTGTTTGGACTTGGCAACGATTAGAGAGTTAAATTTGCCTAGTATACCTGTCCCTTCCAAATTGAACAATTGGCAGCGATATGTTAATGCTACGTTTAGTGAGTTTACACACTGGGTCCAGAATGGTACGCTTAACACTTCATTGGTACATCCGGGCAGGTGGTTATTATGGCCTGTAGACACTAATAAGTGTCATCAACGTTTTGTCACCTCTTCAGAGGGGTTCAGGACTAGTAGGGCAGACCCTCGCTACATTTCACCAGAACATGCTGATATCATAACTACATACAGCGTGGGAAAGCTTTGTCAGCAATGGTTGAAATCATCCACGCTAGATGCAGTTAAATCACATCTCACGTTACTGTCTTATGATACTGACTTACAAGATTTTTTGTCAGGACCTAAGGTACCTCGGAAGAAACGATTTTTATACGAAGTATATAATGAGATTTGGAAGCTTTCACAACAGGAGGCAGCGGCCCGGCTGAGGCAAATTGATCAGGAAAACCTGATACAGGCTTTGTCTGTTGTGGATAATGGCATGCATACCCTTTCTGACCGTGTTTACACAATTGACAGCATCGTTTCCTCTGCTATAGACATTATTAAATTGGATATGTCTTCTTTGTATCATGGGCAGAGTCAGACGCGGTCCATCATGCAGCTGGGTTGGACTCTACAGACCTTGAAGGCAGGTCGCGTTCCGTGGCAGCACATTCGTGCCAGAGAGATCTTTGTCTCCTTTAATTTAACTCGTCAACAACAGCTGAATAATGAAAAATTGGAGAAACTGCCTTTCACGGTTGCTGAGATTCCGTCAGCTGAGTGGTTGATTCATGGGGTTATTAATTTGCCTATCTCCACTCTGCAATTTACTTCTTGTTTGAAGCACAGTCCGGTGGGTAGATAGGAACGGTTGGGAGACAGTTACATACACGAGGTGTGGGAGCTTCCCTTTCTATAGAGATGTATTAATGGTTTGAGGGAGGTTTTTCTTAGCGGTAGTGAATGCGAAACTTCTGTCAGCCATTCCATGGTTTGTAAACAGCTGTCCTTGCACGGGGCGTGTAACGCTTCGATTGCTAACTTAGCTTGTTATCTGAAGGGAGTTCCAGTCCCGGTTATTAAAAACACTTTCCAGGAGCTTTCTAACAGCAGTTACATTGTTCTTAACAGCGAACGCTGCTGTGGCATGCGTGCTGGAATAGTTTACGTGGTCGTTGTCACCAAGGCCGTTACGTGCTGCGGGAATGTGTTGTTTCCCCCCACTCAAATTAGGGAGGTGGCAGACATCTGGCCTCATATTGCTACTTCCAAGGTGAATTTCGACAAGTTGAGTCGACTAAAGGCTTTATTGTTTCAAAAGCATGTGGCCCTTACATCTGCTAGTGAGACCTACGCACTTCAGATGGCAAGGTCATCAGCGGAAATACAGTCCCTTTTGAATACTAACTTTCTGAGTCACTTTGGTGTACTTGTGGGACGTATATTTAATGCGTCCAGCACTGCTGGAATTGCACATTTTTTCAAAGCCGTTGGTGTTGGTTTTGCTCACACCTTCTCTTCCATATTCGGTTTAATACCTTCGGCTATACACTCTATTTTCGGAAGCATTTTTGAGGGTTTCCCGATTACTTTGGCTTTATTGGCTGGAGTCTTGCTATTGCTGCTGTTCTTCCACAATGGCTGTCCCGCCACGACAAGATCCTATATTGCTGCTCCCGCCAGCGCAACTGTGTCGTGAACGCATGATGCAGTATTTTGGAGCAACACTCCTGGGACATTTGGAGTGTGACTGGTCGCTGTCATTCCGACCAGTTTTGGATTGTGTGCAACCCGTGTTTTGGTGCCTTTTCGTGCTCGTTTGAACATGCACTGGCTTTCTGTCTCTCACTGCAGCGCCCTCCAGTGGTCGATACTGATCTGTTGATGTTCCCGATTAGGGCTCATTCCCAGACTTGTGCACTACGGTTGCGTTTGCTTTGTGAGGCAGTTTATGAGATTGCCTTCCTGGAGGAAGATGGTATTGTCTCATGCATAGGCCCTGCACAGGGTGCAGCCCTGTATGGTTTTGGGGCTTTGGAACACACCTGCTCCATGGTACTTTTTGGGGTGGATCTTCCGATATTGACATATATCGAAGTGGAGGAGCTCCTGCTTTCTATTGCTTCTGTCTGACAATTGGATTTTTTTTTTTCTCCTAAAAAATTGACATTATATTGAATTTGGTTTTATCGTCACATGTTTCCCAAATTTATGACTTTGTTGTCTTCTGACCTTGTCAAAATATATATTTTTATGTATTGTTTATATCTGGGGCATACTTTTATATTATTGGAACCACTTGCTACCGACAAGGGAAGGGTGTAGTGTGGTTAGTTTTACGTATCCTTTGCGCATTAGCTTCAGGCTTTAGGCCTTTGTGCACTTTGCCCTGGATGTATTTTATTCATTTGCTTGCAGCTTAGAGCCTCTGTGCACTTTGCTCTAAATGCTTTTTATTAGGCTTCGTACTGTTATTTTTCAAATAGCCAGTTCTATGGTCTTGTTTTATATTCATATCACACTGTTTAGCCTACTTCAGCACTGGAGTTCTCCATAACACATTCTTGTTCACTCTGTGGTTCAGTCAAGGATACAGTCTGGTACATTGCCGATAGACGTGGTAGGAGTTTAGTCTTTGGCATTCCTGCGTAGGGACATTTTGTGATCACGCTGACATGTTAGTTATAAAAACACTTCCTTGTCCCAATACACGCAAGAGGGAGATTCCGACCAGGGAACCACAACTAGACGCTGACTGCCTCGTTGCAGATGCTGAACCAAGATCACAGGCCTTTGCTCAGGTATGAGGGCTGATGTCTCCCCAGTGATTCAGAAAGGCAAGTCAGAAGCTTAACATGCTGTGCTCGAAATAGAACAAGCAGAGGGAGAGTAGAAACTATTAGACAAGATGATAGCTTTGTTCTTATGTTTTACTCTCCTGGTGACTATTTCAATCCTACTGTGTTGTATGGTTCTGGTAATTGCGGCTCACGCCTTATTATCTAAAATGCAGTCGCTTTATAAAAACATTATATAAAACTGATACTGCCTTTGTCATTTGTGTATGAGATCATACTGTAAATGAGAGAGTTGGTTTGGATCTGAGTGACCACGACTTCCCTGAGAAGTTCCAAAGATGTAATGTGCTCGGCTGCCCAATCATCTCTTCCCCGTGGGAGAAATGAGGCACTGCTAGTTAGCCGGAGCAAAAAGCCGGATTTAGGGTGACAGAGTTCCTTACACGTGGGTCAGACTCAGTCCCCCACACCGTTATCGATCCTGCTGCCTAGAAATCCAGTAGTCTCATTTAGGATAATGAGAGCCCACGCGACACAGGTAAGTACCCATGGTTTCAGAGCACAGACCTGGGAGGTTTAGATGACCATGGGGGAACCACAGGTTATCATCATAACACACACCCTCAGCGGCACAGGGACGGCCGGGTGCAAAAACATAATTGGGCGCCCAATGCTTTTCAATGAGGGAACCTTGGGGGTCACAAAGATGCTGCATTCTTGGTCGGGCGGTTGCAGAAAACCAAAGACTGGACAAGTAGGATAGGCACTCACTGGACATTGCTGGACTGTCGGTTGGATTCTCCAAAGCCAGGGGGATGTGCATGCAGGGGTACCTTTGGGTGTTGAGAATCTTTGTTGGATCCTGTCACAGTCAGGGGGGTCCTCCAGGTTTAGGCTGCAGGCATTGTCGTGTTGGCCAGAAGGGGTCAAACCAGTGTGGACTCGAGGTTGAATAGCCGGGGGACCTTCTCTGGACCAGCTAACCATCTGGACTCAGGCAGTGGGCATCGGGTGCAGAGTTGGCATGACTCGCGGATCCAGGGCATTTCCGAAGTCCTTCTTGGATGTTTCTTGTGGACAGGGCTGCCGTCAGCTGGATTTATTTTTCCTCTGGTGAGCAGGCAGCACTCTGGGGGTCTGTAGAGGTTGCTGGTCCTGTAGGATATGTTGCCTGTTTGTAGCAGGAATCTTTAAGCTGCAGACAGGCCAGAAGGGCTGGGACCAAGTCAGTTGTCTTCTGGAGTCTTCACTGCTGGGGTGGATTCTTCAGTCCTTCTTCTTCTTCTTGAGGTCACCAGGAATCTGAAGTGCAAGGTTCAGCGGGGGTGCCCCTAAATATCAGATTTAGGGGTGTTACAGGGGTCAGATGGCAGTAGCCAATTACTACTGTCCCCGAGGGTGGCTACACCCTTCCTATGCCCACTCCCTTTGGGAAAGGGGGCACATTTCTATCCCTATTGGCTATTTTCCTCCAAAGCAAGATGGAGGATTCTGAAGGAGGGAGTCACTTCAGATCTGGATACCTTAGAGGTGGTCCCAGCTGCAATGGCCACTTCTCCTTGTTTTTCCTAATTTTCCTGCTGGACCTGCTACCAAAAGTGGGACCTGGTCTGGGGGTGGGAATCTCCACTAGCTGGAGTGCCCTGGGGGACTGTAACAGGAGCCCTGAGCCTTTGAAGTTCACCACCAAGTGTTGCAGTTCCTGCAGGGGGAGGTGTGGAGAACATCTACCCAGAGCAGGCTTTGTTCCTGACCCCAGAGAGCACAAATGCCCCACCCCACGGGGTAAGAAGAACAAGTTGCTTACCTTCGGTAATGCCTTTTCTAGTGGATACACTAGCTTCATGTGGATTCCTCACCTTATGAATTCTCCCAACGCGCCAGCATTCAACAGAAATTTTCTTCCCAGCTCTGCACGTCGACAAGGATGTCACAATTGCCCGACTCCACGTGACTCTGTCTGATGTCATTTTGGCAATAAGAGGTCCTCGCCGGCATGCTGATGTCAGTTTTCACCATTTGTTATGTGCCATTGAGGCGAACAGGTGATCACCGACTTCACAAATTCAATATATATACATCAATCAAATATAATACATAATATTTATTCAAATAAAAAGAGCAAAAATGAATATACATATACACCCAAAGAAATCTTGGTATGACCAGACCAGCAACGGGGAGGCGGGTGGTACTGTGAAGAATCCACAGCTAGCTAGTGTATCCACCAGAAAAGGAGTTGCCGAAAGTAAGTAACTTGTTCTTCTGATGGATACAACTACCTGTGGATTCCCACCTTATGAATAGAGTCCCAAAGCAGTACCACACTCGGAGGTGGGTGCCTGACTGGTCACACCAAGAAATCCTGAAGCACAGAACGTACAAAATGGCCATCACTTCTAACTTCTGAATCTAAGCAATAATGCTTTGTGAAAGTGTGGAGGGAAGCCCAAGTTGCGGCCTTACAGATCTCAGCAACCGGGACACCTCTTGCCAAGGCTGAAGTGGCAGACTTAGCCCTGGTGGAATGGGCCCTATTACCAACAGGAGGAACCTTCTTTGCCAAAGAATAACAGAGTTTAATGCAAAGAATTACCCACCTGGACAGTGTTCTCTTGTGGACTGTCACTCCTTTTCTCTTCCCCACATAGCCAATGAAGAGTTGATCGTTCACTCGAAACTCTCGGGTCCTTTCAATATAAAAGCTTAAAGCCCTCCTTGGGTCAAGTTGGCGCAGTCTCTACTCCTCTTTTGATGGATGGGAAGGAGCGTAAAAGGACGAGAGTGTTATGGATTGCCCCATATGGAATGGAGTAACTACCTTTGGTAGGAAAGCCACCCTGGTTCTCAGCACCACCTTGTCTGCATGAAAGGATGTGAAAGGGGGGTTTTACATTAAGATGCTGTAGCTCACTCACACGCCTAGCAGATGTGATGGCTGTGAGGAAAACTGTCTTCAAAACCAATAGCCTTAATGGTCAAGAATGCAAAGGTTCAAATGGTGAACCCATCAGAAAAGTGAGAACTAAATTTGAATCCCACTGAGGCATAACAAACGGAGTGGGAGGAAACTTGTTAGTTAACCCTTTAAGGAACCTAAGAACTATTGGGGACTTAAATAAGGAAGGTTGATCAGGAAAGCAAAGAAAAGCGGACAGCACTGATAAATAGCCTTTCACCGTTGCAACTGCGCAACCGTTCTGTGCCAATGAAAGTTCAAAAAGCAAAATATCAGATAAATGTGCCTTTAAGGGATCAATTTGTCTCTCTCCACACTAAGTAACAAATTTTGCCCTTCTACTGGCACAGTCAGTCTTGGTGGAGTGTTGCTTGGCCGATAAAATAATGTCCACCACTTCTGGTGGGAGAGAAAAAGAATTCAGGTTGCCCCATTCAATCTCCAGGCATATAGGTGCAGGCTCTGGGGGTGGGGGTGTAGAACCTGCCCCTGTGACTGCAAGAGGATGTCTACCCTGTAAGGGAGATGGAGCGGAGGGCACAGTGAGAGTTGGAGAAGGCCTGTGTACCACACCCTTCTCGCACCGGATACTGGAGGCTGCAGAAAGACGGGCAGTGCGCGTTCTCCAGAATGGCAAACAGGTCTACCTGAGGAAACCCCCACATCTGGAAGATGTAATAGATCAGGTCTGGATGGAGACGCTACTCGTGATCGGACGAGAAATGCCGACTGAGACTGTCCGCATGCACGTTTAGTACTCCAGCCAGATGGGTTTCTTATAAGCAAATCTGATGGTCCTCAGCCCAGGACCAGAGACGCAGAGCCTCTCTGCAGAGAAGGTACGACCCTACTCCTCCCTGCTTGTTGATGTACTACATCGCAGTAGTGTTGTCTGTCAGGACTTGGACTGACTCACCGCAAAGGGAGGGGAGGAAGGCCTTGAGAGCAAGACATATCACCCGCAATTCCAACAGATTGATATGAAACATCTGTTCTACTGGAACCAATGACCTTTGACCTCCAGGGCCCCCAGATGTGCTCCCCACCCTAGAGTGGAAGCATCCGTTATGACCGTGGCCACTGGAGGCAGTAGTGAAAATGCCCTTCCTTGTGAAAGATTGCAGTCCACAGCCCACCATAGTAGATCTGCCGCAGCATCTCTGGAGATCGTTATTGACTCCTCGAAATCCTCTTTGTGTTTAAACCACTGCCTGCGGAGGCACCACTGAAGAGCACTCATGTGCCAGCGTGCATGAGTGACCAACAGAATGCAAGAAGTGAACAAACCGAGCAGACGTAGGACCTTGAGGACTGGAACAACTGCTCCATTTCGAAACATTGGACTCAACGCCTGAATGTCCTAAATCCGCTGAGGCAGAGGAAAGGCCCGATCCAACGTTGTGTCCAGTACTGCCCCTATGAACAGGAGGCGCTGAGAGGGCTCCAGGTGAGATTTGGGCACGTTTACTGAAAAACCCAGATCGAAGAACAACCGGGTTGTCATCTGCAGGTGATGCAGCACAAGCTCTGGAGACTTGGCTTTGATCAACCAGTCATCCAGGTAAGGGCATACCGATATTCCATTCCTCCTGAGATTTGCTGCAACCACCACCATCACCTTCGTGACGACTCGAGGTGCTGAAGTAAGACCAAAAGGAAGGACCGCAAACTGGCAGTGTTGCTACCCTATAACAAACCGGAGATGCTTCCTGTAGGACTTCAGAATAGGGATATGAAAGTACGCATCCTGTAAGTCGACAGACACCATCCAAACCTCTTTGTTCAACGCCAGCAGCACCTGTGCTAGGGTCAGCCATTTGAATTTCTCCTGTTTGAGGAACCAATTCAAAACCCTCTGGTCCAGGATAGGTCTCAACCGACCATCCTTCTTGGGGATCAGGAAATATCTTGAATAACAACCCTGATCCTTTTCCTGCTCTGGAACCAACTCCACTGCCCCGGTCGATAAAAGGACTAGAACTTCCTGCTGCAACAACAGGAGATGGTCTTCTGTGCAAAAGGATGGACGGGGAGGGAAAGGAGGAGGAAACTCCCAAAAAGGAAGGGCATAACCTTTCCCCACAATGTTGAGAACCCAGGAGTCCGATGTGACTAACTCCCACTCGCAGAGAAAATACAGGAGAAGCATGAGACAAAATGGGTGGAGAACTAAGACTGGTTTCCTTGCTGTGTTCCCCCTGAGGAAGAGGAGGAGGCAGTGTGCTGCTGGGTGGACCCTCTTGTTCTAACCCTACCCCGCCCTTTAAAGGACCGATAGGGCGGACTTGAAGGCTGCTGGGCTGCCGACTGAGGTCTCCCACAAATGGAAGTTCCTCTCCCGAATCCCCTAAACCTTCTGAAAGACCTGAATGGGGTGGTAGTGGAATCCTGCAGGCCCAAGGACTTGGCAGTAGCCCTGCTTTCCCTAAAATGCTCTAAGGCAGAGTCATCTTTACCTCCAAATAATGTGTCCCCATCAAAAGGTAGGTCCAAAAGGGTCCTCTGGACATCCGTAGAGAATCCTGAAGATCTCAACCACACATACCTACTGGTGGCAATGGAAGTGCCCACTGCCCTGGCCACAGAGTCCGTAATATCCATGCCCGACTGGATGACTAGCTGCAGCCTGCGTATCCGACAGGAGTCCCTGCAATTCTAGAGGCAGATCAGGTACCACAGTCTTAGCTGCGTCCATCAGGGCATGAATGTACCTACCCAATACACAAGCCGCATTGGCAGATTTGAGGGCCATGCTGCAGGATGAAAAGATATTTTTGGCCGAATGCTCCATCCTCTTGGACTCCCTGTCTGAAGGTGTTGCAGGGAAGGAACCTGGAGCCGAACTAGAGGAGAAAGAAGCCTGGACCACCAAACTTCCCTGAGTCGGATGTTGTGACAGGAACCCCGGATCGCCCAGAGCCACCCTGTACCTTCTTGCCACTGATCTGTTGACAGCTGACGACATCACATGCTTCTTCCAGACTTCCAGAATGGGCTCCGTAAGAGCATCGTTAAAAGGAAGTAGTGGTTCCGCAGCAGCTGAAGCAGGATGCAGGACCTCAGTCAAGATGTTGGTCTTAACCTCTGCAGCAGGTAGTGGGAGGTCCAGGAACTCTGCTGCCTTTCGTACCACAGAGTGAAAAGAGGCTGCCTCTTCTGTGTATTCTCCTGGAGAGGCTAGATCCCACTCAAGGGAAGTGTCTAAACCACTTGCCAAGTCCAAGCCCTGATAGTGCCCCAGGGGCTCAGCAATTTCTCCTTCCACCAGGAGCTACCTCTAGGAGCCTCAGTGCTCTTCTCCTATATCTTAATCAGGCCTCTAATCTTGGCGTCAACATGGAATTTACCAACGTTGACGACATCGGCTTTAAGCTTAACTGACGACCAGCAGACACACCCCGATCTCTGGATTCATCCAGTGCCGGAACCAAATTAATTGGCGCCGTGGACTCTCTGGGCCGCTTTTCACTGGCGTCGATCGAACCTGGAGCAACGCCATCAACTCCACTGGTGTAGCAGGTGAAGATATCGGCGTCAAAGGTCTTCCAGGCAGTACCATCGGCATCGGTGCCGGACCAACACCCTCCGCAGGATAAAAGGGCATAAACGGCGCCGGCTTGTATGGAGCCGGAGCACCCAATGCAAAGGCCAAAGGACATGTGGGACCAGCCGGTGCACCACCAGGAGCCATGGTGTCAAAGACATTAAACATGGCATTCAGAAATGCCGCCGGATCCGCTCCTGGAGTGGGGAAGGCAGCATACCGCTGCTCCTCCTGCGGTGTGTGTGCCGGATCTGGAGCATCCGACTGCGCTCCAGGTGAGAAGCGAGGACTTCCCTGAGGCTCAACTACCTCGAATGCTGATGGCGCTGGAGAAGCCTGAAGACTCTGCTGTGGAGTCACTGTTGGACTCATCTCCCACGTCGTACGACGCCGACTGGATGGAGACCTCGACTGAGACCGACCTCTATCCGAACGACGTTGAGAATGATGTTGATGACGTTTCTTGTGCGACTTTGAGGATTTTCTGGAAGAAGACCTCCGATGACTCCTGTCCTTCTTCTCCTTGGCCAAAAATAATTTGGCCTCCCTCTCCTTGAGCACCTTCGGGTTAATTTTCTGGCAGGACCCACATTCCTCCACGTCATGGTCTGAACTCAAGCACCACAGGCAATCATTGTGTGGATCGGTCACCGACATGCGACCTCCCCCCACTCCCGACAAGGTTTAAAACCGGATTTCCTAGGGGGAGACATTGTAACAACAATAAACACCTTTGACAACTGTAACCTTTCCCAAGAGTTAGGAGAAAACCGTTATGCTTCGAAGGCATGGAAAAAAGGGAACTGATGTCAGCACGCCGGCGAGGACCTTTTATTGCCACAGTGACGTCAGACGGAGTCACATGGAGTCGGGCAATTGTGACGTCCTCCTCGACGTGCAGAGCTGGGGAGAAAATTTCAGTCGAATGCTGGTGCATTGGGAGAATTTATATGGTGAGGAATCCACAGGTAGTTGTATCCATCAAAAATGTGTCTGTTAGTGGCAAGCTGGCACAGACCGGTCAGCCTTATACTAAAGGGTTGGGTGTAATACAGGGGGCATATCTCTAGTATGCCCTCTATGTCCATTTTACAATAAATCCAACACTGGCATCAGTGTGTGTAGGAAGTTGGCTCTGTATATACTATCTCAAAGTAAGAGATAGTGTGCACAGAGTCCAAGGGTTCCCCTTAGAGGTTGATAGTGGCAAAATTAGATAATTCTAATGCTCTATTTGGTGGTAGTGAGGTCAAGCAGTAGGCTTATCAGAGGGTAGTGTTAAGTATTTGTTATACACACACAGGCAATAAATGAGGAACACACACTCAAAGACTTAACTCCAGGTCAATAGTTTTTACATAGAAAAATATATTTTCTTAATTTAATTTAGAACCACAAGGTTCAAGATTTGAGGTAAGTACATAAAATGCCAGGTACTTCACACAAGTAAGTATAGAACTTTGATTTAAAACAGTAGTACACACACTTTTGGTTAAAATGGCACTAAGCTATTTTAAAAGTGGACAAAGTGCAAAAATCAACAGTTCCTGGGGGAGGTAAGTTTGGTTAGGTTTCTCAGGTAAGTAAAGCACTTACACAGTCAGTCTCCTGGGCACAGGCAGCCCACTGTTAGGGGTTCAAGGCAACCACAAAGTCACCGCACCAGCAACACAGGGCCGGTCAGGTGCAGAGGTCAAAGGAGGGCCCAAAACACATGAGCGCCTATGAAGAACAGGGGTGCTCCAGTTCAGTCTGCTCTCAGGTAAGTACCTATGTCCTCGGTGAGCAGACCAGGGGTTTTTTATAGAGTACTGGGGGGGGGACAAACAGGAACACAAAACACACCCTCAGCGGCACAGGGGTGGCTGGGAGCAGTGTGCAAAGTAGACATCAGGTCTGCTATTGAAAGCAATGGAGGGACCCGAGGGTCACTTAGGCGATGCAGGCAGGGCACAGGGGGGCTTTTCGGGCCAGCCACCGACTGGGCTAGGAAGAGGGCTGCCTACTGGTCACTCCTGCACTGGTGGGTGGTTCCTCTCGGTTCTGGGGGCTGCGGGTGCAGTGCTTGGTCCAGGTGTCGGGTTCATTGTTACCAGGCAGTTGCAGTCAGGGGGAGCCTCTGGATCCTCTCTGCAGGCGTCGCTGTGGGCGGTGCAGGGGGATCTACTCAGGGTACTCACGTCATCATAGTCACCTGGGAGTCCTCTCTGCTGTGTTAGTTCTCTGGAGCTCGAGTCGGGGGCGTCGGGTGCAGAGTGAGAAGTCTTATGCTTCCGTCAGGAAGAGAGAGTTCTTTAAAAGTTGCTTTAAAGTTGCAAAGTTGTTGCAGTTGTTGAAGAGTGCCACTGTTCTTGGGAGTTTCTTGGTCCTTCGGGTTCAGGGCAGTCCTCTGAGTCCTCAAAGGTCACTGGTCCCTGTCGGATGTGTCGCTGTGCAGGTTCTGTGAGTCTGGAGACAGGCCTGTAGGGCTGGGGCCAAGTCAGTTGTCGTCTCTGTCCTCTCTGCAGGGCTTTTAGGTCAGCAGTCCTTCTTTCTTCAGGTTGCAGGAATCTGATTTCCTGGGTTCAAGATCGCCCCTAAATACTAAATTTAGGGGTATGTTTAGGTCTGGGGCAGTAGCCAAAGGCTACTGTCCTGGAGGGTGGCTACACACTATTTGTGCCTCCTCCCTGAGGGGTGGGGGCACATCCCTATTCCTATTGGGGGAATCCTCCAAACTCAAGATGGAGGATTTCTAAAGGCAGTGGTCACCTCAGCTTAGGGCACCTTAGGGGCTGTCCTGACTGGTGGGTGACTCCTCCTTGTTTTTCTCATTATCTCCTCCAGCCTTGCTGCCAAAAGTGGGGGCGTGGCCGGAGGGGCGGGCATTTCCACTAGCTGGGATGCCCTGGGGTGCTGTAACAAAAGGCATGAGTCTTTGAGGCTCACCGTCAGGTGTTACAGTTCCTGCATGGGGAGGTGAGAAGCAGCTCCACCCAGTACAGGCTTTGTTCCTGGCCACAGAGTGACAAAGGCATTCATCCCATGTCGCCAGAAACTCGCCTGGTTGTGGCAGGCTGGCAGCAACTGGTCAGCCTAGCACTAGGAGTTGGACTGGTATTCAAGGGGCATCTCTAAGATGCCCTCTGAGTGTATTTTACAATAAATCCCACACTGGCATCAGTGTGCATTTATTGTGCTGAGAAGTTTGATACCAAACTTCCCAGATTTCAGTGTAGCCATTATGGAACTGTGGAGTTTGTGTTTGACAAACTCCCAGGCCATATACTCTTTATGGCTACCCTGCACTTACAATGTCTAAGGTTTTTCTTAGACACTGTAGGGGCATAGTGCTCATGCACTTATGCCCTCACCTGTGGTATAGTGCACCCTGCTTGAGGGCTGTCTGCGTGCCAGGGCTGTGCCAATTGTGGGAACAAAGGTACAGTTTAGGGAAAGAACACTGGTGCTGGGGCCTGGTTAGCAGGGTCCCAGCACACCTTCAATCATAACTGGCATCAACAAAAGGCAAAAAGTCAGGTTGTAACCATGCCAAGGAAGGCATTTCCTTACAGTGTGGGTTTAGTGTGCTGAGAAGTTTGATACCAAACTTCCCAGGCTTCAGTGAAGCCATCATGGAGCTGTGGAGTTCGTAATGACAAACTCCCAGCCCATCTACTTAATATTACTACTCTGCACTTACAATGTCCAGTCATGGACCTAGACACTGCAAGGGCATATGGCTCATGCAGCTATGCCCTCTTTTGTGGTATAGTGCACCCTGCTTGAGGGCTGTGAGTCTTGCTAGAGGGGTGACTTACCTATGCCACAGGCAGTGGATGGTAGGCATGGCATCCAGGGGGAGATGCATGTTGACTTTACCTTTTTCTCCCCACCAGCACACACAAGCTGCAATGGGAGTGTGCATGTGTTTGGTGAGGGGTCCCTTAGGGTGGCATAATACATGCTGCAGCCCTTAGGGACCCTCCCTGGCCACAGAGCACTTGGTGCCACTGGTACCTTTTATATGGGACTTAACTGTGTGCCAGAGATGTGTCAATTGTGGGAACAATGGTACAGTTTTTAGGGAAAGAACACTGGTGCTGGGGCCTGGTTAGCAGGATCCCAGCACACACTCAGTCAAGTTATCCTCAACATCATACAAAAAGTGGGGGGTAACCATGCCAAAAGGGGCACATTCCTACAGCGGGAATAACCACCATTGCCTACTTCTGACACTGGAACCCTCTCTATAGCTTCCTTGGCCAAAAGAGACGTTATTTCCTTGAGGAGCAAGGACAGATGATCATCTGTCAGCCGATCTTGTGTTAGAGCTATAGAGGGAGGGAAGGATTCGAAAGGGAGGTAGTAGCCCCTCTGAATGATCTGCAAGATCCACTGTCCAATATTATGGACTGCCAGTGGTGAAGATGATGGTGGATTTTCCCACCAACTGGACACCCATGGTCTTGCAGTACAATATTAGGAGGGCTTGGAAGCTTCAGCTGCAGGGGGGTTGGTGGTTTTGGCATACCGCACTCTAGTACGCACACAACTTGGGGAGCTTGGATAGTGGCTGGCATAGGGCTGGTGCAGTGGTGCCTCCCTCCCGTAGACACGAAAGGGCTGAAAGGGAGACTGAGGATGTTGGGCAACTGAAAGGCCCAAGGACATGCCCATAGCCCACGAGTCCTTAAAGCTGACCAGCATCGAGTCTGCCTTCTCTCCAGAGAGACAGGTCCCATTGAACTGCATGTCCATGAGGTTGGTGTTGGCATCCCCCAAAAAAACAGATGTTCTCAGCCAGGCATGATGTCAAAGCATCACTGTCAAGGAAACCACTTTCCCCAGCGAGTGGTCACATCCAAACCACACATTTTCTGTGTCTACCCCATCCTTGTCCACTCGGGAGAGAACGGCCCGGGCCTCCTCCGGAACTTGCACAACCATGTTCCACAACATTTGGGAGTAGCGGCCCAAAAGGCATGGAGTGTTCCTCAACTACAATCCCAGGCTCGCAGAAGAAAACATTTTCTTTCTTTAGGTATCCAGGCTCTTGGATTCCCTGTCCGGGGGTGCGGCAGAGAACGCACCATGGGAGGTCAAGGCTGAGACTACCATGCTCTCAGGGGTGGGGTGTTGGGTGACGAAACGTGGGTCCCTAGGTGCATGGGATAACAGCAGGAGATTGTCCTGTTCATATGAGTCCCTGTGCTGGACCTCTACCAGGTTCCCAGCAGGACATCTGTAAGTGCTTCATTAAAAGGGAGCAGGAGTTCTGAAGATGAAACTACGGGCTGAAGCACTTCCATCAAGATGTTAGTATTGGTGCTTGGGTCAGCTTTTCCTTGCTGTTATGGTTGCTACCCTTTGGTCTCCAGAGCCCCTACTGCGAGCGCTTTCACAAGCACCTCCCACCACCCTGGTCACCACCTTTTGGTATTTTTGCCCTGGTCACTGCCCTTTCATTTTTTTGCCTCGGTCACTACCTTTTTGTCTTTTTGCCATTGTTGCCTTTTTTCATTCTTGGCTTTCTGCTGTTATTGCCTTTTTACATTTCTGTCTTTTCCTTATTGCTGCCTTCTCTGCCATTTCACTGTTGTCTCCCTGTTTGTGGATTTTTGTTTGTGGTCTTTGTAGTTGTGTGTGGCTGCCCCCCCCATGTCACTCCCGCAACCTTACTGCTCTTTTGATCCACCCACCGTCAGCCCACACACCACCACTCAGTGCCCCTCCCACCCTAGGGCCTACTTAATGAAGTCGCAGCGTGACCTCATTGAGAAGGTACTTGAGCCAGCTCTCTCTCACCGTTCTTATTGCTCCCCACTGGCCTCTAGAACTCGGCTCTGCCTTTCTGCACTCCTGCTGAGAGCACTTTCACCGAGCTCTTCCCCACCCTGGTCACAGGCTTTTGGTCTTCTTGTCCTGGTCACTGTGTTTGAGTTTTTGAGCCATTCTTGCCTTTTTGTCTTTATGCCTTTGTTGCTATTTTGCCTTTTTGCCATTCTTGCCTTTTCGCCTTCTCAGATTTCTGCTATTGTTACCTTTTTGCCTTCTTGCCTTTCTGCTGTCGTTGTCTTTTTGCCTATCTGTCTTTTTGCTATTGCTGCTTTTGCTGCCTTTTCGCTTGTCTCCCTGTTTGTGGATTTTTGTTTGTGGCCTTTGTTTTTAGTTGTGCATGGCTTCCACCCTGCCCCCATGTCACTCCTGTTACCTTCCTGCTCTTTTTTCCAGCCTGCCACCAGCCCGCCCACCACCACTCAGTGCCCCTTCCACCCCAGAAGCTACTTTATGGAGGCCGTAGCACAGCCACACCGCTGGTGTGCCAAAGGCATGCCAAATGCAAGCCCGACTGCACCCCGACCGCGCCCAGCACCAGGAACACTGGTTCTCTTACCATCTGCAGATACTCAGCCTCTGAACTGTGGGACCTATGGGACCTGAACACGATGGAATTGAGACAACAACTGCTGCAGCACAACTTCCTGGACCACGGCTGGACCTTTTAATTGCCACCAATGCCATTTTCACCTTCAACACTGAAACCACACAAATGACCATGCATTGTGAAAAAGAACTTCTCCTCGATGTAAGATCCCTCTGCAAACAGAGTACAAATGTCTGGGACACCATAACCACTCTCCAACCTGATCTGATGTACATCAAAGAGACCTGGCTCACCCCCGCATCAGCTCCAGACATCACCTGCACAACCTCTCAAGGCTACAAATTATACACAGAGAGCGCCATAACCAACACAGAGAAGGCATCACCATCATCCACAAGGACAGCCTCCTATGCACCAACGCTGAGGATGGTATGTCACCCACCATGGAACACCTTAACTTCCAAATCAGAACCAATGCTACAACCACCATCAGAGGAACCCTGCCATACAGACCCTCTGGCCCCCACCTTCCGCAAAACTATTGCCAATTTCATCTCCCAACAGCCTTCGACTCCAGACACTACATCTTCCTGGGGGACCTCAACTTACATCTAGACAACCCAAACGACAGCATCGCCACTACTTCCTTGACAACCTCAACAACATTGGACTCAAGCAACGGGTCACCAGCCCCATGCACAACGCAAGCCACACCTTGAAGCCCATTGCCAGTGACAGGATTAAATTCTCCCACATGACGGAACTATCATGGACCCACCACCACATCGTACACTTTACTGTCACAAGCATGCCTGAACCCTCCTCCACCCAACCCCCCTTCCACACTGCAGCTGGGTAAAAATAACCAAGACCCAATGGACATCCAACCTCAATACCCAGAGACCCAACCCCACCAGCATCATTGAGCAAGATGCCCACCACTTCTCTGACTGGATCCTCAACTGCACTGATGAACTCACCCCCACAAGAAACGCCAACACCAGATGATCCAGCAAGTCGGCCGGCTGGTTGACAGCGGTACTCCGCCCACTGAAGAAAGAAGGCAAGCGACTAGAAGGACGATAGTGCACTAGCTGCCCTCAACAAATATCATCACCACCTCAGGGAAGCACAAAAAGATGCCCTGACCAACTGCATTGAGAAGAGCACCAACCACGCCAAGGAGCTTTTTAGCATAGTGAGAGAGTTCTCCTGCCCTGCAGCCACGGAGAACACAATCCAACCTTCACAGACCCTGAGCGATTCTTTGGCAGACTACCTCCACAACAAAATAACCGCCATTTACAGCAACTTTGCCCCCCAACAACCAGCCTGGGCCACCTTCTTAGCCCGACAGACATAACCCACAGCCACCTGATCATGGACTGGAAGATGCTAACAACTCAGGAAACAGCTGCCCTCGTGAGCGCAACCCACTCCATATCATCAACCTGGACAAAGTGTGATCAGTAGCGCCCTCATCCCCATCCTCAACACCTCCATCACAACAGCCACCAGTCCTGATGCTTGGAAGCATGCACATGTAAAACCACTCCAGAAAAAAATGTCCGCCGACCCCAGCGACCTCAAGAACTACTGCCCACTCTCACTGATAACTTTCCCCACCAAAGTACTTGAAAGAGCCATCAACTGACAGCTCACTGAACACTTAGAAGAACATAATCTACTGTACACCTCCCAAGCAGGTTCCCGCACAAAACACAGCTCCAAAACAGCCCTAATCGCCGCAACTGATGGCATCAGAGCCCTCTTCGACCACGTAGAGAAAGCAGCCCTAATCCTCCTCAACCTCTCAGCAGCCTTTGATACCGTCTCCCACCACACCCTCATCATCAGACTCCCCCACTTCAGGATTCAGAGCAACACCTTGAAATAGATCCTTGCCTTCCTCCTAGGCCGCACTCAAAGAGTCCGCCTGCCTCCCTATACCACGGAACCCAAGCACATCATCTGTAGCACACCTGAGGTTCCTCTCTTAGCCCCACCCTCTTTAACTCCTACATAACACCATTGCAGACATTGCAAGCAGCCATGGACTCAACATTATCTCATATGCTGATGACATGCAATTCATCCTTTCACTTTCCGAAGAGCAATCCACCCCAAGAACCAATTTCCACAACGCCATAACCAACGTTGAAGAATGGATGAGAACCAACTACCTGAAATTGAACACAGACAGGACAGAGGTAATCATTTTCAATAACACTGCATCCCTATGGAACAACACCTGATGGGCAGTCACCCTCAGGCAAGCCCCGACCCTGAAGGACCACATACTCAACCTCTGCATTATCATCGACAATGGACTCACCTTCAAGCCTCATATAAACACAGTTGCCATCACCTGCTTCCTCATCCTCTGCATGCTCTGAACATTTTTCAGATGGATCCCCATAGACGCCAGAAGAAAGGTGACCCAGGACATAATTTCCAGCAACTGGACTACGGAAACACACTCTATGTGGGAGTCACCACCCAAATCCTAAACTGCCTCCAAACTATACAGAACTGTGCAGCAAGGCTCATCCTTGATCTCCCCAGATGCATCAGCATCACCCTGCACCTCAGAAGCCTACGCTAGCTGCCCATGCAAGAGAGATGCAAATTCAAGGTCCTTATCCTTGACTTTAAAGCCCTTCACAACATTAGACCCAAACACATCAACCAACGTCCGAGTTTCCACCAACTCACCAGAGAACTCCGGTCAGCCTCTCTCGCCCTTGCACAGTTCCCACAAGTCTGCCTTAGCCACAGCGGAGGTCGCTCCTTCTCTTACCTTGCGGACAAAATCTGGAATGACCTCCACCTGCAAACCAGTCACTCCCTCCCCGATTTCAGGAAGAGGCTCAAGACATGGTTTTTCACCAGTGAGAGACTGCCAGCACCCAACTGCACACCCCAGTGCCTGGATACCCCTTGGGGTGATGTGCCGCTCTCTACAAATACCGATTGATTGATTGATTGACCTCCGTGGGTAGTTCCAGGTAGAGGACTTCTGCTGCCTCTTCACCACCATTGCATAAGATATGCCTTTCTGCATAGCCACGGTAGGGTGATAAAAGAAACCAGTAGTTGGAGATGTATCCAATCTACTGCCATCTCCCAGTTCCTCACACCAGCCCACGGATCTTTGGCTCTCCAACTGGTATTCTAAAAGGTCCAGTGACCCCTCCCATTCTCACCCCCATGCCTAGTCCTTCAGTCTAGGGATCTGGCAACAATCGAGAACCAATGGGTCCCGTCAGTGCCAGAATCGATCTATCAACGTTATTCCAACTCTAAGTCGTCGGGTATCAAAATGGAGCAGGAGCATTGCGTTGGGACCGGCCTCAGGGAAGGTTGCGTTGGCATGACTAGCATCGGTCCGGATCCGAGATCTGATCCACGAGGAAGCATCAGAGCTGAGCCCAAAGCCGCCAGTGTAGAACCCAATGGGTCCCCCTCTGACTCGGCAGGGCCCAAAGGCACTCTGGAGAGTTCGGCCCACTGAAATGCGCAGTGCATGGCCTTGTAAAACTCTTTCACTTGAGTGGTGGTCGCTCCGGCTCCTGGAAAATGGGGAGGAATGGGGTTGAAGCTGGCAATGGCTCTGGAGAACTGTGCCTCAAATGCCAATGTTCCGTTCTCTTCACGTTGGCCTGCGGACCAGGAGAAGTAGGTCCAAGCTTCGACTTCTTATGCTTCTTGTGCCTCTTCCCAGAGTGTCCCAAAGACTTGGGAAGAGACAAAGAGGACTTCAGGCCTCTGGAGTAGTCCTGCCACCTTCCCCTCTACACATACTGTTGTCGATTGGGACTTACACCACCGAGGAAGCAAGTGACAGGACATTGCCTGCAGGCCCATTAGCAGCTTTAGGGAATGCTCCCTCAAAGCCATTGGTGTCATAGCCCGGCAGTCCGAGCACGACTTGGAGTTGTGGTCATGCTTGAGACAACACAAACAGACCAGATGGGGGTCAGTAACTGACATGGCATGGTGGCCAGCTTAAATCCTGTCTTCCTCAAAGACATCCTTTGACACACCGAAAAAAACACTCAACAAAACATTGAAAAAATTCTGTCAAAAACTGAGAGAGGGGTAGCTCTTCTCCGGATCAGCGCTAACTGGGGCGGAAAGAAAAGAATTGACACCTGCGTGCCAAAGTGGCATCTATATAGCTGACCGAGATGTCACTTCGGGCACGTTTGATACCGTTGACAAAGCAGGGAACTAAACAAAGCCACCTGACAGCATGCAGAGGTACTGCTCATGCACAAATCTTCTAGATCCAATGTGATGCCTGGGAAATTCAAAGGTAAGGAATCTGCGGCTAGATGTTTCTATCAAATGGAGGTACTGTCCATGCAAAAATCTTCCGGATCCAGTGTGATGCCTAGGAAATTCAAAAGTAAGGAATCTGCAGCTAGATGTTTCTATCAGATATAAACTGCTGTATGTGACCCTGCAATCCTAAGAACTGCGGAGAAGGACTTAAAAGTGCAGTAGTGGAAATAGCGCACGCTCACCAAGAAACGCAGAAATAGCCGGTAGCGTGCTGGCAGCCCCCTTTGACTTTGAACATGCTCATCTAATTCATGAAGACTTGCGGTGAACCACAAATAGTGGAAGGAGTAGAAGTAGCACTCACCCATCAAAGCCCTAAATTAACCCGGCACTCCCTGCATGACTGACAGGTGAGGTCTTTGTGCACCACCGACATTTCCTAACACAGGCTACACAGGAGCTGAGACTACCTTAACCTGTGACCGCCAACCTCCCATAGCCGTCTTTAGCCACTGCAATGACTGAACGTGCCTGAAACGCCACCAAAGTTAATAAAATAGTGCCAGTGCTCTACTGAATGAGATAAAGAAACAACACTCAGAGCACCCTACCAGGACAGCTCTGCAGTCTGCTCCCCCCGCAACACCTTGCCATTACCGTCAATGCATGCGAAGATTTAAAAACAGCACGTGGGTCACAGAAATATAAACACACACTATCTATCCCAGCACAGCCAATGCTAGACCAAGATAGCCCAAGAGCCTGATAGGGAACAGACTCGCTTCATATCCCTCTCTCCGCTCTAGGTCATAGCTGGATGTAATTTCCTCCACATCTGAATCTTTTCTGTGTCTTGCTTTGGGCTGACTGAGGTGTGTGCGCTACCTGCACTACCTGCTCTTGCCTGCCCACCTCTGTTCTGGCACTATACCACGACTGCTGTTTTTTGGAAGAACACACACAAAGAGAATGTATTTTTCTGATACCATCACCTCACCAAAAAGCGCATTTATTACCTGTGCGAGCCTTCAACTACCTCCTAATGCAGAGCCCCTCAATATAACAGAACACAAAGTAAAAGTCATACGCTCCTTTACCTTTATATAAAGCAAAGCTTCTGACATCTTTCTTAAATAAGAACTTGTTACATAAATTTCAAAAGTGACTCTACAATGGAGTGTTCCTACAATTTAGACAGTCTCTGAAATCTCGTGTGAGGACAAAACACCGCCACCAAGAAATAATCAAAGGGACTTCCACTGAGCATCATACACAGAGTACTTTTTCACAGGCTAACTTTCACCTCGACATACAAAAAAGGTGTACACTGTTCCAAATGGAAAAATATAATCACTAGGGGAACATTAAAGTTCAGGAGCAAGAGCCCTCACACATCCGAGAGGATGTCATGCTTCATCATCGGGTAGCTCCTCGTCAGACCGGCGCTGCAATGTCTGATGGGCTCCCCGTAAGGGGGCTCTTTGACGGAGATCTTTTAGGTAGCAGCCGTGGTAGCGGACACTACAAGACCTGGTGTTGCGGTCAGGCGCTAATCCTGGCAGGAGAGTGAAAGCTAAAATTGGTTCCCAGTCTTAATAGGAGCGAGTCAATTTAATTAATCAATGGAATAAGACCGGGACCAAGATTAAAAACAGAAGAAAAGTGTAAAATGAGAATAATGCTCAACCACTTTCTGCATGGTGCTGGAGCTTAAGGAGATTATCGTCGGGCTCCTAGGACATGGTCAACATGTTTCGCGTACAGTGGTCTAACAAGATCCCATGACGCTTCTTCAGGACCAATACATAATAAGACTTCTCCTGTCTATATTATCGAAAGTTTGCAAAAATGTCAAACAAATCATATAGTCACTTACATTGAAGTTCACTAATTGTCAGAAACCTTTAATGGTCGCCCATCCCTTGGTACATGGGGGGCCCCTTGGGAAGTAGCATGCCGAAAGCAGTCACTATTTGTGGATGACGGCAGTCTGCAGGGGAACCTACCCTGACGTGCTCTCCCGAAAAGGGATGGGCAACCATTAAAGGTTTCTGACAATTAGTCAAATTGTGTTGACCATGTCCTAGGAGCCCGACGATAATCTCCTTAAGCTCCAGCACCATGCAGAAAGTGGTTGAGCATTATTCCTCATTTTACACTTTCCTTCTGTTTTTAATCTCGGTCCCGGTCTTATTCCATTGATTAATTAAATAGACTCGCTCCTATTAAGACTGGGAACCAATTTTAGCTTTCACTCTCCTGCCAGGATTAGCGCCTGACCGCAACACCAGGTCTTGTAGTGTCCGCTACCACGGCTGCTACCTAAAAGATCTCCGTCAAAGAGCCCCCTTACGGGGAGCCCGTCAGACACTGCAGCGCTGATCTGACGAGGAGCTACCCGATGATGAAACATGACATCCTCTCGGATGTGTGAGGGCTCTTGCTCCTGAACTTTAATGTTTACCTAGTGGTTATATTTTTCCATTTGGAACAGTGTACACCTTTTTTGTATGTTCAGTTATTTGGGAGACCGTACACTGGATCAACTAATCTCCCAGTCCCTCCCTTTGTTGATAACTCTCACCTCAGCCAAACCAAGTGCCCCAAACTAGCAAAACATTGTGCAATGGAACCAGCAGCAGACCCTCTAACCACAATAAATCGCATCCCTATAAACGGGTCAACTACAACAACTGAAACTGACATACCCACCTCTGGTCTCTCGGACTAGTATTTGATCTCACAACAGTTGACAAAAAGACCTTGAGGATGGGAAGGAGCATAAGGACAGCAAAGAATAAAGAGCATCTTGCAAAAGGACCAATTAAATCCTTCTGACATCAAGTCACCAGTCAAGCCAAAACAAGCCCTTGATATCAATGACAAAATGGACCGAATCCTACGCAACCTCTCTTCCCTACAAGAACTAGCACAAATCACCAAAGTGAACACTGATCTCCTGCAAACAGAGATCTCTGCCATGCAGAACGACCTTATATCTCTCACACTCACCTACATCCATACCACACTTTACACATACTCTGACACTCTTACATGCGCACTTATCAGGCTCACACTTGATTGGACACGCTTGCCCGTCCAATGACATAAGGGGCAACACACAGAGATAAGACACTGGCTAAGCTAATATCCAGCCTAAATCAACATCTCTCCAACTCTATGACTCAGAACACCACATCATTTCCTACAAGATCTGAGAGATGGTGTGCCTATAAGTGTTAAATTTAGATAAATGTCTTTAGATGTTTTGTCATGCCTGACGCGGCCATGATGGTATTCTGTGGTTTCTTCCCCACAAACGCTGCCTCGTGGATTAAGCAGCTAATGAATGCAAGCTCGATCAATGATAGTATGCTCTATCGTGCTTTAAACGAGCTTCACCCTTTCCTTCCAGTATATTCATCATAGATGTTCAAACGTTTAAAATGTTTGCCTAAACCTCACTTATATATGGACAGCTGACCACAAAGACCGCCACAACTACCCAAACCTACAGATAGCATATGTCAACTGAGCAACTGCCTACCACTAAATCACTCTCCAGACCTTGTTTACTACCTTGGCTGCAACACTACCCTTTACGATCCTTTGCAATCCTTTAGACTTCAAATCTATTTCCTACCACACTTGGTGTGCCTGGGTATGTTGCCTCAGAAGCACAGACAAGACTAAGTATCCTCATCCAAAAAGACCAAGTCGAGACTACTTTGGCTACCCCTAGATGTTTACATACAGACCACCACTCCCTCAGATGAGGGTACCAAGCTGCGAAATCACAGCTAACTACCCTCTTCTCTCAGCTAAATACTTGAGATACCCGCTCCCCTCCTCCAATGTTGCTACTTTTCTCGTTCTCTTTTTTTCTCTCTCCACTCCTCTTTCCACGAGAAGCCTCCCATCTGACCATGATAGCTAGTGTGGCAGTCATAGCAACAAAGTATCTCCACGCCCTGTCTCATTCAACCAACAATATTGTCCTAATTTACATGGATGTCACACCACCCTGTATGAAGTTCACAACTGACTTTTTATTTGACCTGCATGTATGATTCGGAAATCACTGTACTCATGGATGTCATTTAGGGGTCGTCAGCTGCGACCCCCAGCTTACCCCTTGCGACACCTGGCAGTGCCTCTGCGACCCCTATCAGAGGTGGCAAAATCAGACAGCTCTTCCTCATGGATGCTGCCTGGGGCACCACTTCCTTGTTTTCAATCAGTTTTTGTTATTACACTAATTGTAAATAATATAATAATGGAGTACAGTTAGCTGGACTATGGCCCTCCTTGGTAGCTGTGGTAAGTAAAAAACACTTTTAAGTGAATGTTGTGTGCATTTTTGCGGGTGAGTGTGTGCTTATGTAAGAGAAAGTGTGTGCATGACTGAATGTGTGTTTGTGTAAGCATGTGTGTTTGAGTGAAAGATGAAATGCTGTGTGATTGACGTCCATGACTGTACTGCCTTTATTTCTCGTCAGTACTATTTTGTTTTTCTTTCATTGTTTTTATTATTGTATTTCTGTATTATGAAAATGTTTAATAAAATGTTAAGATAAAAAAGACATACAGAATTAACACCATTGTGTTGTATGTAGCACCTTACAATGAAATGCTGTCATGTCTAAGCGTAGTAAGTCACAAACGTTCTCATTATTCATTATAATGGTGCACAAAACTGAGGTCGTTGGCTGTTTAAACCAATGAACTACCTGCATAAGGACCCCTGAAGCATTAACTGCAGGCTTGATGAGTCGGCTGACCAATTTGTGTGGGGATTGGCTTATCATGCCGGCAGGCCTTCCTAATACTGTAGGGGCATGCTAGCGCTTTTTACCTCACCCCTATGCCTGTCTGGTTAGCGCCTCAAGAGGCCTTCTACTGTGTGTGGTATTTAGGCCAGGTAGCAGTAGACGAAAAATATTAACTTGCTGAGCAGTCCTATGAAAATATTACAGTAACAATATACCTAATTTTTTTAAAAACAAGTAAATAATGTTATGTAAATCACCTGCTGTTACAGAGGGTCCAACTATTGTAAGCACTAGAAGACATTGATTTGTGCACGCCTTTGTGGCACCAAAATGTATAAACACTGATGAGCACTGATTTTCAGAATTTGTTAAAATACACGAAAAATAAATACTGAAAACAGGACGCCATTCTAATACCCAATTTCTTACACCTACTCTTTCAGTAGAATGGCTTTTCCATAAAAAGACAGATGAATGAAAAAGAATCCCAGGTTTAGTGCCTCAATTAAATTAATCTAACTACTGAAAATTCAAAATGTTTATGTTTCTGGTTTGGAATTATAGAAGTTCAATATACATAGACCATGTACTTCTAAACTGTGGGGCAGCAACTAACAGAGCATAGATACAAGATCGATTTAAGGGGTGAGAGCGAGCCTTAGAGGACAATACAGGGGAATTTTGACCTCTTGAGCAATTAAGTCAATTCGATGTTGTACCCAACTCAAGTCTCCAAATTTGACAGCTTCTCTCTTCGTTGTTTGCAGATCTACCTGTGTAATTTCTAGAAGGTTTATAATCAGCATGCCTATTTGGATTTAAACATTACACTTTTTGGAATCAAACGCTTTACCTTTCTGGAGACTGGAATAGACATTGTGAGCTCTATCATTGATCAGATCTTTACCTAAAGAGTATTCTACTGGGGAAGATTAATCTTCCTTTCTGGGATCTTTTTGTTTTTATGATAACACAAATCAGAGAAACTAAACATTAATCTTCATTCTGGGATCCTTACATTTTGTGATATTTACTCCCTTCTAAATTCCTCCTTTTTTCCCTTCTTTCCTATTATGCGCACCTTCGTTTTATGCTCTTGATTGCAACACGTTAATCCAAACATAAATCACAAAGACCGACCCCTCATCTACATCTATATAAATCCCCTAGATATGAGGATTAATGTACAGAGCTTGTCATAAACACACAATTTGCTACATTTTGCGTTTCCCTAACATGGTTCTTATTAACACAATCTCATCAACTGGGCTAAAAATAGCAAGTCTAGACTACTACTGCTATAACTGTGACGGCAAAGCAGCAGGAACATATTGATTTCAATGAGATTTCTCATTGTTAACTCTACACTGAGTTATATTCTATTACAATGGAGTCCAGTAAAATTATATACTCTCTTCTTAATACAGTCTGGTGTGAAATATCCCTTTCCTTCTTGTAGGTCACTACTGCGTTTTTCATCCAGAGTAATCCTTTTACTCAAAGAAAAGTGTTGGGTGAATTGAGTCCTGCCCTCTTTTTTATGCTAGAGGAAAAGTCAAGTTTTATCCTGTTTTTATTAAACCGTTTTTTTTGTGTTCTTGTTAACTGCTGCTTTTATACGAATCTCACTGCTATTCATGGAATGATGTTGTTTTGTACATACAATAATACATCACTTGAAATATGTAGGTGCTAACCTAATCAAACTGTCCCTCCATCTATTTGTTCAGTGACATTCCTTTCACATGGTAGGGTACAGATGGAAATGAGGTGAAAGCATAGCAGCTTGTATTGAAACTTGGCATATTAATTACGACAGCGCCAAAGTATATGAAAGTTTGTCATATATAGACTTACCATCATATCTCTTTCTATCTCTTCATACACTGTAGAAAGTGCTTCATCTCTGTTGTTTAAAGCAGTGCTCGCTTCCTTATGCATTTTGAACCATCCCTTAAAATAGTCTTCCTCTAGATCCCTATATGCAAGCACCAATGTTCGAAGGCCTTCTCCTGCAAACTCCTAGGTTAACAACACAAAAAAAAAATGAAAAAAGTGACATTGTGCAATTCTGTAATTCTCAGTAACATCACATGGATTACGAAGCACCCTATCCATCACTTAAACACTGGTGAGTGGTCTGCCATCCAGCCACGTCAGCCACGGCCCAGGCAAAGGACTACTAACCAAATTTTGAATTGCCCCCCCCACATCCTCCCTCCCGACTGGCAGGGTTCTCACTGCTTTCTGTGCATTTATTGATCCGGTGAAAATAATGAAGAACAATATACTAAGTGTTTACGTGGTCCTAAAGAGTACATTTTTTTTTGTTTAGAAAGGGAGTTTGTTTCATTAGAAGAACAGAACAACGCTCCTGGGGCATAAGACGTGTTTTCCCTGCGCAATTTTGACACTGCAAGTTTTCACTATGCCAGGAACTAGAAATGAGGGGTCAGGGGGCTGTGTGGCAAATGGGCCGTGATTAAGGGTTTGTAAGATGACCATAAAATTAGAGCTAATGGTGTCACAGGTCATGTAAAAAGTGTTTGAGCTCTAAGATAATTTTCAACACAATCAAATCTAAAGAATGAGTGATTTCGAGGACTCGCTATCAGTGGCGGCCGGCAGCTTCAGGAGGAAGGGGGGCGGGTGGGAAGCTCACACACACTCAGTCTTTCACACACACACACACGAACGCACATCCATTAACAACTCTCATGACATTCAAACATGCAAGCACACACGCACCAAACATTCATTTGAAAAGATCACACACACTTACCTTCAGCCTCGGAGGTCCCAGGAGTGTTGGGACTGCTGCCTTCCCTCATTGGCTGACCTTAGCTCATCCAATGATGGAAGGCAGCAGTCCCAGCCTCGTCAGAGTGGGATGGGGTCATTGAGACTGCTGACCCCACGCCATTCTGTGACGAAGTGTCACTGATTGACACTTGCCCTGGGCGCTTCAGGACTTAAACCTGAAGCGCCCAGGTCCAAGTCAATAGGTGACGCTTTCCTCATCACCTGGTGGAGGGCCTCGAGGCACCTTTGCTGAGCCAAGGAGGTCACGCCCAGAGGAGCTGTGACCTCCTCAGCCCAGCAAAGTTCAGCTCAGGCCGCCAGGAGTCTGCGCAAATCACGCATGTCTGCTCCTGGCTGCCTGACCTGAACATGAAGAGTGTGTGTCAGGCTGACCTTTGTTAAGCCTGACAGACAATCTTCATGAGGGGCAAAAGGTGGGGGGACGTAGCCCCTCTGCCCTAAAGGACAGGCCGCGCCTGCTTGCTCTTCTAAGTGTTTGTAAATTGAGAGGAAAGCTCTTGTCGTTATAGAAGATTATTCATTTTAAGGAGATGAGAATGAAATTCGGGCAGCCAAGAGTGTCAGATGTTGTGGAGGTGCCCAGGTCAGCAGCAGTGGCAGCCGAAACTATCAAGGGGATGGGGGGAGAATGGGACAACGGGGGAAGGGGAGGTGGCGGGTAGGAGCATCTTCTCCTACCTCGCTCGTTGCTCCTTTCCTATTTTGGTGTCCCAGCATTTACTGGGACACCTGTGCGAAAATGCCTCTCATGGCATGGTTACCCCCGGACTTTTTGCATTTTGTTGATGCTAGTTATGATTGAGCGTGTGCCGGGACCCTGCTAACCAGGCCCCAGCACCAGTGTTCTTTCCCTAAACTGTACCTTTATCTCCTCAATTGGCATGGCCCTGGCACACAGATAAGTCCCTTGTAACTGGTACCCCTGGTACCAAGGGCCCTGTGGACAGGGAAGGTCTATAAAATCTGACGCATGTATTATGCCACCCTGGGGACCTCTCATTCAGCACATGCACACTGCCTCACAGCTTGTGTGTGCTAGTGGAGAGAAAATGACTAAGTCGACATGGCACTTCCGTCAGCCTGCATGCCTTGCCCACATCCCGCTGCCTGTGGCATAGGTAAGTCACCCCTCTAGCATGCCTTACCGCCCTAAGGCAGGGTGCACTATACCCAAGGTGAGGGCATAGCTGCATGAGCACTATGCCCCTACAGAGTCTAAGCCAAATCGTAGCATTGTAAGTGCAGGGTAGCCATAAAGAGCATATGGTCTGGGAGTCTGTCATATATGAACTCCACAGTTCCATATTGACTACACTGAATTCTGGGAAGTTTGGTATCAAACTTCTCAGCACAATAAATCCACACTGATGCCATTGTGGGATTTATTGACAAATGCACACATAGAGGGCATCTTAGAGATGCCCCATATATACCAGTCCTATTCTTAGTGTTAGGCTGGCCAGTTCCTGCCAGCCTGCCAACACCCAGATGGGTTTCTGGCCACGTGGGGTGAGTGCCTTTGTCTCTCTGTGGCCACAAACAAAGCCTGCACTGGGTGGTGGTGCTTCTCACCTCCCCCTGCAGGAACTGTAACACCTTTCAGCGAACCTCAAAGGCTCAAGCCTGTTGTTACAGCGCCCCAGGGCACTTCAGCTAGTGGAGATGCCCGCCCCTCCGGACACAGCCCCAACTGTTGGCGGCAAGTCTGGAGGAGATAATGAGAAAAACAAGGAGGAGTCACCCATCAGTCAGCACAGCCCTTAAGGTGTCCTGATCTGAGGTGACCCTGCCTTAAGAAATCCTCCATCTTGTTTTGGAGGATTCCCCAAATAGGAATAGGGATGTGCCCCTCTCCCCTGAGGAAGGAGGCACAAAGAGGGTGTAGGCACCCTCCAGGACAGTAGTCATTGGCTACTGCACCCCAGACCTAAACACACCCCTAAATTGAGTATTTAAGGGCAACCCTGGACCAGGAAATCAGATTCCTGCAACCTGAAGAAAGAAGAAGGACTGCTGACCTGAAAGTCCTGTGGAGACGACGGAGACGCCTACCGGCCTGTCTCCAGACCCAAAGAACCTGCACAGCGACGCATCCAGCAGGACCAGCGACCTCCAAGGACTCAGTGGACTGACCTGCACCTAAAGGACCAAGAACCTCCCAAGGACAGCAGCTCTGTCCAAAACCAGCCACAAGAAACCGACTTTAAAGAGACTCTCGCCTCACTCCGAAAGCGTGAGTCTTCACACTCTGCAACCAATGCCCCCGGCTCGAGTTCAGGAGAACCAACACCGCAGAGAGGACTCCCAGGCGACTTCAACAATGTGGACACCCTGAGTCGACCTCCGTTCACCCCCACAGCGACACCTGCAGAGAGGATCTTGAGGCTCCCCATGACCGTGACTGCCTGGTAACAAAGGAACCCGACACCTGGACCAAGCACTGCACCTGCAGCCCCCAGGACCAAAAGGAACCACCTACCAACGCAGGAGTGACCAGCAGGTGTCCCTCATCCTAGCCCAGTCAGTGGCTGGCCAGAGAAGCCCCCCTGTGCCCTGCCTGCATCGCCAGAGTAACCCCCGGGTTCCTCCGCAAAACCTGACACCTACTTTGCACACTGCACCCGGCCGCCCCTGTGCCACTGAGGGTGTATTTTGTGTGCCTGTGTGTCCCCCCCCAGTGCTCTATAAAACCTTCCTGGTCTGCTCCCTGAGGACGCAGGTACGTATCTGCTAGCAGACTGGAACCGGAGCACCCCTGTTCTCCATAGGCGCCTATGCTATTTGGGCCCTACTTTGACCTCTGCACCTGACCGGCCCTGTGTTGCTGGTGCTGGGTGATTGGGGTTAACTTGAACCCCCAACAGTGGGCTGCCTATGCCCAGGAGACTGAACTTGTAAGTGCTTTACTTACCTAAGAAACTAACTATTACTTACCTCCCCCAGGATATGTTGATTTTTGCAGTGTCCACTTTTAAAATAGCTTATTGCAATTTTTGCCAAAACTGTGTATACTACTGTTTTAATTCAAAGTTCCATACTTACCTGAGTGAAGTACCTTACAATTTATGTGCTTACCTAAATTCTGAATCTTGTGGTTCTCAAATAAATTAAGAAAATTATATTTTTCTACATAAAAACCTATTGGCCTGGAGTTAAGTCTTTGAGTTTGTGTTCTCATTTATTGCCTGCGTGTGTACAACAAATGCTTAACACTACCCTCTGATAAGCCTACCGCTCGACCACACTACCACAAAATAGAACATTAGTATTATCTAATTTTGCCACTATCAACCTCTAAGGAGGACCCTTCGACTCTGTGCACACTATTTCTCACTTTGAGATAGTATATACAGAGCCAACTTCCTACAACACCAGAACAGGCTCCCCAGCAATCCTGGCACTGCTTTCATGCTAAAGCTAGCATGAAAGCAGTGCCAAGATTGGTCTGAGAGGCTCGGACTACCGCTCAGACACAACCCTGGAGCCTGTGCAATTTCTCCTACCTGGCTATGTACACATCTGGGTGGGAGATCTAAGTGCGCATGTGTATTTGGCCAGCCTGAGATGGCCGACCAAACACACATGCGCACTTAGTGCACTCTCTCCTCATCCCCCTTCCCGAGGCCCAGCCTGTCCCTCCTTTCACATGCTGGTTGATCGAGTAGCAGAAAAATAAACCAATATTGAAATATCATTTTATTTTTTTGCTGCTGGCTCTTAGCCGGGGGGCAATGCCCTTGCAGGTCAGCAAACTTACAGTCTGGCACCATATACTGGAATTAACCTAGTCATATGCCTCTTCATTAATAAACAGAACACATTTGATTTAGAAAATATAATGTTGCAGCTTGGGGGCGGCCCAAGTTGGCAGCTGTGTTGGACGCACTGTAGCGAGCTCTGCTTTGGGCCCAACCATAAATCCTCCAAATATCTTGCCCATCCGGACATTTCCACTATTGGAGCGGTACTGATGACTACGACGCTGTGTTCTCCAGTTCCAATATTGAGCGGTGGACAGCATGTGCTGGTGGAGTTGCAGGCAGGCAGCCAGGCGGTGTCAGACCGGGACTGGCGAGCATTCTCGGACTCAGAGACCCAGTGCTCTCATTGAGCCATTGATGTGCGATGAGCCTGGTGTTGATAGCATAGTCCCGGGGTGCCCGGCTGCTGGTGCCCATATCCGGCCGCAGGGGTGCGCACCGCGACTACCATGAGGCCCCTTCTTACCTTCCCGACAAAACTGTATGGCTGTTTGGGCCGACTGCTGGGAGCATGGTCTGCCCACTTTGGAGATTGGTGAGTCGTAGATGGCACGGCTCACTGCTTGCACCCCTATATAGCCATACCTAACTTGCCTCTTGGGCCCCTTCATGAATGGGATGGATAGTTGGAGAGGAGACAAAGTTTTCCTTGGCCTAGCATGCTATTGGTGTGCCTGGTGAGCACAACAGTACTACAAATTTTGCACCAGATCGCACTCCTTTTGCGGACAGTGCTGGTGGCTGGAGGTACTGCGGCTACTAGGTGCATCCCTATATGGTGGGCGCTGTATATGGAACATGATTTTGATTGCACCAGTGCCTACCCTGAAGTCCAGTGAGGATCACAGATGACACTCACGGTTGCATGCCACCCTCGGATGCTACCTGTGCATTGTTACGCCCTCATGGTCTGTGGCTCATGCTTTTGTAAATCCATGGACTTACTGGCATTATATAGCGGGGAATCATCAAGGCATTGACACTGAGACCCATACTCACATTGACAAACTACCCCCTACCACAAGTTACAGAGCACCGCTCTGACTTTCACTGTGACACTGTATCGACTTGAGTTCTGGAAGCGGGACTTTGATGGATTGCCCTGGTTGCATTTATTTCTGTGTTGTGCATCACCACCTCTTGGTCACTTGCTTCAATACTCACACAGCATATCTCCTCAGCAGCTAATTTCTTAATGAATGTTGCCTCAGGCTGGAACCTGAGAGTGTGTCACGGAGGCAAGAGCAAGGCATGGATGGAGAGGACCTCCCTTGATTCTGAGGTTGTTCTCCCAAGGTGAAACATGGCAGAGTGTGCCTTGCAAGTGTCACCACAGTCTCAGGTGACCCCTAGAACATAGGACACCACTTGGGCACATCAGTGACTCCTGCCCATTCTAGTCACCATGGTGACACCAAAATCTGCGAGAGCTATGACGTCAGACATGACTGCCTTCTAGTCGACTCCCTCTTCCAAGGAGAGTGCCACCAAGACCCTACAACATCTGGAAAAAACTCTGCAGGAAAGTGCCACTGTTGGCATGGTTACCTCCCCACTTTTTGCCTCATGTTGATGCTAACTTTGATTCAAAGTGTGCTAGGACCCTGCTACCCAGGCCCCAGCACCAATGTTCTTTCCCAAAATCTGTATCTTTGTTTCTTTAATTGGCAAACCCGTGGCACACAGTTAAGTCCCTTGTAAAAGGTACACATGGTACCAAGGGCCCTATAACCAAGGCTCTCTGTGTTCAGAAACAAAGCTCATCCTAGGTGGAGGTGCTTCACACCTCCCCCTGCAAGAACTCTAACACCTGGCAGTGAGGCTCAAAGGCTCAAGCCTCGGGTTACAGTGCCCCAGAGCACTTCAGCTTGTTGCTGGCCCCCTGGACAAAGCCCCACTTTTGCCGGTAAGTCCGGCTGGAAAATTAGGGAAAACAAGGAGGAGTGACACCCCAGCTAGGGCCACCCCTAAGGTGTCTATAGATGAGATGACCCCCTCCCTGCAGGATCATCCACCTTGGTTTGGAGGACAGGCACCAATAGTGTTAGGAATGTGGCCACCTCCCCAAAGGGAGTTGGCACAGGAAGGGTGTAGCCACCCTCTGCGATGGTAGCCATTGGCCCCTGCAATGACCCTAAATCCAGGATTAAGGGCTCCCCTGAACCCAAGTCATCACATTCCTGGTGACCTGACAAGAAGAAGGAGGACTGCTTAGCTGAAACCCCAGCAGCGAAGAAGGAAGACGACAACTGACTTGGCCCCAGCCCTACCGTCCTGTCTCCCGCTTCAAAGAACCTGCACAAGAACAGCGATGCATCCAGCGGGACCAGCGACCTCTGCCCTGCATCCAAAAGGACCAAGAACTCCCTTGGACAGTGGCTCTGTCCAAGAAGAAACAACCACCAAAGACTCCAGCCTCACTCCGAATGCATGAGTCCTGACCACTCTGCACCCAATGCCCATGGCCCGTGTTCAGGTGGCCCAACCACCTAGAAAGGATCCCCAGGCGATTCTGAGCAAGTGCCCACCGTGGGTTGACCACTAAACCCCTCCATGATGACGCCTTGAGAGGGAATCCTGAGGTCCCCCCTGACTGCGAAAGCTCTGGACAAAGATATCCGACGCCAAAAGACACACTGCACCCGCAGCCCCCAGGCCTTGGAGAACCCAACTTCCACTGCAGCAACATTCAGCAGGCAGCCCACCTCCCTGTCCAGCCTGTGGTTTGCCCGAGTTGACCCCCTGGACTTCGCCTGCAGCATCATAGTGACCCCCAGGGTCCACTCAGAGAATCATAGGAAACTCAATGCCTAGTTTGCACCCTGCACAAAGCCGTCCCAGTGCAGCTGAGGGTGTATGTTTGGTGCGTACTTGTGGCCCCCCCCCAGTGCTCCTCTAAGCCCCCAGGTCTGCCCTCCGAAGACATGGGTACTTACCTGCCTACAGACCTGAAACCAAGTGCCCCCATTCTCTATAAGAGCCCATGTTAAATTTGCCTCTACTTTGACCTCTGCACCCGGAAGGCCCCGTTTTGGTGTTGGAGGGTGTATTGGGTTAGCTTGAACCCCAACCTGTGATCGTCCTAACCCTTGGAGACTGGAACTGTGAGTCAAGTACTTACCTGTAAATCATACTAACGTTTCTTCCCCCCAGGAACTGTTTCTGAAAATTGCACTGTCAACTTTTAAAACAGGTAATTGCCAATACTTCAAAAACTGTATAACTTATTGATTTCAAAGTGCTATTGATACATGCGTGAAATATTAAACTGTTGTAGTTCTTACCTGCAACGTGAATCTTGTGGTTCTAAAATAAAATTAAGAACATATATTTTTGCTATATATTAACCATTGGTCTGGAGTTAAGCCATTGAGCATGTGCTTCTGCTATTGTCTGTGTGTGTACAACAAATGCTTTGCACTACCCTCTGATAAGCCTAACTGCTTGACCACACACCTGCAAAAGAGAGCATTAGTATTATCTACTTTAGCCTCTGTTAGGCCTCTGGGGAACCCCTGGTCTCTGTTCACACTATGGCCCTCATTATGAGATTGGCGGCAAATGCCGCCTACCGCCAAGGCGACGCCCGCCAACATACTGTCGCCATGGCTACTGACCGTCCATGCCATTAAGACCGTAGATGGAATACCGCCAGAAGGCTGGCGGAATTCCGTCAACGGTCATGGCGGCGGACGGCGGTAAGGTGGTGCTGCTGCCAGAAGCAGCGCCACACCAGCAAAACATCGCCTAACGTACCATGTTCCATGATAAGGCCTGGTGGTGTTTTGCTGGCGGATGCTGCTGCTGGCAGCAGCGCCGCATCCCATCTCCTGCCGGAGGACCCCTGCAAGCAGGTAAGTCGGGTTCTCCGAAAGGAGAGGGGGGGAGGGGTGTTGTGTGCGTGAGTGGGGGTGTGTGTGAATGCGTGCATGTGTGTTATGCGTGTGTGCGTACGTGCATGTTGTGTGATTGCGTGTGTGCCTGGATGTATGTTCGTGAGTGTTGCTGTGTGTGTGTATGAATGCATGCTTGCGTGGGTGAATGTGTGTATGCGTGTGTGTATGGGTGTGTATGTATGTGTGTATATGTGTTAATGTGTGGGGGGGTTGGGAGAGGGAGGGGTAGAGTAGGGGAGGATTCTGGGGAGGGGGAGGGAGAGGGGTCATGGGAGACCCCTGTCAGTGCCAGGGAAGGAATTCCCTGGCACTGATAGTGCCTACCGCCATGGTTTCAGTGGCGGTACTGAAACCAATGAAACCATGGTGGTGGGCAGGATCATAATGCCATGGGCGGCCTAGTGACGGCCGCCGGGCTGGAGACTGAAGACAGCGGTCGGTGTGGTACATTGGCTTTGGCCAAACCGCCAATGTCATAATAGTGGAGGTAGGTACCACCAGCCTGTTGGTGGTAATACCTCCACTATTCCACCGACCGCCAGGGTTGCAATGAGGGCCTATATCTCTTTTTGATATAGTATATATGGAGCAAGCTTCCTACAAACTCTTAAAACGCACTCCCCGCAATTAGAAAAGATTCTACAGGTGATATTGGAGACTAAGAAATTGCTAGAATCAAGCATTGACTCTATCTCCCTAGATGTCAATTAACTACAAGCTGATCACTGCAAACTAGTGGACCAGGTAGATGACACAGAATCATCACTGACCTCCTTACGCCCTACAGTGCAAGATCTGCAAGCCCAGATGAAATCCCTTGGGGCAAAGGTGGCTATTCTACATCGTCACACTTAGGACACGGAGGGCAGATCCCATCACAACAATATTCAGCTGCTGGGATCCCTAAGCAAGCTGAGGGGTCTAATGTGGAAATTTTTGTGGAGAACAGGCTGATTGAGACAGTGCTAGCTGGAAAACCCCTTAAATTCTTACAGAGAGTGCGCATCGGATCCCAGGTAGATGTCCATCCCCGGAGGGCTCTGTCGCAGCCAATTATTGTCAGACTCCTCAATTTCTATGATTGGGGCCTGGTGATCCAAACTTTCCAGGGACATGGCCCCATGAGATTTGAGGATGCTCTGTTTACAGCTAATCTGGACTTCACAGCTGGGGTATGACAACCCGCAATTCTTATTATGAAGTGAAGCAAAAAACTCAGAGAACTTGGTATCAAACACACCCTTCCATTGCCAGCTAAATTGAGAGTTCTCCTCGCCGGAGGACATTTGGACCTGGCTTCATGCCAAAGGCTTGGCATTACAGATGACTGAGGATATGCTCAAGGGGGATTGGCGGACTCCTTGCACCCAGTTAATAGCAGAAACCCAGAGGCAAACATCGACCCACAGGTGAACAAGCAGCTGATAAACAAGCCAGGGTGGTGCTGGAGGCTTTACAACTCAGTGGTAATCCTTTTTGTCCCCTTTCGAGGGACAACCTATTGGACTCTAACTCGGAAGTGGAGGAGTTGGACCTATCGACAACAGTGTCCATCTGCAGGCCCACAGTGACCCAAAGATCAGCCGACGACCTGTGACAGAGGTTGCACTGACGCTTATGGTCGACGTGTTGGGTGCAGCTAATACGGATCAGGTAACTTAAAGTCCCAGTTTGTTGCTGGATGGGACAACACCTGAAGCAAATCGTGGGCACATGTTGCTGTTTATTATTGTTTATGCTTTGATGTTTTGTTGTTGGGGTACTATGGCCAGGGAAATGTTTGTCAGCTGACCAGGGGAAGGTGGAATGAATGTTTTCTATTGTTTGCTTTTTGTTATTTATGTTGTGTTTTTGTACTGTTGTTACACGCACTCATACATGCAGAGGGCACATTCACATTGAGAATTTTTCTTATTCCTACACATAGTGGATGGCCGGTATGTCGCCCCAGTTTGACGATGGGCAATGGGATCATCGCCTCATTTCCATGGGTTCATCTTAATCTATGACTGACTTGGTTAACATTAGAATACCATGCTACAATTTTATCACATGGAATGTACATGGTTTGACTACACTGGTTAAGTGCTATCGGGTCCATGCATATCTTAAGTGCCACCATAGGCACATTGCTAAGATACAAGAATCCCATCTCATGGTGACTGAGCTACGCAAATTGCGCACCAAGCTGAGGGTCTAGGATTACGCCACCACATCCTCAGCGTTTACCAGGAGGTACTCATATGGATTGCCCCGGTGGTACCATATGTTGCCACTAGATACCTTATAGATCTGGAGGGACGATATGTGTTCCTAGACGGTCACCTCAACGGCTCCCCACTCGCACTGGTGGGTCTTTATGCTCCAAGTTCCAATCAGTCTGTGTTTTTTGATGCCCTTTCTCCAGCACTATTCACTGACCACAAACCCCCCGTTTATGGGGTGGATATTTTAATTGCATGGTAGCTATTGACTTCAACCACTCTATACCCCCTCTACACTCTGCTCCCTATATTAAACTATCCCAACACCCTAAGACTTGGCTGGAGTGTCAACACCTCCACGACATATGGCACACAAACCACCCAATGGACCAGGAATTTTCCTTTTTCTCCCCAATTCATAACCTACACACACACACAGCTAGACTTAATACTTGGTACAGGTGCATTGATCCTTCCATTACCTAAGCGGGATACCTAGCTCGCACCTTGTCAGACCACTGCCCTTTACAGGCAGAATTGTAATGGGGGAGACCCATCCCGCCCATTCCTATATGGTGGCTACAAGACCGCCTGTTCAAGGCAGATTTATCTTGCTGCATACTCCAATATTACACAAATAATAAGGGCTCCGCCCCCACTAGAGTGATGGAATAGTAAGCTCATAAAGTGGTTGTCAGAGGGCATTGCATGTCAGCTTCATGGGGTGTTCGACATACTCTCACCGTGGAAGTAGCTGATTTAGAACACTTCTTGCTTGAATTAGAGCAGGAAGCAGTGTGTAATCTGGAGGGCACCACACGTCTTAAGGACATGCGTAAGCTATACAGAGAAGCAGAGGCATGCCTTAGCAGTCATGATTATAGACAATGTATATTTTTGATCCATACAGAGGGTGACAGGGCAAGCAGACTTCTTGCTTGGCTGGTCAAAGAAGATCATCAGCACACATTGATAGGGGCCCTGAAGAGTAGAGATGGCAGGATGCTCAATACACAGGGGGAGAGTAACACAGAATTTTGTGACTACTACGGCACGCTCGATGTGGTGGGACCAGTTTCTGCCCTAGATGGTAAACTCAAGTTTCTATGCGGCCTCCCTCTCGCTGACTTCATTCCCCTCCAACGGACTGACTTGGATGAATCCATCCAATTAAAGGAGATCACATTAACGATGTTGCAGATCGCCAGAAATAACGCTCCTGTCTCCTGATGGTTTGTCTATTGAGTATTATTCAGCTTTTTCTGCAATGCTGTCTCAGCATCTGCTGGGGGTGTTCTATGATGCTCACGCTGCCACCCGCTTACTAGCCTTGATGCGGGAAGCCCTAATAGTAGTCTTACAGAGGCAGGGTCATGATCCACTAGATGTCTGCTCATAATGCCCCTTACCCTTATTGAACCTTGCCTGCAAAATACTTGGGAAAATCCTTGCCAATCAATTGCTTCCCCTTATTACCACCCTTAGCCACCCGGATCAGTTGGGGTTCATACCTGGACAAAATACATTCCTGAACATCAGGCACTTGTTGTGAGTGGTCACAGACACACCAGCTGAGACTTATGGTGGGGTAGCAGTGTCTCCTGATATCGAAAACACATTTGATATCCTTGGCTGGGACTACTTAATGAGCATACAGGTATATATGGGCTTTAGGTCTGGATTTGTGAGGTGGATACACACTCTATATGCTATCACTACTGCCTGTGTTAAGACGGGACATCTGATCTCAGACAGCTTCCCTATTTAATGTCTCACTCTCCAGGGGTGCCCACTATCCACTCTTCTATTTGCTTATGTAAGGGAGCCTCTGGCTCCTCACCTACGCCTCTGAGTGGTGGAATGGGGGGTCAGGGACCTGACGTACCAGCACATAGTATCACTATATGCTAATGATGCGTTGGTGTTTCTGAGAGAGATAGAGTCGACCCCACCAGCTTTGATGTCATTATTAGATGACTTAGGCCGGTTGTCCGGCCTCAAGATTAATTGGAGTAAATCTTGCTTATTCCCACTCGTGCCCATATCTGAACATAATAGAGGGCTGGCACCCAGCTCCAGGCTTCAGTGGTGTCATGACTCATTTAAATACCTCAGGGTACACATGTATCACACTGAGAATGCTCTGCAGGATGGCAACCTGGGGCAGGCAGTCTGCTATATAGAGGGCTCGCTACCCTTTTGGAGCTTGCTACCTTTGTCACCATTTGGTCGCACAGTGATTGCCAAAATGCTGATCCTACCAAGCTTATTATATCTTTTTGTTGCCCTTCCTCTGGTGCTCCCTAAAGCCTTATTTCGTGAACTAGACGGATTGCTCTTGGAATTGGTATGGGGAGCAGGTAGATGCAGGGTGACCCTATCAACCATACAGTTGCCATTGATGGAAAGAAGGGATGGGTGCCCCACATTTCAAATTAAACTACGCTGTGGCACAGCTGCAATGGCCTATGTGTTGGCTCTCTCCATCGACTAACCCAGAAAAAATGGCGGCTAGGGTTGTGCTGGGCAACACTTGTGCTCACCTGCGTGACAAGTTGCACATCTTGCCCTCAACATGAGCAGCTCCGATGCGGGTGTCTCGACATTGTTATCTATGATATATACAAAGAAAGGGATTATCTGCTCCATACTCCCCTCTCATACCGATAGACCAAATATCGGGTATGTGTTGCCTGCTACTGCAGGACAACCTTTCGCCGACTTGTGTGGCAGGATTCACTGAAGTGGAAAGTTTTTTCTGAGAGGGCTGTTCCTCTCCTACTATGCTATCAATCGCTTTTTGCTGCTGACATTGAGGGGAGGGGCGAAGTAACCTGCGGCGTCGCCTGCCTTACACACACTCCTTACATGGGGTTCTGCATGTCATGCGGTATCCATGTTAGAATCCTCCCTTGTGACCACATTATCCAATGCACTAGCTCGGGCTAGGACCAGGTGGGATAATGTATTGAACTCTCACCTCACAGACACAGCTTGGATGCAGGCGCCCCATCTTATTAAAGAAGTTTCCCACAACCCCTGATTTAGATATATGCAATTTCATTTTCTACATCAAACATACCTATCCCTGCACTGGATTGGCTGCATGTTTCCAGATATTCGCACTGAATGCCCCCAATGCCAGCTGTCCGATGTGGGGTTTAATCATATGGTATAGGGTTGCCCTCATTTTTTTAATGTTTGGGCAGAGATTACAATACACACATCCTAAATGGCGGGCCATACCCTACACTCTATCCTTGAATCTTGTGTGTTGAGAATCAGATCCAAGGCCAAAGAATCCGAACAGTTACATAGACTTGTTCATCTAGTATTTGTCATTTTTAAACTTCAGATTGCTGTGGCATGGAAAGTCCCAATGGCGCCGGACACGAAGTAATGGCTGTGGGCCCTGTTATTACAGGGTTGTGCCAAAGCCAATAGACTGCAAGCCATACACAACAGGGACTTTTTGAAGACTGGGATGAGACGTTAGAATACATATATTCTTAATGTGAACGCTAAGAATGACAATTACCCACCCTGAATGATGGGAATCGTCCCCCCTTCCCTGATGGCCTACAGCCTGGAGGGGCGATACATCTGCCAAACAGAGTCATTCAAAATCTGACATTGAGAACCGCTGATCTGACCTGAATTGCGCTAATGGCAGCTTGCCCTCTGCAGTCCTTAGGGTGGGCAATCTCCTTGCAATATCCTCAACCCGGCCTACCCGATATTTACACTTGGACCCACAGTCAAAAAGTTATGTTTCCTGGAGCCTCCCGAACAGCCTCTATCGCCTCCTATTATTGTTGATGTGCCATGATATACTTTCTAAGTCATTCTGTAATAATCATATTGTACTTATGTGCACATGTACTGGTTTGCTGCCCTTCTATATGATTGCTTTGTTCTATCATATGTTAAACCAAATAAAAAGATATGGTAAAAAAATGTAGCAGCTTAAGCCCAAGCCCCTGAAAAAGCAGGAGACCTGGGGAATAATGGCACTCTGCCCACTCCATTTTCTGTCTTTTTGCAAAATCAGCGTGCCTGCCTTTGGCAATATTGTTGTTTGTCCTTATCTTTTTAAGGACCGCAAAAGTGTCAAGTCAATCAGATAAAAACACCAACAAGACAACTGATGCGACATCATTATCAAACAAGTGCCTTTTTATCTTAAGTTCAAGGTCAAACAAAGAACAATAGCCAAAACAGAGTAGTCTATATTGTTGTATTTTTCCCTTCTTTTTTGAAGAATGCACCTTAGACTAGAATCCTGATGCTCTCTGGTGACTCAAACATTCCTAAGGTGATGTTGGAAATTCCATCTTAGATAAGACATACAGAAGACTGCAATTTCACCACTTGTCAGGAGAGGTCCTTTTCCCCAGACTACTGTGAGCAAGGTACTGCCAGAGAAGATCTTGCCTGACAGAGATGCTGCTGTATCGCACGTTTTTCTGAAAGTTGACAAAGAGCCCGAGTCCGGGAAGAGCTGTTGCTGAACGTGTGTTTACATTTTGCAGAGAACAAACCCGGCCTCCTTGACTCCTGACTACAGCATTTTGCTGTAAACAGGTATGCATGTGTATAATGATTCCTAAAAAATCTAGCTGCTCTCATAGCCCAGCTCATAGAAAGTAGGTTTTATGGAGTTTGGTTTTTAGATGACATTTTAACAATGGTAGAAATGTTCACTTTAATCTCATTGTTTGCAACATACTTTAGTGTTGTTTACTTTTAATTACATTCTGTGTGGTTATTTCTGATGTGCTGAGCAACAAGGTGCACGTTTTGAAATAAACATGCTTTTATGTTATAGTGTCCTCTTCCTAGTGCAGTTTGTGTGTGTGGTATTGAGAAGAACAAGAGGTTTGTATCTAATCACCATGGTTTCTCCGGATCCCTGTGTAAGGGCAGTTAGTAACCCAAAAGTACTGACACCACTTCAAATATGTATTGGGTCTATGTATGTACGTATGTATGTATATGTGTATTTGGTGCTGTTCTGCAGGGCCACAAAAACTGATTGTTCACATTCCAATGTTGGTGAATTGAACTAAGTTCACTTGGCACTCAACATGGGACTTAATGATTTGGGAACCCTTGAGTCATTTATTTTTAATATATACACACACACAATAACCTTTATCACATTATTACGGGGACATCCGTAGTAATCATGGTTACCTCCTACAAATAATAAGGGAGCACCTATTGCTGTAGGGTTGTCAACCTTGAATCTCAAAAGATCATTTCCCTTTGTGTAGGTTTTCTATTTCTTTGAATTGATTTTTTTTTTATTTGTTCATATGGTGGCACCTATTCCAATAGGAGGCAATTACAGAGAAGGGATTACTCAGCTTCTCAAGCTTTAAGGTGTCCCTGATGTGGGCGGGGAAGCAGTTACTTTTGTAAGAGCTCCTGGTGCAGAGTATGTCTTTGAGGCATTTTACTCATGGGTGGTGATTGAGGCTGTAGACGCGACCACCTGGCAGTTTCAGGCTTACAAGCAAGTACAACCATCAGCAAATTATAGGGTTTAGCAAGATTTGGAAATCCCTTTACCTTACCAGGTACACCAGAAGTAGTTTGCTGGTCAGTTAGCACATATGCACAGGAATGTCCACCTAGGCCACCTGGGCAATGAAGGGGCCCTGTGGGAAGTCTTGGCCCACTACACTCCTGTTCCTCATCCTGACACATTAACTATTGCTGAGGTTTTAGGAGTATTAAACCACACAGTCACCTTATATACGAGACTTGTTAGGTTGTACTGTTTGTACTACCTACCATGAACTCTAGACCTGCTTTTGCAGTAGGACGAGCAGCTCCAGTATAACTCCTTAGTTTACAGACTTTTAATGATATCATAGGAAAAGTGCCTACAAAGCGTGAAGGGATTCCCTTCTGGGTTGCTTGCAAGACCAAACAGTTAAAAGCACTATTAAAGCTGACCTCTGGGCACATTTATCTGAAGATTATGACATTATACTCCCTGAGAAAGACTGGCCTCCAGTATTTATTAGGGAAGCTCCACAGTGGGAGGAACAAACTAGAGTAGCTTGCCCTCTCATAGTACCTGAATGCATCAGAGAAATTCACACCAGCAAATGGTCTGTAAAATGGCTAGAGCCATAAACAGAAACCAAGTGGAGTGGGATAAACATTCTGTTCTATGTCATTCCCTTACACAGTGAACTTATAGCGCAAGCTCAATATTCCTTAACATGAAAGGCAAAGTGTGATATTAAACCAATATTAGAACAGTTGCAATATCAGGGCATAATAGTACATTGTCTTTCACCAATGAACACACTTTTTTCCTGTCTTCAAACCAGACAGATAATTGAGGAGAGTTTTATACTACAGGAATTCAAACACACCTACAAGAACATATGCGGCGCAAAATGTGCAAAGTACAGGTTTAATGATGACATCTCAAATGGGGTTTTCAGTCACAATAAAGCGCCGGAAAGCAAATGTTTCAACACTTGCCTATGGGCTATAAGAACAGTCCTGGTTTATTCTTGGTGAGTATCATAGAGATCTTACAACCAGGCCCCAGTTTTTGTCATACATTAATGATATCTGTCTTACTGATGATGACTTGGATGCAAACCTAGCTAAGGTGTACAAAGTAGTAACACAATTAACATCATATGGTGACAGAATTAACCTTAAAAAAGGTTGTCTATCTTATGGTAATCTTCCTCAAATAGAAGTTATTCAATGTGGGAAAGGGCATAGCGTCTGGTTTTCTTCAGAAGTGTGGTACCTTGCAGCCTACTAACACTCCACAGCCTGCGCTGCAGTGCAAGATGCAGTGAAAGATGGTGAATTCAGTCTGCAGTACACTCCCGCTAAGATCTTAGGTGACAGCACTGTACATCATGCAAAACTTCATGCCCTGTTACTTGCATTTCAAAAAGGCTAAACCGTATGTTTCCAGACTCACTGTGTCAGATTCTTCCTTCTGTGTGCAATGGGACAATGCTGATTTGCAACACTTGCACTTGACTGGATTCAGGGATTCAAAGAGAAAATCTATTAAAGATAAACACCTCTGAGGAAGGATAGCTGTCTTACAAGGAAAACCTCAATTGGCTCATGTGAGGCACACTTTGGGCCATCAGCGTGATGGAGTTCATGGTAAAGGAAACAATGTAGCTGCCACTGCTGTCAAAGCTACAGTTCAAACTGTAGGAGTAGCAGCCAAGATCTCAAACAAAGATCAACACAGATATTTTAAAACCATATATACCACCAAACAAGGCAGAAAGCCTCCTACCGACCTTCCCCCTAAATATTCCTACACCGTGAATTTAGACCACAGTCCTGTAGTCACTCTACCAAGAGTGGGAAACAAGATAATACCTAACAGGCTATCCATTTTAGATTTAATCCGGGAACTACATGAAGGATTGGCATCTGCCCATATCGAGGTCAATGAAACTGTATAAATGCTACAATGCTACTGGTGGCCTTGTCTGTACAAACAGATTACAGACTTTGTCAAAAAGTGTGACATTTGTCAACAGAAAAAAACATTTATATATAATAGACCCTCACCAAAGCCTTCATCATCCCCATTCAGGGTAAATTATTTGGACCCTCTCTGACCAATAAAATTTGTTAACTGATATAAATACATATTCGTAGCTATTGATTCATGTTCTTGATTCTTATGAGTTTGGGGATGCTCTTCATATGAGGTTCTCTCTTGGAGTTTTATGCATGTACCTGGCTTAGGTAATCTTGGGAAGGTGGCAGAGGTGGAAAAATTGGCACCTGGAAAAACATCTGAATGTCTTACAAAGTATCAAAAAGGTCAGATATAAAATATCTCATCTGAATCACTGCAAAGCCGCCACCAAGAAGAGAAGGTTGTAACTATTGATGATGGGTGGATCCTTAAAGTAGGGGATCTAGTTAATGAAAAGATCCACTACAAGCAAGCTTTTGAACCATCCTCCTGACCATCTGTCAGGAGTCCTTGGGGTAAAATGCCAAAGAAATATCATTCTTCCTCCTTTATCTGGTTCAAAGAAAATCAAACAGGTGTCCATCAACCACATGATAAAACACTTGTGGCTGATTCTTTACAGAAGACCACTGAAGACACCAATAAAGATTCAGAGTAGAATCTCTCAGCCTCTCCTTAGTCTGAATGAGATACCTATTACTAATTTGACTTCTCAGCCAGGGATATTTGAGTACACTGTTTCTCCAGTTCTACACACAGCAATGAACTTCACAGACAAATCTGATGCTTCCATCGCCACAGTTGCCAATGTTTCACACAACTCTGTGATTTATCATGAAGTGCCACCTGAGTCCACACCAACTTAAATTATGGCTTATCGAGAAACACCTATTTACAGCAATGACTATGAGCTTTGTATAGAGGACTTTTCATCAAGCTCCAATGTCACAAAAGCCATCAGCTGCTTCCTAGCACTAGTCTGGTGGCAAATTAATGATTTCCCCTTGGTCCTGTTTGGCCCACTCTAGGATTGTTTTGTCTAATCATATGGCTAGCAACAATGATCACTGGGATACTGCTACTAAATGGACATTACATTCTGGAAAGAACAATTGCCCAACCTGTGGCTTATCCCGGAAAGCTCAAAGACATCTCTATGCTGCAATCTTCACAGCTTATCCTTTACCTGAGAGCATAGCTTGGGAAAAAGGTCCTTATCAGATAATGGGACCTACTGAGATACGACAATTACTCTACATATGAAAGTTTCAATGAACAATACGATAATTCCTGGTTCTATTTCAGATGACTGGGATATAGAGACTTTAAAGCAAATGATGTCTGATCTACAGAGATATGCCACTTTGAACAATAAAGATTCTTATTTGAATTTGGTCAATTGTGAAGGAATGCATCGTTATCATCACTCATACATAGAACTATGCAATTACACACAGTGGAAGAATTGAGAAGCTCCAACTCCTAATAATCACTCACATGTCTTGAAGAAATGTCCTTATTTCCAGAGTGATAACAGGTTACATCCCTCAGCTTTTTATTTTTCACAAAATCCTAATTTCTTCAGAGGAATCTAGTCACCACTAATCAGCTGATTGTTCAAATGGATCCTTATTTTCAGCATACATTATTACTAAATACATGATTTTATTAATGTGCTAGCGGTATGTTTGGTGCCCTATTAAGACATTTCCGCTGGGCCAGCAGATGGAAACAGCATTTCCGCCCGCTAGCCCAGCAGAAAAGTCACCACAACATTGGAGCCGGCTTGTAATCGAGCCGGCGGCAAGGTTGAGGTGCATTAGGTGCAGCAGCACCCGTCGCGCATTCCACTGCCCGTTATTCGGGCAGTGGAATGCATGATGGGGCTGTGCATGGGGGCCCCTGCAGTGCCCTTGTCAAGTGCATGGACACTGCAGAGGCTCCCAGCGTCCCCCCCGAGACTCCCATACCACCAGCCTTTCCATGCCGGTGTTTATCGCCATGGACAGGCTGACGGATGGGGACTCGTAATCCCCAGGGCAGTGCTGCTTGGAGCACTGCCCTAGCAGATTACAACCGCCGGGACAGCCAGGTTGCAGTCTGGCGGCAGGCTTGTGGTATCGGCGGTAGTACGTCAGGGGTCAGCCACGGTCATAATCTGGCCACATTATCGCCACCCGCTGGGGTCATAATGAAACCCTAACTGTCCAGGATATGGTACTATGAAAGACTTTAAAAAACCTTCCATACCAAAAGTTAATTTGGCTTTAATAATTGGCAATCACAAATAAACATCTCTGACTCCAATGTTGTGATCCCAAATGGAACATGTAATTCCACTCATTTCCCTCCGAAAGGCATAGGCTTAAGCCTCTATGATTCCAATACCTGCATGCATCTTTTTCTTTCCAACACCCCTGGTCCTAATGATAATTCACACAATTCATGATACAGTACACAAACACCTGTAATAGTCACCATATATAGGGTGATCAAACTATGCCAATGGTGGTTAGCACTTTCCAGTCTTCTGGCTGCGAAACACGCTTATTCTCAATTAAAGGAAACATGGATTTCTCTGACTTCCTCTCAGACCACATCCCACTAGAAATAAAAGATTTAGAACAACAGGAATATATGCCATTTATAACGAATGGAACAAAGAAAAAGAAGCTGCAGAAAGAACTAGACAAATAGATCATGAACGTTATGAAGTTATTGACAATGGTATGCAAAAACTCTCTAAGAGAGTCTATTAATTAAATCACATTCTGTACTCAACCTTAGACTTCCTCAAATGAGACTTACATTGGGTACAGCTTAGCCAGGTTCAGTTAAGTTATTATACAACTAAATTGGGCTTTACAAACACTAAGATCAGGTTTCCTGCACTGGGAACTACAAAACGAAACGTGTGTTTTGAGCTAAAATGGAAATCAATGGCAAAAAAAGAATATACATATACTTTGTTGAGTACCGAATATGTGGAAAAAGCACCATTTTCAGTTAGCGACCATCCACTTATTACCTGGTATTATTTCCCTACCAGTTGCAAAAAGAAGTCCTTTTCACTTCTGTGGGAGAAACATAAAACCTTCAGATAGCCACAATTGCTTTGGATATCTAGAGGCTGTTACAGACGCAATACCTGACTCACTCTGATAATATCGTCCATAAGATAATTAATTTAACAACAACTGGTATTGTGTATCTTTTTTAAGAACATTAGATCTGGTCTGGTGACTGGATTTGACCCCTTCGCTGTCAGGCCTTTTCCCCCTCCTGTGCCAAGCCTTTTTTTTTTTTACTATTTGGGGTAGCTCACACTTGGGCCCTCATAACCTTTCATACATATAAGCTATCCATGACAAATTTATTTTTTTACCCAACATTCTGGGGATTCTAAAGGTACCCAGATTGTGGGTTCCCCTTGGAGACCAAGGAATTAGCCAAAATATAGCAAACATTTAGGTTTTTGTGGAAAAACTGGAAAAAAGCGCTCCATAAAAAAGCTTGTGGTTTTTTCCATACAAATTCCATCAATTTAGTAATGCTAAAATCACCATCTTCCAAGCTTTTAGGAATAGGCAGACTTGAATCAGAAAAACAAATTTCTCAACACAGTTTTGGCATTTTACTGGAACATACCCCATGTTTACTATTGTGACAGAAATGGGTGTGAAACGAATGGTGGATCCCGGACAGCTAAACATTTCTGAAAAGTAGACAAAATACTGAATTCAGCAAGGGGTCATCTGTGTTTTCCTATAGAAAGCAACAGTTGAAATAAAAAAATATTGAAATATTGAAATTAAGTTGAAAAATACATCAATTTCTGTCAACGTTTTCTTCTGTAACTTCTTTCAGCTTTTTCCCAACTATGGCAGATTTTTTTAAGCAATATACAGTTACGTCTGCTGGACCATTCTGGTTGCAGGGCGATATAGGGCTTGTAGGTCCATCAAGAACTCAAGGTACCCAGAGCCAATAAATGAGCTGCACCTTGCAATGGATTTTCATTGTATACCGAGTGAAAAATAGTTCTCAAGGAAATGTTTGTACTTCTGAAATGGGCACAAAATAAGGAGTTTAGAAGCAGTGGTTATTTGCACATCTCTGAATTCTGGGGTCCCCATACTTGCATGTGAATTACACAGCATTTCTCAAAATGACTTCTTTCTAACACACTGTCTTACATTTGGAAGGAAAGACAATTGCCAATAACATTTGTTCTACCATTCTGTGTTCCCCCAAGTCTCCCAATAAAAATGGTGCCTCACTTGTGTGGGTAGGCCTAGTGCCTGCGACAGGAAAAGCCCCAAAACGCAACATGGACACATCACATTTTTACATTGAAAACTGACGTGTTTTTTGGAACGTGTCTAGCTGTGGATTTTGGGCTGTAGCTCAGTTGGCACTTAGGGAAACCTACTAAATCTGTGCATTTTTGAAAAATAGAAACCCAGGGGAATCCAAGATGAGGTGACTTGTTGGGCTCTCACTGGGTTCTGTCACTCAGAATTGGGCTAAAAAACACACCACTTTCAGTGCTGCAAAGTTGTGGAATCTGAGAGGAGCCACAAACCTCCTTCCACCCAGCATTCCTCTAAGTCTCCCGATAACAATGGTACCTCACTTGTACTGGTAGGCCTAGTGCTCGTGACAGGAAATGCCCCAAAACACAACATGGGTACATCGCATTTTTCCATTGAGAACGGGTGTGTTTTTTGTAAAGTGTCTAGCTTTGGAATTTGGCCTCTAGCACAGTTTTCACCTAGGGAAATCTAGCAGACCTTTACGTTTTTGGAAACTAGACACCTAGGGTAATCCAGGATGGGGTGACTTCTGGGGCTCTCGCTGGATTCTGTCACCCTGAATCCTTTGCAAACCTCAACAATTGGTTAAAAAACACTTTTTCCTCACATTTTGCTGCTGCAAAGTTCTGGAATATGAGGGAAGCCACAAACTTCCTTCCACCCAGCATTCCCCCAAATCTCCTGATAAAAATGGTATCTCACTTGTGTGGGTAGGCCTGGTGCCTGAGATAGGGAAGGGTCCAATATACAACACGGACACATCAAAAGTATCTATTACAAACTAGCCCTTCCTTCATTTGAATAGGCTGTGTCCTGCCTCCACACAAAGAGCTGCATACCCCTGTAGTTAGTCTGGAGCCAGGCAGAAAAGGCAGAATGTCTGTGGACTTCAAAGAGAAACATCTGGAAGCTTTTCTCACTTCAAAGGAAGGCCCAGGTATAAATATTGGACCTCAGACACCAACTCTTCAGGACACATCCAGAGCTGTGGAAATGCCGACAGGAAAAGGACTGCTGAGCTGTCTGAAAGGGCTGCCACCCTGCTAGACTGAATCTCTGAAGGACTGCTGCCCTGCTGTGCTGACGTGCTGCCTTTTGCCTAGGTGATAAGGACTGGACCTGCATCTGTTGAACCCCGGACCCCAGAGTGTCCCCAAGGGCTAGTTGGCTGGCCTCTTGCTAGAGCCAGAGGCTCCAACAACTTGACCCCAACACCTGGACTCTGCCATCTGTGACTCCTCCCTTGACAAATGGTGCCACCCATCCCATTTCTGGACCCTTCAAAGTGGGCCTAAAAGTGCACTGCCAGTCCATCTGTGGACCCAGCAGAACCGATGAACCTCCTCGTCTGTGCATCCGAATTGTAAGCATAACCAACATCTTGCCTCTGAAGTGAGGGTTCCCTTAGTGCAGACTCCACATCAACCTCACAGCCTGAATCAGAACCACTGCAAAGCTTTCCTGACACAGGTCTTGCACTGAAAGCCCTCAATGGGATCTTCAACATTGGCGCAGGACCTCGCATTGCATCCTCTGCGCAGGACATCGCAAAGCTCTGCAACAAGCATGTAGAGTACTCTCATTCAGTAGGCCTAACTGGGTCCCTGTAGCTGCCCCACAGTTCATCTCGGTTAACTGAACTTGTGACTCCGTTCTGGCGCAACTAGATATCCAGTCGATGCTTTGTGCTTTTTGGTGCTATTTTTAATGAAATATTTAAAATTGTATATCTCTGGTTATATTGATTGAATTATTGTCGTTTTGGTATTGTTTTGTTTAATAAAAAGCTACTCTTTTTCTAATTTGGTGTGGGATCCTTTCCATGAAATGTTCTGATTGTATTACTGTTTGAAGTGTTGCACAAACACTTTACACATTGACTCTGAGTTAAGCCTGAAAGCTCTGTGCCAGGCTACTTCAGGGTTGAACACAGGTTATTTTAGGGTTTGCTTGTGACTTCACTTTGACAAGGATTGTGGTTCCTGTTTAAATAGGGTTTACCTCTTTCAACCAGTACCCCAATTTCTGAAGTACACCGGTGCAGCTAAACAAAGATGCAGAAAAACCCTAGCAAGTTATCCTGGGTTGGACATACCTTGCGTTATTCTCTCTAATGTAATTACTCTTAATGACCTCAAAATTAAGTGTAATTGTGTGTAAATATGTGAGAAGCATAATCAAGCGTTTACCTCTATTTTTCTAATGCAAAATGCTGGACCCCCACATTCAAATGGGCCAGAGGCTGCATGGTCCGTTAATAAAATAGCACTAAATGCTTCAGGACATGAATAGCAGCAGCCAGCAATTGCTTCCTTTCTCTTAGTTGCTTGTTCCTGTAATGCAGCTGTAGGATATTTGCCCCATATTACTCAATTAATCGAAATGGTGTAATTGTTTAATTGCAGTATTTTTGCATCAGTAGAGTCATTCGTAAATAATGAAATTACTCCAATTACTCTGGCGTAATTAAAATTCACCCAGGTCAACAGATTACTTTGGGTATGCTTGGCTTTCCAAGCTCCGCTAGCATTGGATGCTAACCCTTCCCAAAACAGGCAATGTACAAGTGAAACCTGTGTTTTGGTGTATAAACTGCTCAGCTAAAATCATTTTGGATTTACATCGACAGTTCCAGTGGCTTTCCTAGGCGTGGTAATGTTGTTGCAACCAATGCAGTCACACCAAAGACAATGCCAAGCAATGCATCATTTCTTGTTAGACAATGCAAACTATGATGGATCAACTATACCAGTGACATTCTTTGACAAGTTGCTCGATGACTGGCTTGATTCGCCAAACGCAGTACTCTTGCCATCGATAAGTGCTTTGGAATTGCAACCGATTGCTGTTCCATTGCTTCTGTAACAACAACAAGCATGCATTATCTGGTTTTAGCAATAACCACACACATGCTGCGTGTAAACTTGATAATGTCAGCATCCTTGGACGAGATCAGAAAACAATGATTCAACGATAGAGACTGTCATAAAGCAGAAGATTTTTCAACTTTATTTTCTTACTTTATTTCAATTGCGAGCTACATATATATATATATATATACATATATATATATGTGTATATATATATATATATATATCAGATATTATGAGACTAGTTTCAATATAGAATCCTATATCTCAGTGATCTGTGAGCATGGATTTCCCTAAAAATCAAACAAATGCTGATATATCTCGTTGGCCATATGACAATACAACTCAAAAGTACAAACCGTGCATGATGTAATGACCACTAAATATAAACCCTTTTTCCTCCTAGAATGTTAAAACCTTTTTTGTCTATTTGGGGCAGTTCACACTGAGGCCTCCAAAACTTTTATTCCACACAAGCTATTCAAGCCAAATTTGCATCCTTTTTTCAACATCCTTGGGATTTTAAATGTACCCAGGCTTTGTGTATTCCCGTGGAGGAGACTGAGAAAATAGGAAAAATACATCTACATTTTGGGATATTGGGGTAAAATAGGAAAAAAGAGGTTCGCAAAAAGGTGTCTGTTTTTCTCTCCCTAAAATGGCATCAAGAAAAGGTTTACTGTTCTAAAGTCATCATCTTCCCAGCTTTCAGCAACCAGTAGAGGCTCAAGGCGCGTGGCTGCGCGCAAGGGGGGAAGTTGGGGGGGTTTGAAGAAAAATGAATAATGAAAAAAACTAAAAAATCTTAACTGAATGCGCCGCTTCTGCCACCACCACCGTCGTGCAGCTCCTCTTTCCTTTGCTGCAGGCAGACTCACTGCCTGCCCTGCAGCCAATCCGAACTTTGATGTCATGCTGCAGCGTTCGGATTGGTTGAAGCCGGCCTGATTCATGCATACTGAGGGGGAGTGCTGAGCACTCCCACTTTGTGCTCGTCATGGTCCGTGGCCCCGCCCCTTCTACACTACAACAATAATAAACACAGTTTATTATCGTTGTAGTGTAGAAGTTTGGCAGATACTGCTGCAGTAGGGAAAGCTAGAAAGCTATAGATTTCTGAAAAAATAAACATTCTGATTTCCGCAAAGGGTCATTGATATAGATCCCTCAAGCTGTTCCCAAAAAAACTAACTGCTGAATTAAAAAAATATATATAAATAAGTAATACAAAATTGCTATTTTTGACAACATTTTCATTTGTAACTTCTTGTCACAATTGTTGATTTACAAATGCAATATATAATTATGTCTGACCCTTCTGGTTATGAGGATATATAGTTTGTAGGTGTTCCAAGAACCTGAGGTACCACAGAGCAAACAACTTAACTGCACCTTTGTGGGTACCTATAATACTAGCATGTGATTCAGAGGGCATTTTTCAAAATACACACTGGCTTATAATTGGAAAGCTTAAATACAGAGAAATGCAATTGATAATAACAAATGTTCTACAAATCTGTATTCCAACGTCTCAAGATAAAAATGGTACCTCACTTGTGTGAGTAGGCCTAGTGCCTATGACAGAAAGGGGCCCAAAACACAAAATGGACACATCACATTTTTTCCACTGAAAACTAACCGTTTTTTCAATGTGGTAGCTGTGGATGTTGGGCTCTTTTTCAGCAGGCACCTAGGGAATCTACCAAACCTATCCATTTTTAAAACTAGACATCAAAGGACATCCAGGGTGGAGTGACTTGTCTGGCTCTCACCAGCTTTTCATACTCAGAATACATAGCAAATCTCAAAGTTTGACTAAAAACAGAAATGTTTCTCACATTTCTGTGAGGAAGACTGAAATCAGTGGGGAACCACAAATGTCCTACCACCCATCATTTCCTCAAGTCTCCGATAAGCCCAAGAAAGGAAACGCACCAAAACGCAACATGGACAAATCATATTTTTCCACTGAAAGCAGACCCTTTTTTTGCAATGTGGCTAGCAGGGAATTTTAGGGAAACCTAGCAAACCTGTAAATTTTTAAAAACTAGACACTAGGAATTCAGAGTGAGGTGACTTCTATGGCTCCCACCAGGTTTTCATACCCAAGAAATCTTTGCACATATCAAAGTTTGATTAAATCACAAACGTTCCTCACATTTTAGCGAGTAAAACTTCTGGAATCTGCTAGTCATAACTTTCCTTGTAACAGCAATAGAACAGTCCCCAAAACACAACATGGACACATAACATCTTTCCATGGAAATCTGACTCTTTTTTTGCATTGTGGCTAGCTGAAGATTTTTGGCCGTAGCTCAGCAGGCACCTGGGGAAACCGAGGAAATCCGCACAATTTTGAAAACTAGACACCCAAGGGACTCAAGGATGGAGTGGCTGCAGTGGCTCTCACCAGGTTTTCTGACTTTGCAAACCTCAAACTTTGACTAAAAACACATTTGCACTACATTTCTGTGAAGGAAAGTTCTGGAATCTGCAGGGAGCAACACATTTTCTACCACCTAACAATCAACCATGTCTCACTATAAAAATGTTACATCACTTGAGTGGGTAGGCTTAGTGCCTGTGTCGCAAAAACTGATCTGATTTGGCAATGGGGTAGCCGGGTTTCTTTTCAGCCAGGAGACAACAGCCAATCAGGGAAACCTACCAACCTGAGACATTTCTGAATGGGAGTCAAGGGTGGTGTGCCTGACATAGAACCCACAAGATTTTCTTACCCACATGCCCAGTGACAATTCTGGGTGGGAGCAAGGCCTGATGCCTGGGTGAGCCACCCCCACACCTTTTGTTTGCTCTGCATCACCCCTTGCTCCCACTGCAAAATAGGTGCATCAGTCTTTCTGCCAACCCAGGAGTGGGGTAATCTCCCTCTGGGGCACTGAAAGGCCACTAGACACTAGGGGACAAATATTCGCAAAAACAAAAATACAGGTGGTGGGGGAGGCTCACCCAGGCATCACACCTTGCTCCCACCCGAGAATCGGCGCATCAGATTTTCTGTCACCCCCATGGGTGGATTGAGAGTGTTTACCCAAAATCTTTCTCCAAGGGACAACAAGAACTGCCAGTCAGCACAGAAATAGGATGATATTGGGAATAAGCCTGTCTTGTGGGCTCTCATTATCCTAAATGAGACTACTGGATTTCTAGGCAGCAGGATCGATAACGGTGTGGGGGACTGAGTCTGACCAATGTGTAAGGAACTCTGTCACCCTAAATCCGGTTTTTGCTCCGGCTAACTAGCAGTGCCTCATTTCTCCCACAGGGAAGAGATGATTGGGCAGCCGATCGCATGACATCTTTGGAACTTCTCAGGGAAGTCGTGGTCACTCAGATCCAAACCAACTCTCTCATTTACAGTATGATCTCATATACAAATGACAAAGGCAGTATAAGTTTTATATAATGTTTTAATAAAACGACTGCATTTTAGATAATAAGGCGTGAGCCGCAATAACCAGAACCATACAACACAGTAGGATTGAAATAGTCACCAGGAGAGTAAAACATAAAAACAAAGCTATCATCGTGTCTAGCAGTTTCTACTCTCCCTCTGCTTGTTCTATTTCGAGCACAGCAGGTTAAGCTTCTAACTTGCCTTTCTGAATCACTGGGGAGACATCAGCCCTCATACCTGAGCAAAGGCCTGTGATCTTGGTTCAGCATCTGCAACGAGGCAGTCAGCGTCTAGTTGTGGTTCCCTGGTCGGAATCTCCCTCTTGGCTGCATCGGGACAAGGAAGTGTCTTTATAACTAACATGTCAGCGTGATCACAAAATGTCCCTACGCAGGAATGCCAAAGACTAAACTCCTACCACGTCTATCGGCAATGTACCAGACTGTATCCTTGACTGAAGCACAGAGTGAACAAGAATGTGTTATGGAGAACTCCAGTGCTGAAGTAGGCTAAACAGTGTGATATGAATATAAAACAAGACCGTAGAAATGATTATTTGAAAAATAACAGTACGAAGCCTAATAAAAAGCATTTAGAGCAAAGTGCACAGAGACTCTAAGCTGCAAGCAAATGAATAAAATACATCCAAGGCAAAGTGCACAAAGGCCTAAAGCCTGAAGCGAATGCGCAAAGGATACGTAAAACTAACCACACTACACCCTCCCCTTGTCGGTAGCAAGTGGTTCCAATAACATAAAAGTATGCCCCAGATATAAACAGTACATAAAAGGATATATTTCGACAAGGTCAGAAGACAACAAAGTCATAAATTTGGGAAACATGTGACGATAAAGCCAAATTCAATATAATGTCAATTTTTTAGGAGATAGAGAAAAAAAAAAAATCCAATTGTCAGAGAGAAGCAATAGAAAGCAGGAGCTCCTCCACTTCGATATATGTCAATATTGGAAGATCCACGCCAAAAAGTACCATGGAGCAGGTGTGTTCCAAAGCCCCAAAACCATTCAGGGCGGCACCCCGTGCAGGGCCTATGAATGAGTCATTACCATCTTCCTCCAGGAAGGGAATCTCATAAACTGCCTCACGAAGCGAACGCAACCGTAGTGCACAAGTCTGGGAATAAGCCCTAATCGGGAACATCAACAGATCAGTATCGACCACTGGAGGACGCTGCAGTGAGAGACAGAAAGCCAGTGCATGTTCAAACGAGCACCAAAGGCACCGAAACACGGGTTGCACACAATCCTAAACTGGTCGGAATGACAGCGACCAGTCACACTCCAAATGTCCCAGGAGTGTTGCTCCAAAATGCTGCATCATGCGTTCACGACACAGTTGCGCTGACGGGAGCAGCAATATAGGATCTCGTCGTGGCGGGACAGCCATTGTGGAAGAACAGCAGCAATACCAAGACTCCAGCCAATAAAGCCAAAGTAATCGGGAAACCCCCAAAAATGCTTCAGAAAATAGAGTGAATAGCCGAAGGTATTAAACCGAATATGGAAGAGAAGGTGTGAGCAAAACCAACACCAACGGCTTTGAAAAAATGTGCAATTCCAGCAGTGCTGGATGCATTAAATATACGTCCCACAAGTTCACCAAAGTGACTCGGAAAGTTAGTATTCAAAAGGGACTGTATTTCCGCTGATGACCTTGCCACTTGAAGTGCGTAGGTCTCGCTAGCAGATGTAAGGGCCACATGCTTTTGAAACAATAAAGCCTTTAGTCGACTCAACTTGTCGAAATTTACCTTGGAAGTAGCAATATGAGGCCAGATGTCTGCCACCTCCCTAATTTGAGTGGGGGGAAACAACACATTCCCGCAGCACGTAACGGCCTTGGTGACAACGACCACGTAAACTATTCCGGCACGCATGCCACAGCAGCGTTCGCTGTTAAGAACAATGTAACTGCCGTTAGAAAGCACCTGGAAAGTGTTTTTAATAACCGGGACTGGAACTCCCTTCAGATAACAAGCTAAGTTAGCAATTGAAGCGTTACACGCCCCGTGCAAGGACAGCTGTTTACAAACCAGGGAATGGCTGACAGAAGTTTCACATTCACTACCGCTCAGAAAAACCTCCCTCAAACCATTAATACATCTGTATAGAAAGGGAAGCTCCCACACCTCGTGTATGTAACTGTCTCCCAACCGTTCGTATGTACCCAATGTGCTTCAAACAAGAAGTAAATTGCAGAGTGGAGATAGGCAAATTAATAACCCCATGAATCAACCACTCAGCTGACGGAATCTCAGCAACCGTGAAAGGCAGTTTCTCCAATTTTTCAATATTTAACATGACATACGTCCCTTCCTTTTTTGCCATCAGCTGTTGTTGACGAGTTAAATTAAAGGAGACAAAGAACTCTCTGGCACGAATGTGCTGCCACGGAACGCGACCTGCCTTCAAGGTCTGTAGAGTCCAACCCAGCTGCATGATGGCCCGCGTCTGACTCTGCCCATGATATAAAGAAGACATATCCGATTTAATAATGTCTATAGCAGAGGAAACAATGCTGTCAATTGTGTAAACACGGTCAGAAAGGGTATGCACGCCATTATCCACCACAGACAAAGCCTGTATCAGGTTTTCCTGATCAATTTGCCTCAGCCGGGCCGCTGCCTCCTGTTGTGAAAGCTTCCAAATCTCATTATATACTTCGTATAGAAATCGTTTCTTCCGAGGTACCTTAGGTCCTGACAAAAAATCTTGTAAGTCAGTATTATTAGACAGTAACGTGAGATGTGATTTAACTGCATCCAGCGTGGATGATTTCAACCATTGCTGACAAAGCTTTCCCACGCTGTATGTAGTTATGATATCAGCATGTTCTGGTGAAATGTAGCAAGGGTCTGCCCTACTAGTCCTGAACCCCCCTGAAGAGGTGACAAAACGTTGATGACACTTATTAGTGTCTACAGGCCATAATAACCACCAGCCCGGATGTACCAATGAAGTGTTAAGCGTACCATTCTGGACCCAGTGTGTAAACTCACTAAACGTAGCATTAACATATCACTGCCAATCGTTCAATTTGGAAGGGACAGGTATACTAGGCAAATTTAACTCTCTAATCGTTGCCAAGCCCAAACAGCTAGTCTGTTGTACTGTGTCATTTAGGAAAATCATCTGCACAGGGATAATACATGCTCTAAATAATGTGTCCCAGCCTTGCATCTGCCAATTTTTCGTTCCCCAGACACTTTTCAAGTCAACAGTCTTAAACCAATATTCATACCCCTCAACCGAAAGTTTAGATACAAACAAATTTGAATACAGTAATTTAGTATCGGTCAATAACATTTGCTTATTAGCATACGGAGTAACTTTAAAATAGTAAGACCTAGCATTTTGTTGATTATGCCCAGAAAAATATGCAAATTTATCACAATATGTTTTTGAACTTCCCTGTGGAGGAGTCGGGCAATGTTCCCATTGCACATAATCAAATATGGACTTAGGGCTACTTGCTTTATGAATAAAGTGGTGTCCATAATAGTTGTAGCAAAACATGTCACCATGATTATCTCTAAATAGGTAAGCATCTTCATCGTCATAGACAGTATAATATTGCAATTCCGTCAGCATAGAATCTACTGTCTTCACATCCCAATCATCAGAAACAATGCCTGGTATAACAATATCATTCATTGATAACTTGAGAACATACGGTATTTGAATCAATTCAGTGGGACCATATATATAAAAAATTACTTTATCCCACACAATCCCATCCAGAATCGGTATCGCAGAAATGTTTACATTGGACAAGTCTCTTCGAACCATATGAGACGAAAAATGTGGTTTTAACACTGTCTCCACGTGTTCAATGTCAGATCGTTCAGGAAGAAAATGATCATGTATTAATAGAAAAAAAGTAACCACAAATCCCAACCATAAAAAAAGAGTCATTACAGCCATAAAAAGCCACAAATAGTTCCAAGGAAAAACAAAATATGTGCGTTTAAGCCAACACAGCAGCTTACGTGGACCTCGGATTGAAGATAGGGAGGACGAGGAGCCTGACACGGCATCATCAGTGTCGTTGAAGCAGCCAGAGGCAGTTCTTGCAAAAGGTGCAACTGTGAACAAAGAAGCAGATGGAGGCGCTCGCCTTGGCACACTGTAAACCACATGTTCAGAAACATCAGTAGAACGTACAGCAACTTGATAAAAAGATTCCAAATTAATCGTCGTCTGTGGAACAATCGCAAGATCATCTTCCACCCTCCCCAAGCTCGGAGAGGAAACAGCATCGGTGCAAATCACCTGCAGCGGGACTTCTTCCCCAGTAGTGAGAGGGATTCCGGAACTACTGGGTGTCCCTCTTGGTCTGCTGTGCAGAATCGGCCACATGTTGTAACTTGACATTATCAATGGAAACAAAGCGATTTCCTTTGGCCCCGTGCAGCGGCGGTAAAATTACAGTTCTCGTGCCGCTAACCCCTAACACAGGGACTGGTGCTCGATAAGAAGGACCAAATTCTTTCTTTACGGCGACCTTTTCACGCACTAGATCCCCAATCCTGGGTATCCAACCAGTAGGCGTTACTGGCTCATCCTTAATTCCTGAGGAGGCAGCACTTGCAGAAGAGTTATCTTCACGGAATTGTTGTAAATCCTGCAAAACAGTGATACAATCATTTATGTCAAAGGGCGTATCTGCTGCCTCCACACCAGGACCATCTAGATCAGGAACATACATTCGTGTTCCGAGCAGGCACTCATAGGAAGTACGACCCCCCTGTGACCTTCTAGGCAAGTTATTAAGTGCTCTCTGTACTCCATACAGGTGGGCTGGCCAACCACGACCCGTACCTATAACTCTGGCCGTTAAGGATTGCTTTAAATCACGATTTAAACGCTCCATGACAGAATTTCCCTCGGGATGAAATGGAGACGAGAATTGGAGTTGGACCCCCAACAAAGCCATGGTGTCCCTGAATGCCTTAGAGGCAAAAGCAGGGCCCTGGTCTGAATGAAAAGCTGCAACTGCAAATGTATCGACAAAGATGCGCAAATCTTTAATAACAGTTCGAGCGTCAGCCGAGCGTTGTGGCCAGACCCACACAAATCTGGAGCACGAATCTACAGCAACCAAAATATATTTGTATGCACTATCTGGTGTCAGCGGACCACAATGATCCAAGTACACACACTGTAAAGGTTTATTTGAAATCAGAAGGGGCGTCTGCTGTGGGCGTCTCGCCGACGAAACTTTAATTTGTTGACAAACGTCACAACAAAGGACATACTGCTTTGTCTCTTTATAGAGACCAGGCCACCAGTAACGAGCCTGTAAAAGTGAAATCGTTGCAGCCACACCAGCATGTGCAGATGCCGCCCCTTCATGTGCTGCAAAAATAATCGAGGTCTCAGAATTTTATTGGGCATTTCACGTACACCAATGCCTGGAATGTTAACAACAGCATTTAGCGCACTACTCAAGCAGTAACTATATTTAGAAGGAAATCCTTTAGGAAAGGGCGTGCCATCAGCCGTAGCCTTTATGGCAGCCGAAATCTCTGTGTCTGGTTTGGAACTCGAACGAGTCACTGCAGCCACAGTGGCGACAGCCACTGCCGACTTCGCGGCTTCATCAGCCAAAGTATTCCCAGCAACGTGTATTCCAACGCACTGGTGTCCAAGTGTATGTACAACATGGGCCTTAGGAAGCGTTTCTTTCAGATCCGCAACCTTACCCCACAACAATTTGTGTTTAATGGTGTTGCCTTTTGAACCCATTCAACTTCCAATAGTGTAAATATTCATTGAAAGACTGAACACAGTAGTAGGAGTCACAGACCAGCAAAGTTAAAGTCGTCGGATCTGCGTGTTCCAATGCTAACAATAGAGCATTGAGCTCAGCCAGCTGTGCTGTACAATCTCCCAAGGTTTGAGTATAAGTATGTCGGGGGCAGAACACTTTCCCCTCCATAGTGCCGCTCACTACCGCACATGCAGCAGAATATTGTTCTTTAGTCCCAACCGCTGGTTGCGCAGAGCCATTGGTATACATGACCACCTGATATTGGTCAATAGGCAATGTGCCAGCAGGAACTGGGTATTCCATTTCATATTGAAGAAATTCTTGAGTCTGCAGTTTAGGGTTAAATATGTAATCTACATCAGTGGCTGTCAAAGACGTAGCCCATTGTATCCATCGCGGGTGTAAAGCTTTCGAATTAGGAACACTCGCTTTTGTAACAGCCTCTAAGGCTGGAATCGGGGAAACAACAATAATGCGTTGTCCCTGGGCAAGCGGTCTTTCTTTAATCACAGCCATCTGTACTGCAGTGAGTATTTTCTCAGTTTGTGCAAATCGGTGTTCTGCCGCAGAATACAAGTGGGACTTGTATGCAATCGGGACTGTCTCACCCTCATTAAAGGTGACATATGTAAACCCAACAGCCCCAGGTATCACCCTGATGACCAAATGCGTTTTATTGTCCCGTGTGTGTAAATGGTGAACTACTAAGAGATCAGTTTGCAAATCTCGCAGTATATGTGTATGCTCAATCGTCCAAAATGTATTCGAAAAATTCGGGCGAATCAACTCGTATAAGGGTTTTATACGGGTAGCATAATCAGGAATGTAAGTTCTGCCAAAATTCAGAAACCCGAACAATGATTGGAACTTCCGAACCGTATTAGGAGGCTGCAACTGAGCACATTTCTCCAAAAAATGTGGCGATAAGCTCTTGCCCTCATCCGACAACTCATATCCCAGGAAAATGACGCTGAGGAAGGCAATCTTTGATTTCTTAAAATTAAACTTATAGCCAATTTCAGCAAACCCCACAACAATGCAGAATCTCATCATCAGTCAAATATATGTCATCAACATATGATAACGCCTCAGGGTCCAACTCGTGCAGAATTTCAGTCACACGAGCCGAAAATAGTCCTGGGCTATTCTTATACCCCTGAGGCAAACGACAAAACTTTTTTTGAGAGCCAAACGCACTGAAACTGGTATGGTCCTGACTCTCGGGCGCTATATTCTGGCAGAAAAATCCATTCGAGATATCTAATGTTGTTTTGTATTTTTTACACACAATATTATTCATAAGCGCTGCGCTGTGTGAATTCTGTATTGCATATGTGTGTGTATGTCCATTTAAGTGTCTGTAATCCACCACTATCCTATATGAATGGTCCGGGTTAGCAACTGGAAATAAGGGATTATTCATCGGCGAGACACAGGGTTCAATTACACCCTGGTACTCCAATTGTGTAAGAATTTTCCTAACCAATGCCCTTGCCTCAAATTTGATAGGATACTGCGGCTGCGGCTGAGGTTCGCCCTTTATTGGAATTACATGATAAGGTGATTGTCTATCCCACCCCACGTTATTTCTATATAGGGCGGGGGCCTGTGCTAGAGCCCATGTTTTACTATAGGACTCCGCTAGTTCTCTCGGAACAAGTGGTGAGAAGGAAGGTGTAATAACCTCTTCCCATACCGGACAGTCGCGAACAAAGTCAGGCGGCCAATCTTGTTCGGTCAGCAGAACGTCATATGATTTTACCACATGGTCCCAAAAGATGGCGTGTACAATGCGGTCAATGTCCCCTTCTAATCGCAGAGTTACTTTATATACTCTATCAGGATCAGAGACTCGCATATCCGCAGTTTCGACTTGTATGAAGTCATCAAGGTGTTGCTTTCACCTCCAGATGCTCTAGAAGACTCCAGTGAACTATTGTGACCTCTGCCGCGCTGTCTAACAGTGCTAACGCCCATGTCTTGTTCATCAAGAGAACTCTCTTCTTGAGCGGCATGTCTAACTGAGACTGCTGCCACTTTCTTCTTTTTAAATTGTTGTTTTTGTTGCAGTGGTTTCTCTTCTTGTTTAATAGAAACCTCTGTTGAGCGTTGTGAGTCCTGTCTCGGTTTCACGTGCTCATTTCTGCGCTCAGACCGCCCACCTCTCTCACTTCTATTGTCCGAGGAGTCCTGAAAGGAACGAGATTGGCGTGTATCAGTATATTGATATCTATCAGGCGTCTTCAAATTATCCCTATTCCTGAGATTATACCTATTTTGCGGGGTCTCCGGTTGCGGAGACTGTCCCCCATCTTTCTTAGGTGTCTGCTGTTTCTTGTCCCAGCACTTTTTAGTACCCTCAGGTTGCTGTTGTTTAGCATTATCTTTATTATTTTTACCCTGTAATTGGGGTTTTTGCGGTCTAGCCCCTAGGCTATTGCGACCAATACTAGAATATGTTTCTGCTATTATTCTCGGGAGTTCCCGCTCCTGATTAATCTGCGGAAAACGTCCCGAAGACGCATTCCCACTGCTAGTGCTACTGCCTCTCCCTTGAGATTACTCAAAATAATAGAAGAAACTGCGTCAAAATTGCCCATCAACTGCATGCCCAAATCCAAGGCAGGGGCAGCCCCATATTCATCTTGAATTTGTTTAAGCACTTCCGGTAAATTAGCTAATGTCGGTGTACCGTGTGCCGTAGTGTAGAGCGCGACAAACACCGTGCCCCAGGTATTACAAAGGTCCACCGGAGGAACCATCCCATACGGCAAACACATCGTCAATATTCTATGTTTATCCTGAGGTCCCGTATGGGGAAATACTGCTTCCAGCGTATTAATTTTTTGCGCCAGCCAAAATGGAGTTTCCTCACGTTTAGCCGGTACTTTACCCATAACTGAGTGGACAGTGGCCGGATTAATACCCGGAACCACTGCTTGTGGGTGCGCCGGAGCAGCACGCGCTGCATTAGTATTTAATGCCTGCATGACAAACTGAACCAGTCTTCTGTATGTAGCTGCCAAATCCATATATAAACGACGCACGTCAGCCACTACCAAATTAGCAACCGCAGGATATGGTGTGTAAGTAGTCAATAAAGGCCAGGTAGGACCTTCATTACTTAAGGGACCTAACGTAACCGGTGCTACCGTGTGTGGGAGGGCGCCATCAAGCCAATTATGGTGTTCTTGATAAGATAAAGGTATCTCTAAGTATGCATAAGCCCTGTATTGTCCAGGGACATTCGCAACAGTGTATTTGTGAAAAGTGTTTGTACCCCCATCAACTGCTGGAAATGCGACCCAAGAATAAAAAAGTTCTGTTCTATAGGCTGCATGGGCGTCCACCCCAAAAGTGACCGGACCCCCCTGGACCGTCAGTCCATGTGCTATCAGATGTCCTGTGAGCGGTTGTCGCATATTAAGCGCTATATTCACTACATTCGGATTCGCCATTTGTAAAAACAGCACTAGGTCAGAGAAGGCACACCAATATCAGGGTTTTCCTTTCAAAGTTCAAGCTTGAACAACCAACCACTAAGTAATAGAATTCCTATCCCGTGGTGGCGGAAATCCTCAGCCCCACGGACGTCTCCGCTTACGGAACAGAGGAGTCAAAATATATATGAGACCGAGAGAGTCAGCCGGACCTAAAAATTAGAGCCAGACCAATCGTTGGCGGCGCCATGTCGCGTGGGCTCTCATTATCCTAAATGAGACTACTGGATTTCTAGGCAGCAGGATCGATAACGGTGTGGGGGACTGAGTCTGACCCACGTGTAAGGAACTCTGTCACCCTAAATCCGGTTTTTGCTCCGGCTAACTAGCAGTGCCTCATTTCTCCCACAGGGAAGAGATGATTGGGCAGCCGAGCGCATGACATCTTTGGAACTTCTCAGGGAAGTCGTGGTCACTCAGATCCAAACCAACTCTCTCATTTACAGTATGATCTCATATACAAATGACAAAGGCAGTATAAGTTTTATATAATGTTTTAAAAAAACAACTGCATTTTAGATAATAAGGCGTGAGCCGCAATAACCAGAACCATACAACACAGTAGGATTGAAATGGTCACCAGGAGAGTAAAACATAAGAACAAAGCTATCTTCGTGTCTAACAGTTTCTACTCTCCCTCTGCTTGTTCTATTTCGAGCACAGCATGTTAAGCTTCTAACTTGCCTTTCTGAATCACTGGGGAGACATCAGCCCTCATACCTGAGCAAAGGCCTGTGATCTTGGTTCAGCATCTGCAACGAGGCAGTCAGCGTCTAGTTGTGGTTCCCTGGTCGGAATCTCCCTCTTGCCTGCATCGGGACAAGGAAGTGTCTTTATAACTAACATGTCAGCGTGATCGAAAAATGTCCCTACGCAGGAATGCCAAAGACTAAACTCCTACCACGTCTATCGGCAATGTACCAGACTGTATCCTTGACTGACGCACAGAGTGAACAAGAATGTGTTATGGAGAACTCCAGTGCTGAAGTAGGCTAAACAGTGTGATATGAATATAAAACAAGACCGTAGAACTGGTTATTTGAAAAATAACAATACGAAGCCTAATAAAAAGCATTTAGAGCAAAGTGCACAGAGACTCTAAGCTGCAAGCAAATGAATAAAATACATCGAGGGCAAAGTGCACAAAGGCCTAAAGCCTGAAGCTAATGCACAAAGGATACTTAAAACTAACCACACTACAAGCCCAGCGCTGCTATCCATATGTATGAGAAAAACAAAATCAAAAAGTTCCATCCCAAAAAGATGGAGCTGCTTTAGTACACAAGAGTGCAGAAGAAGGTTGGGATCATATTGGAGGTGGAGGCTATGCCACACCTTGTAGTAATGCAAAACACACACCCTGGTGTCTAATGAGCTTTCTGCCTCCAGTTGGGGGGGGGGGGAGAGGGGCAAATTGGAGTTAAAGACCTCTTATCTGCCTACTAGGCAAAATGACTGTTGCAGGTCAGTAAAATGATAAGGGCTAGGCTGGATGCTTGGCTGGGCCATCAACACCCATTTTTCAATAAGAACAATAAAATCAATAAGCTCTGATATCTAGTGGGCTTTCTGCCTCCGTGGGCATACTGGAGGTAATTGCCGTTAATCTGTCCTGGGGGGGCAGAAACACTTTTGGGATGGGAAAGGGGGAAGCACTACCCTATTGCAACCGGGGTGCTCCCCCCTCAAAATCCACTCCCTGGTGCTATAATGGGCTTTGTGTTCCCCCAGGGACACATTGGAGGTAGCAGCCTCCAATCTGCCTCCAGGGAAAGCAGGAACACTGTTGAGTCTGGGTAGGGTGAAGCAATAGCCCATTGCGAGGGGACCACTTCTTGGTGGTCTGGTGGTCTTTATGCCTCAGCCAGGTGGCAGATTAGAAGAAAACACTTCCCATCATTTTTTGGGGAAAACTCCTCCAATTATTTGGGTGGTAATTTGGGAAGGGTGTAAGCTAGGCCCGATGCCTGAGTGAGCCGTCCCACTCATGTATGCCCCCAATAAAATCTGTGGTTGTCTAGTGGGCTATCTGTGCCCCTGGAGGCTGACTGCAGGAATTATTCTCTGGGGGGGGGGATCTGAAAGACTTTTGGGCCTTGGGGCAGGGAGAGCATTAGTCCACTGCGAGGGGGCTGCTCTCCCACAACCCCTCACAAAACAGTCCATGATGTCTAGTGGGTGGATTCCTTCTTGGGAATCACCCTTCTGTGGTGATCCCCAAGCAGGCACTCACTACGGAATGGTACCATTGGAAAGGGGAGACAGGCATCGAGAACCAAAGCAGTGAAAGTCAAATGAACCGATTGGCTCATTTGACTTTCAATTGTAATGACATCAGCACACCAATGGACATTTTAAAATACAAAAAAATGCCCTGGGTTGCTGGGGAACCTCCTTCCCAGCAGCCCGAAGTGAAATTAAAAAATGGACATCCCTCTGGTGTTCATACCAGAGGGATTTCCTGCCACAAGTGCTAGGACATGATGGGGCCATCCCTAGCACCTGAGCACTTGTGTTATAGATGTTCCCAGCACCTCCTTTGCAGCCAAGCGGTTAAGTAAGCCAAGACTTCATTTTCTGAATTTTTGCAAAATCATCCACATGTCTGCCTTTGTTGCAGGTGTTGACTGCCCTTATCTTTCTAAGAACTGTGAAAGTGTCAAGTCATTTAGATATAGGCATCAGCTAGATACCTGATGCAACATCAGTGCCTTGTTACCTCAATATGAAAGTCAAAGAACAACAGTCAAAAGAGTGTAGTCTGAATTGCTGATGTTTTACCTTATTTGTCTAAAAGAATGCATCTTAGACCAGCATTGATGCTCATGGCTATATTAAACACTCCTAAGCAGATATTGGAAATTCCATCTTAAATAAGATATAGTATAAAAGTGCCACTTGACCACTTATCAGGAGAGCCCCTTCGCCCCAGATTATCACAAGGAAGATATTGCCAGAAAAAAACCTGCCTGCCATAGATGTTGTTGTATTACACATTCTACTGAAAGCATATATCGATCCCGAGTCAAGGAGGAGCTGATGCTGAGAGTGTGTTAACGTTTCACACAGCCTCCTTGACTCCTGATTACAGGACCTTGTTCTATACAGGTATGCAGTGCACTGATTCTCACAAAGAAAATCTAGATGCAAGTTCTTCTAGTGTTATTCTCAAGTTATGCTCATAGAGTAGTGTATAGAAGTAGGTTTTAGGGTGTTAGGTTTTAAAATTACATTTTAACCATGGTAAAAATCTACATTTTATTCATGTTCGCAACATGTTAGGTTTAGAAATGACAATTTAACCATGGTGAAAATGCTCATTTTATTCCTGTGTGCAACATATATTTGTGTTGTAATCATATTCTGTGTGGTTATTTCAAATGTGCTGAGCAACAGGGTGCATCTGTTGGAATAAACATGCTTTATTAGTTAAAGTGCCTCTTTTTAAGTGCAACTTGTGTGTGTGTTATCAAGAAAAACAAGGTTTGATTATAATCACCATGGTGTCCCTGGATCCTTATTTAAGGACTGTTAGTAACCCAAAAGCAGTGTCTCCACTTCAAACATGTGCTGAGTAGGGTCCTCTTAGGGCTACAAAAACCTGTCTTACACATTGAAGCGTTGATACATTGAACCAAGTTCACTCTTATCATCAGCAGGAGGGAAAGCAAATGTTCACAGGGGAGCCAGTTATGCAATAAAGCTTGGGAGAAGAACCAGTCACATATCAGATCGACTCTTGCCCAGTTTTACATACCTCCCAGATGTTTTTTGAATCTCTGTCTACCTGCAATCTTTTAAGAGAGAGTGTGTAGATTTCAAGTTTTCAAGACCATGACTGGCACAATCAAGAATACCCACTATTGTCAGTCACCTTCATGCTTGTGACTGATGACTGAGTATAGCCTGGGAATTTCTCACCTAGTTCAGTGCATTGATTATGGTACATGATCCCATCCAGCAGACGTGCCCTCGGTCACCACAGAAGATGCAATTATTTCACTTATAGATGGGAAGAAATCAAGAAGAAAATACTTTAATTTGCTTCCAGGCTCCGAAGATATGGGAGGGATAAAAAAATACAGTTGGATGGGAGATAGGCAGCTCTCAATAATACAAAGCAGAGATAAGTAGATTTGGTAACATCGAGAAATAGCTGTGAAGATTAACACTCAAGTAGAACCAACTGTATGTCATCTTCCCATCATAGGTTCCAACCTTCACAGCGAGAGTGAGCCTTTCAGCCTTCTGAGGTGAGTAATATGAGCTCCTAGTGAAAAGACTCCTCCTTTAGTTCTTCTACAGTCAGTATGCCAAGCTGCATTAAAAAAGCCTAATATGGATGTTCTCAACGACAATCATTTGTTTTATAAACTTAGAAAGCTCAGCTTGCAATCAGCAAGCATTCAAACTTTACAAACTATCATCTCTGCATCTTGGAAACTAAAGTGTAACCTTAAGCTCGCTATGAAAAAGAAAGCCCAGTACTTACTTAAAGATTATGCTCCTCTCTGTTCAACTATGTGGATCACACTGGGTACAGAGTCTATATTTAGTTTGGGAAGCCCTGCTACAATGGGCTTTGCACTGGAAGAGAACAAGAGATGCCACTCTGCTAACCTTCTGTGAGAGTAAAGGCAACCATTCCAGATAATTATACCCAAAAGGCAAGAGAGGCTTAAGATTTCATCCAGAAAGGCATTAACAAATTTTCAAGATGAACTGAAATAATGTTCGATTAATATTTAAACTATGGGAAACGTTTACAAGTTATACACTGGTGAATAAGATTTGCTTTATCTTAATGGGGGCAAAGGCAGGTGGAAGATCAAGGAGGATGTGTGCATCAATTACCCAGTATGAATATTGATTCCCTAATATGTTGATACATGCACCATGTGCTCTGACCCCTAAAACATAAACATTGGCTAGTCCCTTGCATAATGTACAAATAGGTACCTTGATTAGCTTAGCGTACCCCACAGAAATGCTAAATTCTAGAAACCTCTCACAGATTTGCCTCTTGACTGTGATGCAACTATGTTTTACTATGCCAGTGACAAAGGGCCATATGTATGAAAAATGGAGCTTGCGAATCGCAAATAGCGATTTTTAAGAAATCGCTATTTCCGAGTAGCAATTGGCCATGTAACAAAGTTGCGATTCGGAATTAGCAATTTCTTAAAAATCTCGATTCGTGGTTTGCGAGGCCCATTTACCGAATCGCAATTTGCATTATCGCAAATTGCGATTTTTTTGCGATTCGGTAAAAAATCGCAAATTGTGAGAAACTTCGAGAATGCACACCTGGAGGAGCCTGATGACATCACCAGCAGGAAATGAGTCATCCCAGGCAGTTTCAGGTGCCCCACCCAAACTAGCATCCTGAGAGAGAGCAGCCCAGCCACACAGAGCAGCACTCGGAAGGAGCAAGAACACCTGAGCCAGGATGAAAACCCCAGGCCAAGCACAGGAGGAGGCTGAAAGGAAGCGCAAGCTGAAATTCAGCAAACAGGAGCTTGAGGTACTAACTGAGGAGGTGGTGAGGAGCCATGACCACCTGTTTGGAAAAAGCTCACTCCAGGTGCCTGAGAGTGAAAAGAGGAGACTATGGCTGGAAATACAGTCCAAAATCTGCGCCATTGGAGTGGCACAGCGCTCCATCGAAGAGATCAAAAATCGGTGGTACGACCTGTGGTCCCGTGCAAAGGAGAGGGTGGCAAGGAGACTTGCGGAGGCCAGGGGTACAGGTGGCGGTCCACCAACAGAGGCACCATCAACACCATTGGAGGACCTAGTGGAGTGCACACTCCGCCCTGAAGCTGTGACTGGGGTCACAGAGATTGACACCTCCGGCACACCGAGTACCAGCCAAGGGCCAAGGTAGGTGCAATATTGTATATGTATATGCACAAATGCCCCTTAGAAATTAGCATGTAATGTGAAACAGTGTGTGAAGTAGTCCAGTCCACATCTTAGAAGCAGCACTACAATGCATTATGGGAGTGGCAGTCCACAACATAGAACTGACAGTAGCACACCAATGTAATTAAGTATAGTGACACCCAAAGTAACACAACACACACAACACCGTGTAGAGCAGTACCTGTAACTTTATTGCCATTGTCTGGCAGATAATGTAACATACAGAACTGACATGCTGCATATTGTTGTTGCAGGTGGGCCAGGCCCAGCAGCCACACCATCTGCATGTGTAGGAGAGACAGACACCCATCTGCCCTCAGATTCCAACACCAGTGGGTCCCTCTACATGTCGAATGGACAGCGCAGGCCCAGGGCACTGCCACTGCCAGAGCTCAGCAACGACTCTGATGAGCAGCAGGAAGGGCCAAGCACACCATCAGCACCAGACAGGCGCAGCCAGATTCCGGAGGGCAGGTGTCAGCCAACCACAGCACCAAGCAGGATTGCGACGGACTCCTGGGCACTGCAGCATGAGGCAGGTGAGGGTCACTCCTTATTCGGGGGCCTGGAAGCTGCTATGTTGCAGCAGCAGCGTCTGCAAAATAAGCGGATCCTTGCATTAGACCGAAACCTGCGCAAACACAACCGCAACATGATGGGCCTGCATCGCCAACTTGACTCACTCAATAGTAATATTGTACAGCTGCGTGAGGGACAGGTGCAGGCTTCACAGGACACCAGGGACCTTACAAGTGCTGTCCGTGAACTGTGCCAGGAGCTGCTCCATGAGAGGGTGAGCCAGCGCAGACAGGAGCGCAGATTCCGTACAATGTTTGGCAGCTACTGCCGGTCCTGTAACAGGATGGCAAATTCGACTGCATTGATTGCCCATCGCACAGTGGCTGCACAAGTGGAGGCTGCACATAGCATCAGGGACGTTGTCCATGGACTTGTTCAGATCACAAATGTGATCGAACACATCATGGGACCACGATCAGCCACTCCAAGTGAGCTAGCACTGGGGACACTGAGGACAGTTCCAGCCTCAGCAGTGTTGCCGTACCAGCAGCAGACACCAGACTGCGCAGTGCCAGGCACAGCACTGCCACTGAAGGTGGACAATAGAGGTGCCAGTGACGTAACTGGGCTCCCGAGTGGTGTGCATGGTAGAAAAAAATGACTCTCGCTGCCATTAGACTGCTGTTGCCACTATGAAGAAATAGTGCATAACTCTGGTTATTTGTTGCTTTGCGTTTGTCACATCACCTGTTTCATTTATTACTCACTCGTACATTACCTGACGTAGGTAATACATTTCTTTCACTACAGGTACAGTTGTCAGAGGATTTGTGTCATTTATACTCACGTCTGAAATGGTTGTGTGTGATGTCGGTACTAGTGGTCCTGCAGCACTGATTGTGCCACCACTTGAGTTGCCCTGCAAACGTGTCAGGGCTGCCATAGCAAGGCCTGTGTGTGCAGCTGTACACTACCTATGTGGACTGCCAGGCCCAAAACTTCCATTTTACTGCATGTAGTCACCCCTACAGTAGGCTCAAAGCAGGCCATGGGTGGGGTGCAGTGTATTTAAAAGGTAGGACTGATGGAGAAATACTGCTAAATTCAGGTTTTCACTATTGCAAGGCCTTTTTCTCCGATAGGGTAACCTAGGGATTGTCTTAAAATATGTTTTTAAGTGTAATTTCCCATTGGGAGCAGAGAGAGATATGGAGTCTGGGGTCACAATTCAAAAATACTTCTTTTGGTGAAGACGATTTCTGAATTATAAGTTTGAAAATGCCATTTTCAGAAAGTGGGCATTTTCTTGTTTAACCAGTTGGTGCCTCTGCCTGTGAGCTGAATACACATCTGGGTCAGGATAACAGTCGGGCTGTTTGTGTATTCACTTCAGACAGTCACAAAAAGGAACTGAGGTGTGCCCTGCATATCATGATGGCTGTTCTCGCCTGCTGCTTGCTGCTTCTGTCCTGGGAGTGAAAGAACTGGACTTTGCTTTCTACATTCTGCTTTTAAAGGCTTCCCAAGGGCTTGGACTGAGCTTGCCGCCTGTTAAGAAGTCTCAAGGACATCAAAGACTTCAACTACGAGAACCTGAGCTCTCTTGCTGAGAGCCCTGACATGGCAAGTGGTACCAAATCCAGTTCCTGGGCCCTTGGGAGTGAGGTCTGATGTACCAAAGAACAAACAAGCATATTGACTCCAGAGCAACTTCGAAACTGGTGCTCCTGTATGACTCCGGGCTGCTGCCTGCACCGAAGATGTGTTCCCTGCTGAGTGCAATGACCACACCTGATGCCGCCCTCCTCATGCTGCTGCACCCCCTCCGATATCTCACCACATCGTGAGTCCAGAGCACTGCGTCACCTATGTCCATGGCATCCGACTCCGCCGCGTAACTTTAACACGCCAGGGCGAAATCAACCGGCATCACGGTGGTAACCGCTTACAGCCAGGCGGAAGACAATGTTCCGCCCACTGTATTATGAGACAAGAATCTGCCACCTTTACCGGGGTGGTACCAACGACATCAAAAGCCTGGCGGAAACACTGCACAGAAGGTAACTGAGTCACCTCTGGAGATTCAAGGAAGAACCACGCTGCCATAGAGCCCGAGTTGCATGTTTTCCCCATGCTCTTCTACGTGCTGCTCCACTACGAACACCAACACCGACGAAGACGACCACGGTGAGTACTGCCGCCTAGCACACAGGGGAAAGGGAGAGGAAAAAGAGAGTGGCACCCACACGCAACACCCCCACCCACAACATCATTCACACAATCAGATGCAGTAACATAACATATTTACCCCGTACCCCTCAGGAATAACGCAAGGACAGCTACAATAAAGTATAAGAGTGTAATAAGATAAATATAGTAGTAATAGGTGCATCCAAATAAAAAAGTATATACATATTCGGAAATCAAGGGAGACTGCTCAGTGCTCCATGTCAGTGGGCCACAGGGCCACATTACAAAGTCCAAGGCCCCACGTCACTCCTGCAACAACACGGAGAGAACACTGCATGGGCATCAGGTCAAAAGTAGCCAGGCACCTCAGGGGGACGGGGAATGGGGGGGCACCTCAGCCAGAAGATGGTACAACGCCACTGGTCCTGGAGGGGGCAACATGCCCTGTGCTCAGTCCTGGGGAGTGCAAGGCCACAGTCTCTCAAGTGGGTGACATGCCCACTGGCTTGTCCTGGGGAGTGCAAGGCCACAGTTTCTCAAGTGGGTGACTTGCCACTGGCTCTAGAGGGGGCATTGTGCCCAGTGAGCTTCATCCTGGAGAGGATGGTGTCAGCGGATGTCTTCACTGGTTCTAAAGGGGGCATCATGCCCAGTGAGCTTCATCCTGGAGAGGATGGGGTGAGTGGATGTCTTCTCCACTGGTTCTGAAGGGGGCATCATGCCCAGTGAGCTCCATCCTGGAGAGGATGGTGTGAGTGGATGTCTTACCCAATAGCTTGGTTGGAGGACTTTCACACCAGAATTATGCCCAACATGCCCAAAATGTGACCTACTCTGCAATGCCAGGCCTGGGCTAGGGGCAGCCACAGGACCAACCCCCCCTACCCAGATACCACCCCACCAGGCATAAATTGTAAATTAGGGCACTATACTCACCCCCTTGTGGCCATCTAGCTTCGGATAGGCCACCGCCAGTATGCGGGCCATCATGGGGGTCAGGGTTCAATGGCTACCCCTTCCTCGTTGGGAGGCCATCTCCAGTTGGGCCTCCGCCGTCTTCTGTGCCCAGCGTCTCAGGTCCTCCCACCGTTTCCGACAGTAGGTGCTCCACCTGAAGTAGACCCCCAGGGTCCGCACATCCTTGGCGATGGCACGCCATCAACCCTTCTTTTGATGGGTGCTGACTCACAGGGAAATAGACACAGGGAAAGGAATTAGTCCGACCGTCCTGCCTGTTAAACTTATAGCCCACCATGCCCCTTTCCATCACCATTAGCACAGACATGGCCCAGCATACATGCTGCACGCTGCCCAAGGCCCATCCACGAACCACCCCCCCACATGAGGCCTTCACACAGAGCACTCCATGCATTCACGCCCCATGCATCGTACTCACGGTGTACTCACCTGTTGGTCTGGAGGACCATACATCAGTCGGTACTGGGGTAGGACCCCAACCACCAGGTGCTCCATCTCCGCTGAGGTGAAGACAGGGGCCCTTTCGCCAGTAGCACAAGCCATGGTCGGTTCCAGACACAGGTCACAGCAGCAGCAGCAACTAGGTCCACTCCTGTTGAAGATCAAGTAGCAAGTGAGTGAACAGATAGAAAATGGTGGTCACGTCCACGGCGGTGCATACCATCACTGCCGACGTACACCACCATTGGCCACTGTACCCCATAGGGCCCAATGATAACCAATGAGAAGTTGCACAGCGGTTCTTGGCCGCCTCCTGCAACGGTGCACAACGTCAGCGGAATTACCTCATTTCCACCTGTCCCTCCATACAGGACAGGCGGACGCCATTTCAGGGGGGGTGCAGGCCATGGGTCCTAACTGTGTCACAGTACACGAATGCACTATTTGGACATCTCCAACCAAATAATGTTACAATCACAATATGCCTTGAACTGTAGTGGTTGGAATGCACAGATAAGGACCAGCTGCTCACTCTTTTGTGTAGGGTGATGTGTTGGGGTGTATGTTGTGAGGTGCGTGGGTGGTGCAGAGGTGATGGTGGTATGTGGCTCTGGTTGTGTGAGTGGTCTTGCTGTCTCTCTCTGGTGGAAAATGTTTGTATTCGTAAAGGGTTGTGGGTAATGTGGGTGTGTGTTTTATAGTGGGGAGGTGTGGTGTGTGTATGTGTTTCAGGTGTGTGTAGTTTGAATTGACCAATGTAGTGTTGTTTTGTTAGGTTGTGTGTATTTTGAGCGCTGCCGTATGTACCGCCAATGGTTTACCACCATTGAATGCCCGCTGCGGTGATTCATGGATCAAAATGTTGTGTCCGTTGTTCTGTTGGCGTAATAATGTGGATTTGGATACCGCCAGTTTATCACCGACCTTTGGGCTGGCGGACTTGTGTGGGTGGCTGTATAGTGATGGATTGGTATGTGTGTCATAATATGGTTGGCAGATATCCGTGGCGGCGGGCGGTATGTTGGCAGCAGTCGGCATGGCAGTAAGTGGGATTTACCGCCAATGCCAATGTCATAATGAGGGCCTTAATCTTTGAACATTCGAATCTTTGCTTGTGTATGTTGGATTGTTGTTGATTTGGTCTTGTTTTACGCAGATAAATATTGGATATTTTTCTAAAATGGTGTGGAGTACTGTGTGGTATTTTCACTCTGCACAAATACAAATACTTTACACATTGCTTCAGAGATCAGCCTGACTGTTTGAGGCAAGCTACCAAGGGGCTCAGCAGGGGTTATCGTAACTGTGTGGCTCCCTTACTTTGATTAGAGTCAGGGTCCCTGTTTGGACAGGGTGCAAACCACTGAAACCACTGAAAACCAGAGCCCCCCATGTCTAACAATATTAGTAAGAACACATCTTATTTCAGACCCACAATATGGTGATGGTCTAAGGAAGATGCATCACCTGGCAGCTTACATGAATGTATGTTAGACGTTTTGGTCTAAAAGTAGGGGACAAAACAAGGCCCTAAAGTAGAGACCTAGTATTTTCTAGACATCATATTAAATTCTAATCTGAAAAGGTTTACTACAATTTAGTTTTTGGAGCTGAAATGTCCCCTGCATGGTGTATGTGAGAAATGTCCCTTTTATGTGGTCACTCTTATTTTTTGTTAAATTGTATTGGTAGTTTTTAGACTCCACACTCGGGCACTGCCATCCAGTGCCCACTGTACGTTCTCTGACTCCTAAAACATGTAAAGATGTGCTAGTCCCTGATTGGCATATTTAACTCTCCTGTAAGACTATAATACATGCTATAGAAACTACACTCATGGCATGCAAAGTTAAATGTCACCTGCGGAGTGCGGCACTTATTGCAGTACGACCACTGTGACAAGGGAACCATGGCTTGATGGCCTGATGGCTATGGTTTAAGCCTGAGCTAATCTATCAAAATAACCCTTTCAACGATGTTACCATGTTCATGCATTGATAAGTCCTCAAAAGGTATTTCAATGAGGAAGGCTCTGACTGTCTATGAGAAAAACAAGAGTATAAATAAAAGTATCAGCTAGCTCTGGTATGGGACAAGATAGAGAAATTGATCTATTGCAATTTATAATAGTGATTAAAAAGCCAACTCAATGTTAGATTTTTTAAAAATATTTAGGAAAAGTAACATTTAGAAAGTTATTGTTCCCGTGCCCCTGAAAGCTAATTTGCATTAGTCTGGCAGCAGCTGTCTGTCAGTGACAGACCTGAAAACTGCTCCCAGAGCATAAGAATGACTTAGGTCTCGTGACAGGATGAACAGGGTGTGCAGCGGGTGATCATATCAGCTCACGAAGATCATCTGGGGAGGTCCCTGGAACATATTTCACTTGGCACTGACAGATGTTAAGCCTTTACTTTCACAGTAGCTGTGTGTAAAAAAAAACACCTCTGGAAAGGGACGCCTTTGTTCTTTAAGCCTAGGGTAGCCAACTGAAACCAGTCCAGTCGGTGGTAGAGCTGGTCCCAAATTCATTTTTGTTTAGCCAATCAGATCTTACTGCACAAGAAAATTAGGTTGGCACTGCTCAGAGTTTTTTGACACTCAAACAACCTGTTCAGTGGACCCTCGCCGCAAGCCTGTATGACTTTGGTACACCCTTATCAGATACAGACTACAGTCATCCCCCACTGGAGGATTCTGAGCTCCAAAAATAGACTGAGTCTAAAAGTAGAAAACTTGACTGGGCAAAGGCTCTAAAAGTACCTGACCCATGGTAAGAAATTTGTACTTTTCCAAACAAACCCAGTGACTTTATCCAATGGTTATCTGACTTTGAGGGGCTTCCTCGGATACCCTATGCAATCTTGACCAGCTCAAGTATTTTGACTTCCATTTCAGAGATTAAGTTCTATGGTAAAATCTTTGAATGAGCCAAACGTGCTTGGCAGATCTGACCAGCGCTTCACCGCGGTCATCACTGAAGTCATGCCTAGGTCCCATTAACCCTAAAAAAGTCATTATGAATTGGCGTTTTACTTTCCCATTGGTACTTTTCATCTAAAACCTTTAAATAATTCATATCTATGGTTCCCCTTTTTGGAATTTGTTGTCTGAGTGTCATTTTGCTTATTACAATTCCCTCTATTTTTATAAATTAGAGTGTGATTTTTATGGTGCTGTGGTTTTGACCTTTGAACTGTTTTGGTCTTTCTAAATGCTTTACACATTTTTGCTAAATTAAACGTCTCTGCTCTGTGCCATAGCTATCTGGGTTTGAGCTTAGGTTTAAGTTATTGAAACCTTGTGTGAAACCTAAAACGTGGGTGACTTTATTACTTGAGGTGGACTACCACCACCCCAATTATATAACACTTGCCCAAATTATACAATTACGTCCTACTGCCTTGAGTGCCAGACTTATTATCTGGTTTACTGACATACAAATTTAGTATGTGGACAGCGGTCTAGGTTTATTCCTTGACATGAGTGAGGCCCTTGACCTGTCGTGTGATCTGGAGGGGCGCACCAAATGTGCCACATTGCAGTGACAGAGGACTATCATCTGTCATAAACTGCTGGTGGCAGTGTACTGTATAATGGCCTACTAGCTTAGTATTATACATTTCCATTTCTATACCCTAACCCAAATCCTACTGCTAACATTTGAAATGTACATTGTATGTGTTTGCCTATGTGGCCTGGATTATGTTGTTTGTCTGACACCCATATTCTTAGGAGTATGTATTAGTGAGCCTAAAGTAACGAGGCCTATGGGATCCATTTAGATGCCCTGGACTTGGGCTTTTGCACAAAATGTAGATGAGGTTGTAGCAGAAGTGTATTGCTGACATTTGTGACACTGGAGGGAAGAGAACTTGATAGTGATGTGGGGAGAGAGAAGACAAGGCTTCCTTAATAACTCAATTAGACTTTTTTTTAGAGGGGCTGTTGATTAGTCTTCCTGTAGCACTGTCATTTAGAAGATAGTAGATGGTGCAGGTGAAGGGTGGGTAAATAGTCTTTATTGCTGACAGTTAAAGGAACACTTAGATGAGGCCGGCGTTTTATCTTCCCCTGATCACTGTTCTGTGTGACTGATGACAGCTAGGTGCAAAAAGCTCATACTCCTTTAGAGCCCTGTGGTGGGTGCGGCAGGTTGGAGACCATCCTCCTGTGAGGACTATCACTCTACATAAAGGTTGTGTCTGGAAAGCAGCTTAAAAAGGACACTTGAAAGGAGAGCAGCCCTAAACCAGTTCTGAAAGTGCAAACAGTAAATCAATATCTCTTGTCTGCTTTCACTTAATACAAGTGGAAGCCATTGACCAACTTGTTGTTCCAGTTCCAAGTTCTCTATGACCAAAGGGCTGCCCACTTGCACCTCTACACCACAACCAGTGCCCAGAAGTGGACAGAAAAGCAACCCCGGCTAGACCTGCCCCTTGGGCCACTGTGCACCAGGTTACAATCCTGACTTGAGAGTCTTCAATGTTGGCTCTTGCCTCCATCCTACACCGGGACCTTACTGGGGCTGAAGGGAAGAATGTCTGATTTGGAAGTGCACTCTCTCCCAGAAGCAGGCGAGAGAAGGAGTGCTGTCCCTTATTTTAAATCAACCTCCCTTGCAATTTCAAAACCCTGATTGTGGTGAGATACCAAAGATTAACAAGGACAGCGATGAAGTGAGCAGGCTAAATGTATTTGAAGGTAGTAATATGTACCCGAATCTTGATTAATGCTAATGGAAATGTTCTTATCCAGAGGGGAGAATCCCCTAGTTTAGAGGAGGAGGAAAGCCTGGGTGTGAGAAGTGGTTAGCAGATTGAGGAGCAGTAGCCCCAGCACCCTGTCCACTAAATTGTGTCTGTTTACTATTACTTGTGTACTATCTAGTTTTTCGTGTTTAATAAACTACTTTTCTTCTAAAGTTTAAAGTACTGTGACAGACAATCACTTATTGCACTTGTGGTGGTTATTAAGTTCTGAGTTTGAACATTCCTTACTACCTCTCTGAGAACCCTATGACTGCTCATTATAGCTACCACTGATAGACAATTGCTGAAGGGGTTGTACTTAATCCAGTCTGCAGAACCACAGTAGGATGGCTTCTCGACATGAGAAGCTCGTGACACCAACCATCATTGAAGACCAGTAGTGCCTGCTTGCCCCATGAAAAAGGTATTGCAGCAATCAAATGATTTGGTACCCTCTAAGCAAAGATCCATTGGGAGAAAACTGATATTATTAGATTATTAGAAAATTATACATCCAATAAATTGTTCACTTCTATACAGGGATTATTGAGCAAGTTACTTACCTTTGATAACTCATTATCTGGTAAAGACTCTATGAAGCTGCAGATTCCTTACCTTAGTTCTATTTCTTACCTTAAAATTTCCTGCCGTCAGCTTGGAATCCAGAATATTTTGCTGAGCAGGACTCAGCGCGCACTGTCAGGTGGCGTATTCAGATCCGTGGGCGTCTGTGGGGTCGTTGGAGCTGTCTGTGATGTCACGGTTGTCTATAAAGGCACCACCCCGGCACCCATACGTCAGTTCTTTTATCCACCAACTTCCATGCCAGAAGCGCAGAGTTATGAATGGAACCAACAATTAGTCTGTGCAAAACTAAGGCTCTGAAAGGGATAAACCCTAACCCTATTAGACAAAGCTGCAGAGCGGGGAGGCATGGATGGGTGTAAGGAATCTGCAGCTAGATAGAGAGTGTACCAGATAATGGCCCTCATTACAACAATGGCAGTAAAAGCCGCTTACCGCCGTGCAGAAGACCGCCAACACACCGCCGCAGAATTCTGCCACAGCTATTACGACCCACTGCTCGGAATCCGTCAAAATTGAGACACCCACACAAGTCCACCACACCAAAGGTCAGTGATAAACTGGCGAAAACAAAACCTCCACCGTCACACCAAAAGAAATACGCCCACACTATCACAACCCACGAATCCACGCGGCGGTCTTTCAACTGCGGTATTCCATTGGCGGTACACACCGCCACGCTCAAAATACACACACATTGACAAAACACTGCCACATTTGACAATTCGAAATACACACACCTGATACACATACACACATCACTCCCACACACCCATTACAATATAAAACTCACACCTAAATCACCCACAAACCTCTACGACCAAAATACCGAAAGAAGGCCAGAGAGACACACTACAAACTACTACCAAGCATCCGCAGGCACACAATACCGTCACCCACATAACTTCCACGCACCTCACACAACACACCACTAAATATCACCCCACTCATCACTACACACACCACCCCACACATCACCCACACCACCCCATGGCACGGCAAAGACACCCCAGGTTCTCTGAGGAGGAGCTCAGGGTCATGGTGGAGGAAATTGTCCGGATAGAGCCACAGCTATTCGGATCACAGGTGCAGCACATCTCCATAGCTAGGAAGATGGAGCTATGGCGAAGAATAGTGGACAGGGTTATCGCAGTGGGACAGCACCCAAGAAATAGGGATGACATCAGGAAGAGGTGGAACGACCTACGGGGGAAGGTGCGCTCCGTGGTCTCAAGACACCACCTTTCGGTTCAGTGGACTGGCGGCGGACCCCCACCTCCTCCCCCACAACTAACAACATGGGAGGAGCAAGTCTTGGCGATTCTGCATCCTGAGGGCCTCGCAGGAGTAGATGGAGGAATGGACTCTGGTAAGGCAATGCGTTACTACTATATCCCCCACCCTACCTGCATGCCATCACATACCCCCACCCTCGCCCTCACCCCCATCACTCCCACTCCTCACAAATGTCCCAATATCACAAACCACACATCCCAACACCAAGCCCTGCATGAAACAACAAAGCATGGACACCCATCACCAAAGCATGGCCACTGCACATACCCATACACCCCCCTAAACCACCATCACACAAGGTCCCACACAGGAATGCAAGCACTGGGGTACACGGTCACCCACCCATTGCACACCATGGCACACACAGATGCAATAAACATCCTTTTATACCCCTGCAGGACCCCTACCCAACGTCACTGGACAGGAGGGTCCACACATGTCCACACCACCAACAGCAGAGGCCCACAGTGATGACAACAACTCTTTCCAACTGGATCTAGATGGCCAGCCCGGCCCATCTGGGACCTCAGGACAGTCGGTTCCCCTCACACTGGCTCAGGCCACCACTGAGCTTCCACCCTCTGGAAACACCAGCACAGTACCCACCCAGCGGGCCCATACCTCTGTCCCCAGGACACGTCATTCAGCAGTGTGTCCACCACTACAGGGAACCCAGGCTAACCCACCACCCCAACAACAGCAGGGACCTGGGGGCAGTGGCAGTGGGCACACGGTCCAGGGGACAGAGGCCCAGGAACACAGGGGAAATGGGAGGGCTGCTGTGCGTCAGGGGGAGGACAGGCCCAGGGAACCCACTCTCCACGAGGCCCTCTCCAACATCATGGGAGCCTACCACCATTCCTAGGAGACGATGGCAACGGTACTGGGCAGGTTTCAGGAGACCCAGCGGCTGCAGGAGGAACAGTATTTGGGCTTCAGGGAGGAAATCAGATCCATCAATTCCACCCTGGGCGCCATCTTAGGGGTGCTGAAGGAAGTCCTCAACACCAGGAGGGACACTGTGGCACAACAAGGGGCCCCTGACACTAGCCTGGACGATGAACTGCCCACCACCTCCGCTGGCGCTAGTGGACAGGACGCCCTGCCACAGGACCACCACACCAGCACCCCACCCCCTGTAGAGGGAGAACCACCCCGCAAACGGTCCCTGAGATCCAGGACAAAGACAGAGAACGATGCCAAGACCCCTGCCAAGAAATGAGACCACCCTGATTGTCATCCTTCTGTCCCACATTGTCACCCTGTCCATCCTCAAACTGCCCCAGCTCCACTCCCTATGCCCATTTGGGCAATGCACCTGTGAGACTAATAAACTGGACTCTGCCATGGACATTCCTCCACCATCACCCCTCACCATTTTACAGCACCCTCCAACATTGAGCACTTAAATAAACACCCTTAAAGCACAAAACAATCTGGAGTCTGTCTGTGATTTCGAAATAGTGTATTAGCAATTACAGTGTCAAAATGCTCTTTCAATTGTAATGTCAACATACCTATGTCACGCAGCTCTAGTCCATGAGGAAACAAAACAGATGTCACACAGTGGGACCCACATCTGTGAAATCGTAAGGGAAAGTGACAACTCAGTGACCATACACTGGGTGAAAACGACAGACAGTAGAGAGGTAGTAGTGTTAAAGTACATGTAGTAGGTAGGTGTGTATTCTTACCTGTGTTTCACTGGAAGTATTGCAGGATCACCGAGTTCCTGTTGTCGATGTCCATTTCTTCTGCTTCCTCGTCTTCACTGTCCACTGGCTCCACAGCTGCCACAACACCTTCATCTGGACCATCCTCCTGCAGAAAAGGCACCTGTCGTCGCAAAGCTAAGTTGTGAAGCATACATCAGGCCACGATGATCTGGCACACCTTCTTTGGTGAGTAGAATAGGGATCCACCTGTCATATGGAGGCACCTGAACCTGGCCTTCAGGAGGCCGAAGGTCCGCTCTATAATCCTCAGAGTTCGCCCACTGACTTGCTTCCAGGTGCTCACCTAATAGCCACACACAGTGCCTCTGGAGTTGACCCATCACATAAGGGATGCTGCTATTCCGCAGGATGTAAGCGTCATTCACTGAGCCAGGGAATTTGGCATTAACATGGGAGATTTACTGGTCGGCCAAACACACCATCTGCACATTCATCGAATGATAACTCTTCCCGTTTCTGTACACCTGTTCACTCCTGCGGGGGTTACCAAAGCCACGTGTCCCATCAATGGCACTTATGATGTTGGGGAAATGTCCCAGGGCATAGAAGTCACCTTTCACTGTAGGCAAATCCTCCAACTGAGGGAAAACGATGTAGCTCTGCATGTGTTTCAGCAGGGCAGACAACACTCTGGACAACACGTTGGAAAACATAGGCTGGGACATCCCTGATGGTATGGCCACTGTTGTTTGAAATGACCCACTTGCAAGGAAATGGAGTACTGATAGCACCTGCACTAGAGGGGGGATTCCTGTGGGATGGCGGATAGCTGACATCAGGTCTGGCTCCAACTGGGCACACAGTTCCAGGATTGTGGCAGATCAAGCCTGTAGGTGACGATCACATGTCTTTCCTCCATTGTCGACAGGTCCACCAGCAGTCTGTACACCGGAGGATGCCGCCATCTCCTCACACGTCCCAGCGGACGGTGCCTATGAAGGACAACAGCGAGCACAGAGTCAACAAACTCAGATGTACGTACCCACAGCTTACACAGAACACGATTCATAATCAGAAATTTGCATGTATGAGTGTTGAGGCAAGGCCTAGGTATGTGTGACGCAGTTAAAAAGTAAGCCATGTGGGCCCCTGAAATGGCGGCTGCCTGACCTGTAAAGTGGGACAATGGGATGTGAGGTAACTGCGCTGGCGTTGTACACCGTCGCGGTAGGCTGTCGAAGACCGTGGCGCAATTCTGCATTGGTTAACATTGAGCCCTATGGGTCCCAGGAGCCAATGACGATGTACGCCGGTGGTGACGGTACACACCACTGTGGACGTGACTGCCATTTTCTCTCTGTTCAATCACTCTATACCTGATCTTCGACAGGAGAGGACCTGCACTGCAAGTGCTGGTGTGACCTCAGTCTGGAAGAGACAATGATTCGTGCGTCTGGGGAAAGGGCCCCTGCCTTCACATCAGAGGAGTTGGAGAAACTCGTGGATGGGGTCCTACCCCAGTACACGCTACTCTACGGTCCTCCGGACAAACAGGTAAGTACACTGGGAGCATGCCGTATGGGCTATGCCTGTGTGGAGTGGGGTGGATGAAAGATGGGGGGGAGATTGAGGCGTGCATGAAACGACGGTGAGTGCATGTGCCACATGGCAAGGGTAGGGATGGGGGCCAATGACTTTGACGTTGCAGTTGGTAATAACTTTTCTTTTTCCCCTGTACAATTCCTGTAGGTCAGCGCCCACCAGAAGAAGGATGTTTGGCGTGCCATCGCCAAGGACGTCTGGACCCTGGGGGTCTATCACAGAAGGAGCACCCACTGCCGTAAGAGATGGGAGGACATTCGCCGCTGGAGCAAGAAGACGGCGGAGGCCCAGCTGGGGATGGCCTCCCAACGTGGGAGGGGTGCCCGTCGCACCATGACCCCCCTGATGTTCAGGATCCTGGTGGTGGCGTACCCGGAGCTGGATGGGCGCTTGAGGGCATCACAGCAGCCACAAGGGGGTGAGTACACTCTCATTCAACTGATTCAGCGCGCAGTGGAGGTGTCTGTGTGGGGGAGGTAGGCTGTGGGTTTCCCTAGGCCAGGGCGAGTGTGCTAGTTAGGTCCCCTTCTTCTGGCAGACCCTGTGCCATCCCACCCCACCTGTGTACAGTGCCAACTACACCTAGTCAGGCTCCTGTGACATCCATGTGTGCAGATGTCGGCAATAGCCTTGTAGGCCATATACCAGGGAATGAACAGTGGACCCCAAGAGCAGGGGGCTTCTGTGTCTGTCGTGTCCGCCAGCGGTAATGCATGCACTCAACATGTCTTTCTTCTGTCGTCCCCCCCCTTTTTGTGGTCTCCCTGTTCTTGTGTGCATTAGCATCATCAGGCGGAGGAGCAGTGGCACCGGAGCAGGAGGGAGCTTCATCCCAAATGGCCCTGAAGGGCGAGACTACGGACTCGGAATTCACCAGTGGGACGGAGGGCGAGGGGAGTTCCACAGCGGGGACAGGACTCGTCCACTGATGGGAGCTCCCTTGTGGTGGCGGCCACATCTGTGCCCCCCCCATCTACAGGTACACCTGCCACCCCCCTACCAGCACCGCCCTCCCAGCAGCCCCTCAGCCTTTGCCCCGTGCCCGCTCACCCAGGAGTGTGGGCATCACCTTCTCCCCAGACACCTCAGGCCCTGCCCCAGTCACCCCTGCTGCGCTCAGTGAGGAGGCCATTGACCTCCTCAGGTCCCTCACTGTTGGGAAGTCTACCATTTTGAATGCCATCCAGGGTGCAGAGAGGCAAAAAACAAATGCATTCCTGGACGGCATTCATTCTGGTCAGGCAGCCCTTCAGCGAGCTTTTCAGACTCTGGCCTCAGCACTGATGGCAGCTATTGTCCCTGTCTCTAGCCTCCCTCCTCCAACTTCCTCAAACCAGACCCAATCCCCTGTACCTCAGCCTACCCCAAGCACACCATCAGACCAGCATGCACACACGTCAACACACAAGGGAAGCTATGGCAAACATAAGCACCACACATCCCACAGGCACTCACGCAAGCAACATACACATGCAGACACACCAACATCCACTGCCTCCACTGTGTCCCCCTCCTCCTCGTCTCCCTCCTCCCTCCCAGTCTCGTCTCGACTCACACGTGCATGCACTACATCTACAGCCACTACTTCCATCACCAGCACACACACCACCACACCCCGCTCACGTGCAGTCACCACCCCCACTACCACTCACACGTCCCCTGTGTCCTCTCCCAGTGTGTCTGTGACGCCACCTCCCAAGATACACAAACGCAGGCACCCACCCAACAGCCATCCACCTCACGACAGCCTCCAGTGGATGCACCTTCACCCAAAGTCACCAAACGAACACCTCCTACAACCACAACCTCTTCCTCCACTCCCAAACCCCCTCCAGCTACCCGTCCCAGTGTTCCCAAGAAACTTTTCCTGTCCACCCTTGACCTCTTTCCCTCACTTCCCCCACCCCCTCAGTCTCCTAGGGCCCGACTCTCCAGGTCCCAACCTAGCACCTCAGCTACAACATCGCCGGGACCAGCGGTGCCAGTAGTCACTGGATTCTGGAGTGCACCAGGCAGCAGGGCAGCCAGCGTGGCAAGGAGCCACAGCACGGACAGTCCCCCACCTGTCAAGCATCAAAAGTTGCCCAGTGCCCGGCGGGAGAGGGGGAAGACTCCAGCCACCAAAGCCACTCCCAGGGGTACAGGTGGGAGTGTGGAGTCAGCTGCAACACATTCCAAGGTGGGAAAGGGGCACAAAAAACTCAGCAAGTCTGGGAAGAGAAGACCGCCATCAGCCCCGCTGCCCAGAAGGCAACCGCCATCAGCCCCGCTGCCCAGGAGGCCACAGCCATCAGCTCCGCTGTCCAGGAGGCCACCGCCAGCAGCCCCGCTGCCCAGGAGGCCTCCGCCATCAGCCCAGCTGCCCAGGAGGCCACCGCCATCAGCCCCGCTGGGCCAGAAAGGACCGCCAGTACCCGCCCCGCTGGGTCAGAAAGGACCAACAGTACCAGCCCCGCTGGGCCAGAAAGGACCGCCAGCACCAGCCCCGCTGGGCCAGACAGGACCGCCAGCACCAGCCCTGCTGGGCCAGAAAGGACTGCCAGCACAAGCCACGCTGGGCCAGACAGGACCGCCAGCACCAGCCACGCTGGGCCAGACAGGACAGCCGCCAGCTGAGCCGCAGAACAGGACACCGCCGCCACAAGCACCGCTGAACAGGACACCGCCGCCACAAGCACCGCTGAACTGGACCCCACTGCCACAAGCAGCACTGAACAGGACCCCGCCGCCACAAGCACCGCTGAACAGGACCCCGCTGCCACATGCACCGCTGAACAGGACCCCGCCGCCACATGCACCGCTGAACAGGACACCGCCGCCACAAGACAGCACCACCACAAGCACCGCTGAACAGGACACCGCCGCCACATGCGCCGCTGCCAAGGACACCGCCACCACAAGCCCCGCTGGCCCATGAGCGCCAAGGGCACTGACGCTACTGTGTCCGCCACGAGCAGGATGAAGCACTCTGGGCACAAAGCCCCCTCCAGAACCAGTGGAGAAAGGCATTCACTACCTCTGTCCTTGGCAGGATGAAGCACTCTGGGCACAAAGCCCCCTCCAGAACCAGTGGAGACTGGTATCCTCTTGAGAGACTGTGGCTTTGCACTCCCCAGGATTGAACAGTGGGCAACCCACCCACTGTAGAGACTTGAGATACTGTGGCTTTGCACTCCCCAGGATTATACAGAGGGCAAATCACCCACTGTAGAGACTTGAGAGACTGTGGCTTTGCACTCCCCAGGATTGAACAGTGGGCATGGGGCCCCCTCGTGGATTTGGCGTCGTGCACTCAACCGGCTGAAGTGCCCCCCCTTTCCCTTCTCCCTGAGGTGCCTGTTTTATTGCTATCTGATGCCCATGCAGTGTTCTCTCCGTCATGTTCGGGTACTGAGTGTGGGCCTTGCCCATGCCGTGTGGGCCCAGTGTTCCACAGACTTCAATGGAGCAATACCTGGACTACTATTCTTGGTGTATATATTTGTTAATAGTGTATACATATTTTTGCGTACTGGAATTTAATATATTACAATGGTTACACTCATTTCCTTTTGTCTTTCGATTCTTCCGTGGGGTTTGGGGGGTGTAACTGTAATGTATCATGCTGTATTAGTGTGTGTGTTGAAGTGGGTGAGGGTGGGGATGTTGCGTGTGTGTGTCCCTGTTTTTTCCCACCGCCCTTTCCTGTGTCGTAGGTGCAGTACTCACCGTGGTCTTCGCCGCCGGCGTTCGTGCTCCTGGTAGAGGAGCAAGAAGATAAGGGCAGGGAAAATGTGCAGCTCTGGTTCCATGGCGCCCTGGTTCCTCGTGGGGTGTGTAGAGGTGAGCGTTTTCCATTCGAAGTCCTGTTTCCGCTGTGTTTTTGTTTGTGGTGAATCCACCCCAGAAAAGGTGGTGGATTGGTAGGTTGTGATACTGTGGGCAGTACATTGTCCTCCGCCTGTCTGTTGGCGGTGACCGCCATGCTGTTTGTTTGTACCGCCATGGTGGTCGGAGTGTTAAAGTGGCTGTCTTTGTTGGCGGTTTCCGCCACGGTCGTAATTCAATTTTCTTTTCCGCCAGCCTGTTGGCGGTCTTACCGCCGCTTTAACACCGTCTGCCAGGGTTGTAATGACCACCAATGTGTTACCGAAGGTAAGTAACTTGTTCATCTGACAGATAATTCTAGCTGCTGATTCCTTACCTTAGACTAGATATCCAAGCCATAACCTACTGGCAGTGGGCTGCGGATGGATCTCCTTTACACTAAAAATTCCTGCAGGACTGAACGGGTAAAATGTCCGTCCCTCCGGACCTGATTATCCAGGCAGTTGTGTTTTGCAAATGTGTGCAAGGATGCCCACATTGATGCCTACGGATATCCAGGATTAGAACACACTGAGCTAGCGCATTGGTAGCAGCCTTGCCCCTGGTAGAATGAGCCCTCAAGCCCTCTGCAGGCTACTTCTTTGCTACCACATACCCCACAAAGAGTTGGTCATCCACCTGGAGCTCTTTTGTGCGGTCAAGGTAGTACGACAACGCCCTTTTTGGGTCCAGTCGGTGGAGTCGCTCCTCTTCTTTAGAGGGATGCGATGGAGCAAAGAAGTTGGGCAAGGTGATGTTCTGACCCAGATGAAATGAGGTCACCACCTTAGGGAGTAAAGAGGCATGTGCTCTGAGAACCACCTTGTCTGGATAGATAGTGGGATACGTTGGCTTTGATGACACAGCTTGCATCTCACTCATTCTCCTGGAAGATGTTATTGCCACTAAGAAGGCTGTCTTGATAGTGAGAAGCCAGAGGGGACAGTTATGTAAGGGCTTGAAGGGAGCACTTATAAGAAACGTAAGGATGAGATTTAAGTCCCATTGAGGCATAACAAAGGGCACAGGGGGAAACATATGTACAAGCCCATTGAAGAATCTATGTAGAAGGGGAGATTTGAACGGTGAAGGCTGATCAGGCAGCCGAAGAAATGCCAATAAGGCAGAAAGATAGCCCTTGAGAGTACCCAAGGCAGAACACTGCTGGGCAAGGAATAGTATAAAGAGAAGGATATCAGTAAGAGAAGCAGAAAGAGGATCAATAGCTCTTCCTGAACAACAAAAGATAAAACATTTCCAATGGCAGGTGTATACCATTTTAGTGGAGGGACGCCTGTTTGCCAAAACAACTTTACAGACTTCAGGAGGTAGGTCAAATGCTGTCAACTGCTGCCACTCAATCTCCACGCAAGAAGGCGTAGAGTTGACAGGTTCAGGTGGAGAACCTTCTCCTGCTGCTGCGACAGAAGATACTCCCGAAGAGGCAGCCTAATCGGAGGACTGATGCTCATTTTCAGAAGCTTGGTATACCAGACTCTCCGTGCCCAATCCAGAGCCACTATGATTACTTGGGCCCTGTCGTGATCTTCTTGAGAACTCTGGGCAGAAGTGGTATGGGCGGAAAGACGTACAGGAGGCCTAAAGTCCACTCACGACAAAAAGCAACACCGAACGATTGCCGCCTTGGAAACTCCAATGCGCAATACTGCTGACATTGCACATTCTCTGCGGAAGCAAACAGATCTAACCAAGGCTCTCCCCACTGCTGAAAGAGTCCTTGCACCACCTCCAGGTGGAGACACCATTTGTGATCCGCTCGGCATCGATGGCTGAGTTTGTCCTCCCTGGCGTTCAGAGAACCTGCCAGATGTTCAGCCACCAAGGTTATGCCCTACTGTTCCAGCCATGTTCAGAGATGCAGGGCGTCTTGACAAAGGGTCAACAACCCCACACCGCCCTGCTTCTTGCAGTACCACATTGCGGTAGTGTTGTCCATGAACACCTTCACCATCTCACCCTTTACAACAGGAAGAAATGCTTTCAATGCCAGTGGGATCACCCGGATCTCCAGTAAGAAGATGTGGAGTCAGGATTCCACTAGGGATCAGAGTCCTCTGATCTCCAAATCCCAGAAGTGACGCATCTGTCACTACTGTGAGATGTGGTTGGGGAAGGGAGAGGAGTCTGTCTCTGACCCAACTGCAGTTCACTAACCACAACTGCATGTCTTTGCAGTTCCCTCTGAGTTTGAACTCTCAGTGATATTTCCCTGATGCTCTGATCACTGGAACTTCAGGTCCAACTGCAGAGCCATTATATGCCATCTGGCATGTTTCCCTAACAGGGTGCAAGAGGCCATGAGGACTGTCTCACTGAAATCCAAACTAGACCCTGAAACATCAGTATCATAACCTGAATATCCTGGACTCGCTGCTCTGGAGTATAAGCCTGAAACTGCACTGTGTCCAGAACAGCTCAGATAAAAGGGAGCTTCTGAGAGGGAGTCAGGTATGACTTCGGCACATTTATAGCGAACCCCAATGAATGCAGGAGGTGCGCCGTAGTCTGTAGGTGGGTGACGAAAGCCTGGGGCGTAGAAGCCTTCAACCTGCGCAGATGAGCTGCTACTACCGCCATCACTTTTGTGACGACCAAAGAGGCACTGGTGAGACTGAAACTGAAAGTGAGTGTGGCCCACCTTGAACCACAAGTAATGCCTGTAATCAGGCAGGATGGGGATGTGAAAATACGCATCCTGCAAGTCCAACGCTACCATCCAGCCTCCTTGGTCTAGGGCAGACAAGACCTGAGCAAGAGTGAGCATCTTGGATTCTCCTATTTGAGGAAGAAATTGATGCCCCGAAAATCCAGAATAGGGTGAAGACCCTTGTTCTTTTTGAGAATCATAAAAAAATGTGGGAATAACAAACTCTGCCTATTTCTGACATTGGGACCCTTTCTATGGCTCCCTTGGCCAAGAGAGCCACAACCTCCTAGCCGAACAAGACTAAATGATACCCCACCAGCTGTTCTTTTACTGGAGGCATAGAGGGAGAGAAAGACTGGAATGGGAGGGAATAGCCCTTCTGTCTGTTCTGCAAGACCCATTTGTCTGATGTTGTGGACCACCAGTGAAGGAGATGAAATTGAATCTTCCCACCAACTGGACGTGAGTGGTCTTGCAGAATCATACTAGGAGGACATGGTGTAGTAAGTTGGCTCTGTATATACTATCTCAAAGTAAGAGATAGTGTGCACAGAGTCCAAGGATTCCCCTTAGAGGTTGATAGTGGCAAAATTAGATAATTCTAATGCTCTATTTTGTGGTAGTGTGGTTGAGCAGTAGGGTTATCAGAGGGTAGTGTTGAGCATTTGTTGTATACACACAGGCAATAAATGAGGAACGCACACTCAAAGACTTTACTCCAGGCCAATAATTTTTATATAGAAAAATATTTTTTTTAAATTTATTTTAGAACCAGAAGATTTAAGATTTGAGGTAAGTACATAAAATGCGAGGTATTTCACACAGATAAGTATAGAACGTTGATTTAAAACAGTAGTATACACAGTTTAGGTTAAAATGGCAAAAAGCTATTTCAAAAGTGGACACAGTGCAAAAATCAACAGTTCCTGGGGAGGTAAGTTTGGTTAAGTTTCTCAGGAAAGTAAAGCACTTACACAGTCAGTCTCCTGGACATAGGCAGCCCACCGTTGGGGGTTCAAGGCAACCCCAAAGCCACCACACCAACAACATAGGGTCAGTCAGGTGCAGAGGTCAAAGGAGGGCCCAAAACACATAGGAGCCTATGGAGAACAGGGGTGCGCTGGTCCTAGTTTGCTTACAGGTAAGTACCTGCGTCCTCGGGGAGCAGACAGAGGGGTATTGTAGAGCACTGGGGGAGACACACACAAGCCCACAAAATACACCCTCGGCGGCACAGGGGCGGCTGGGTGCAGTGGACAAAGTAGGCATCTGGTTTGCTATTGAAAGCAATGGAGGGACCCGGAGGTCACTGAGGCAATGCAGGCAGGGCACAGGGGGGCTTCTCGGGCCAGCCGCCTACTGGGCTAGGAAGAGGGCCACCTGCTGGTCACTCCTGCACTGGAAGGCGGTTCCTCTCGGTCCTGGCGGCTGCAGGTGCAGTGCTTGGTCCAGGCGTTAGGTTCCTTGTACCAGGCAGTCGCAGTCAGGGGGAGCCTCAGGATCCTCTCTGCAGGCGTCGCTGGGAGGTGCAGGGGGGTCGACTCAGGGTACACACGTCATTGTAGTCGCCTGGGAGTCCTCTCTGCAGTATTTGTTCTCTTGAACTCGAGCCAGGGTTGTCGGGTGCATAGTGTGAAGTCTCACGCTTCCGGCGGGAAGAGAGATTTCTTTGGAAGTTGCTTTAAAGTTGCAAAGTTGTTGCAGTTTTTGAACAGTGCCGCTGTTCTCAGGAATTTTTTGGTCCTTCGGGTTCAGGGCAGTCCTCTGAGTCCTCATAGGTCACTAGTCCCGGTTGGATGCGTCGCTGTGCAGGTTCTTTGAGTCTGAAGACAGGCCGGTCGGACTGGGGCCAAGTCAATTGTCATCTCTTTCGTCTCTGCGGGGCTTTCAGGTCAGCAGTCCTTCTTCTTGTTCTAGGTTGCAGTAATCTGATTTCCTGGGTTCAGGATCACCCCTAAATACTACATTTAGGGGTGTGCTTAGGTCTAGGGGGGCAGTAGCCAATGGCTACAGTCCTGGAGGGTGGCTACACCCTCTTTGTGCCTCCTCCCTGAGGGTAGGGGGGCACATCCCTATTCCTATTGGGGAAATCCTCTAATCTCAAGATGGAGGATTTCTAAAGGCAGGCGTCACCTCAGCTAAGGGCACCTTAGAGGCTGTCCTGACTGGTGGGTGACTCCTCCTTGTTTTCCCCATTATCTCCTCCAGCCTTGCCGCCAAAAGTGAGGGCAGTGGCCGGAGGGGCGGGCATCTCCACTAGCTGGGATGCCCTGGGGTGCTGTCTTTGAGGCTCACCGCCAGGTGTTACAGTTCCTGCAGGGGGAGGTGAGAAGCACCTCCACCTAGTACAGGCTTTGTTTCTGGCCACAGAGTGACAAAGGCACTCACTCCATGTGGCCAGAAGCTCATCTGGTTCTGGCAGGCTGGCAGAAACTGGTCAGCCTAGCACTAGGAGTCAGACTGGTATTTAGGGGGCATCTCTAAGATGCCCTCTGGGTGTATTTTACAATAAATCCCACACTGGCATCAGTGTGCATTTATTGTGCTGAGAAGATTGATACCAAACTTCCCAGATTTTAGTGTAGCCATTATGGAACTGTGAAGTTCATGTTTAAGGCACATATGCCCTCACCTGTGGTATAGTGCACCCTGCCTTAGGGCTGTAAGGCCTGCTAGAGGGGTGACTTACCTATGCCACAAGCAGTGAGGGGTGGGCATGGCACTCTGGGACCGTGCCATGTCGACTTAGTCATTTTCTCCCCACCAGCACACACAACCTGGGAGGCAGTGTGCATGTGCTGAGTGAAGGGTCCCTAGACGCTGCAGCCCTTAGAGACCTTCCCTGGCCACAGGGCCCTTGGTACCAGGGGTACCATTTACAAGGGACTTATCTGTGTGGCAGGGTCCAAGCACACTTTTAATCATAACTGGCATCAACAAAAGGCAAAAAGTCAGGGGGTAGCTATGCCAAGAAAGCCATTTCCTTACATGTGGGCACTGTGGATGAGGGGGGGCTGGATGGAGGCTGAACTCTGGCTAGAACCTCTTTGGTCTGAAGGTACCACGACCTCGTACAGACGGTGGTTGAATGGTGCGTGGTGTGGTATCACACCCCTTCTGAAACCTCGAAAGGGAAGTAAGGCAGACTGCTGGCGAGGTGGCACGAGAGGCCCAAGGATTTGGCTGTAGCCTGAGAATCTTTGAACCACTCAAGCTCTGAGTCTGCCTTTTCTCCAAATAGGCATGAGCTAATGAAGGACCTGTTCATAAGGTTTGCCTGGACATCCCCAGAAGTACAAAGCCCGGCATGGCGTAGAAGGGCTACCATCAATGAAATCACTCTGCCCAGGGAGTCAGTCATGTACAAACCACACCTCATTGTAAACTTGCCTACATCTCTCCCATCTTCAACAGCTTGTGAGAGAGTGTCCCGCATGTCCTCTGGGACTTGGGGCAGCACTGGTGCCACAGTATCCCACAACATATGGGAAAAACGGACGAATAAGCATGAGGTGTTTATGGACCTCAAAGGCAGGCTGGAGAAGAAAACATCTTCTTCCCAAGTTGGTCCAGCCTCTTGGACTCCCCTATCCAGGGGAGTGGAAGGGAAGGCACCATGGGAAGTGGAGGCAGGGACCACCAAGCTCTCCGGGGTGTTGGGTGAAGAAACTTGGATCATTAGGAGCTCATCTATGGTGGCAGCTGATTGTCCTATTAACAGGAGCCCCTGTGCTGGATTTGGAGCACGTCCCCAGCAGGCCATCATTGAGGGCTTCATTAAAGGGTAACATTGGTTCCGATGTGGAAACCGGCAGCCGAAGCATCTCAGTCAGGAGGTTAGCCCTGACTGGCACCATAGGCAAATCTAGGTCCATGACCTCTGCTGGCCTACGTACCACCATAGCATATGAAGCTCCCTCCTCGGTAGCCACAGTAGGAGATGAGAGCATGCCAGTATCTGGAGAAGTATCTAGTCCACTGGCTTCCCCTAGTTCCTCATACCAGTTCATATGCTCCAAACCATATTCTAAAGGGTCATGGGAACCCTCCCATTCCTCACCTGTACCTGGTTGATCAAAATAGGCATGAGACACGGATCTGGCCCCTGTCTGTGATGTCAAAGTCGGTGTTGATGTCGTATGAGGTCGATCCGTCTCCGGATCATCTGGGATGAGGATTGGGGCTGCCGGTGGGTGCAGGCAGTGTGGGTAGCGTTGACATCCGCAATGATGCCGGAGGAGGCCGACTGTGTGCACTCAGTGTTGTTTCGGATACGTATCGGATCCAGGAGTCCCCAACGGTGCTGAGGCCTAAGCTGCAGACATGGATTCCAATGGAGCTGCCCGCTCAAATACAAGGCACATTGCGCCGTAAAACTCCCTGAGTTGAATGGGGTCGCTCTGGCTCCCCGAAAGGGGGGGGAGACCTGAAGTTGGCCCTGGCATCGGTTACGCGGAACTGTGTTCGGAACGTCGACTTTCCCAAGATGCCTTGTCGGCCTATGGGCACGGCGAAGTCGAAGTCTGCTTGGACGCCTTCTGTTTGTGCCTCTTCCCCCAGTTCCCAGAGGACCTTGAGTGCAATGAAGAGGACTTAGGGCTCTGGAGTGGTCCCGCCTCCTCCTCTATTGGGATCGTGCAAACCGAAGTCAACTGCCGGGCAGCCATTAGCTTCAGAGCCCGGTCTCTCAAAGCTTCTGGGCCATGGCCCAGCAGTTTGAGCATGACTTCGAGTTGTGGTCTCTGTCGAGGCACCAGAGACATACCTGATGGGGGTTTGTCACCAACATGGCACAATGGCGTGCACCACACAACTTGAAACTCTTCTTCCTCAATGACATCCTCGCACAGACTCAAAAAAGCGTCAACAAAAAGGTGGAAAAAAGGCCTGCAAAAAAGGCAGAGGGTAGCTCGAATCCGGGTCTGCACTTAACCAGCGCAGAAAGAAAAGAACTGATGTACACCCGCCAGGGTCGTACCTTTATAGGTGAAAGTGACATCACAGATGGCTCGACCGACAAAGCCACGCAGATCTGAACAACGCCACCCGACGCACGCGCAGGGTACTGCTCAGCAAAATATTCGGGATTTCAAGCTGACGCCAGGATATTCTAAGGTAAGGAATCTGCAGCTAGAAGTCTCTATCAGTATATTTGGTGTCTTAGTCTAGTAATCATGTAAACTTCAACAAGTTACCCCTGTTGACGAATGTAGAGCCTGATTCACAAAGGTAGACGTACACTTTCTTGTAAGTTTGCAACCGTTAGCTATTCACAAAGGGATTTACAAGTAGTATCTTTATGAGTGCAGAGTTTGAGCACATAAAAAGACATGTTTTTATGTGCAGAGACTCCTGCTCGTAAATCCCTCAGTGAATAGCAAAGTGAAGTGTAAGTTTACCTTTGTGAATCAGGCCCTTACAGTTTAATGCCTTGCTCCTTTGCAAAGTCATCAAACTGTTCAGGCATAACCTTGTTCGTCCTATACCTTTGAGTGCTACAACTGACCATAACAATACTCTTCTATCACAAAACATGTTGTCTCCAATGCACAATAAAATTCATGATGTTTCTGCTTTTTCTGTCATACAATGATAGCAGGATGCAGTATCACCATCATCAGGCACTAACCTGCTACAGCTAATGTAGTAGCTTAGGTTTGGGAAGTGTTTTGGTTAGCTGTGCAAAGATGTATTTTTGGGTCTATTACAGTGTATTCTGAAGTCTTTGGACCTATTTTCACTGCTTGTGCTATGCATGTTTTGGGGAGACATTGGGGTGTTTGTCTGCTGGTTCCCCTTGCATTTAGCTCTTGTTTTCAGTAATAGACATGATGAACATCTATCCGTGCATATGGGTGGTTTGAGTGAAAGTTGCTCAAAGATTTGTACCAATATGGAATGATCACTCACCAAATCTTTTGAGTATAGAAAGCCCACCAAAAGTGCCACACAGCCAGGATGGTTTGAGCCATCTCAATTGGGAATAGCGTCTTGAGATGGATGTATTAGGAATTATGGCTGAGTTATTTGAGTTTATTTAGTGACTTACTCCAGTAATCATGTTTACTAGAACTGTGCAGAAGTCACGGAATTTCACTCTGCAGAATCCATACTCTGCAAGATTCTGCGGAGTTCTACCAATGGGTGTAAAATGCACAGTGTGCTGCTCACAGTGCAATTTAGCACCAAAAGCGCATACCATGCTGAAAGATTATCTCAAACAGCACCACGCAGTGCACACAGACATTTTGTTTAAAAAGTTATCCAACCTGCTCTGGCCTGGTTTTCCATTCTGTGGCTCCTCTCTAGTGCTCCCTCCATCCAGCCCAATCCATCCCATTCCCAGCCCAATCCATCCCATTCTCATCCCAACCCCACCTTTTTCTTCACCTATTACTTTCTGACCTTCCCTGTATGTTTATTATTTTGTACTTTTCTGTGTGTGTTTTTCCTTACTTTTGTACTTCTTTTTCCTACTTCCCTTCTCATCTCAGTTCCTGCCAGCTGCTTTGGCTGAAGCAGGTATCTCTGGCAGCAGTGCCACTAGTGCAGCAGCGCCTGACACCTCCTATGGGCAACAGCAGCCATGCACACAATTTGGTGAGCCGGAGGTGGCCACACTCATCTTTTGGGTGCAGTGCCACCTCCTCCGCATGTTTGAAGCAGGTGGCAGGCCTGGAAGTGGTCACACCCTGAGGGAGCTATATACGCCCCTCTACTGGCATCCTGTGCACCCAACACACCGCTGAGTGGACATACTGGATCTGGAACAGGACCTGCTCAACCTGCTAGGCGCCGAGGTTAAGTGGCTCATTGAGTAATATTTATTTTTATAAAAATTCTATTATAATTACTTTTCTTAAGCAGCACGAATACAGGCACATTAAGTTAACATGATTATATATATATATATTTTTTAAACAAGAATTACGCTGCACTCCCGGGAGCTCCAAGTTCTCCAACTTTAATGGTCTACTAGCCCACACAGCACATAAAGCACCGACACGTTTCAACCTTCTGTCTTAATCATGGTGCATACTGAATATGTGCTTCCTTCATGTCTTAATTTATAGCACCTGGATATCCTGAGGTGTTCTGGGAGTTGCAGTTCTAGTTCTTCCACTTCTTTCCAGATGCTATTCAGAGGGATACGTAAACTTAATCCTTCCCAGTCACCATACAGCTTTGATGCCAATGCCCAGAATACTTCCAAAATCAAACTGGATACTTGAGATAATCACTGTTTTCTTTTCACCCTCCGAACCGGCAATCTATTCCCATTCAGCTGCAACACCTTGTATCATTACTCATTACACTCATGTGACTAAAGGCGCACCAAATAGGACATTTTATTTATGAGTGTGCTACTATTTTTAAGTCAAGAGCTTTTTTAATGTTAGTGTGTGACACTCACAGGAATAAATACACTTTTTGCATCAGAGAGTGCTTGCTTCTACTGTCTTTGTTTCAAAAGGAGCAGGCATGTAATACACCAGGGTTACTTTATTCACATTGCTAAGTGCATCGGGCTCAGATTTATCAAAATTTCATACAACGCAGGGCAGCAAGACAATTTGCTGTGCTGTACTGCATCACAGGGATAAGGAAGGAACTTGGCATATTTACTAAGATATGTTGCATTTCTGTGCTCTCACTGCTTTGGTGCACCGAGTGCTGCCTAGCACCAATGCGGCCACCCTTGTGCCATGGAAAATCTTAAAATGCCCAAAATAATATATATGGGTGGATGCATGGGTGTGGGTACACCCAGTCTCAGTACCCTCCCATGTAATGTCCTCCCAGCTCAAAGTGACTGAAGGCAGCCACTTGTGCTGCCTTGGTATGTTACTCCAGATTTAATGAGCCACACATTGTCACATAAGGTGGCTTAGCTTGGCTTGGTAAATATCAGTTAAGGGTTTGCGTTGCCTTTGCGTCACCTTGTAATCCTTGATAAACTTGGGCTGTGGTATCTAGAGTAGTGGTGCATAGTGCCAGCCCGAAAGGGACGATTTAGAACCACAGGAGTAAAGTGGATGTCAAATGAATGATACTACCAGGTCTTTTTGAATCCCCTACCTAATGTTTGTTATCCCTACTTTTTCCTGTGTTTTCAATGGTTCTTTTTTCCTCAGCTGACTTACTCCTGTCTGTAGCTTTCTTCTGCTTCCATCTAAGGTCTCACTCACCCCTCTTTAACGGTACTGTTAAGAGAACATATTTTTGGTATCATAAAGAGAGACACAGAACAAAGTATTCACAAAACATGTTGGTTTAAAAGGATTTCTTGAGCAACAGGTCCAAAAGTACAGGGACGAGAGAGTGAACATGGGCCTCCAATGTTATCTTATACTAGCAGTTTCCATGACAGTGGGGGTTGCCAGGAGTGAGATACCATTACCAACCAATACTATATGTCCTTAACACTTCCTTTTCCCTTCCACTCCTTCATTGCATTTCATTCTTATCCGTTCGTAACCTAAGCTCTCGATTAGGAGAAAAACGTTTCTGGTTAACTGGTTAGTTTTCAAAATAATGGCAACCAAACCTCTTCAGGTGATACTTTTGATAGAAGATATTGATTACGATAGCTTAATTGTAGTGAGGTATTACTGTTGTACCTTGTAAATATTTACTCACACGGCTAATCTAGAGTCTAAATTGGATGCATAATATTTTTGTCTAGGTGCGCAGCTCACCAGTGCCTCCGCCAGAGCCAGTCAGACAGAGGTGACCCAGGTCAAGACTATTGATAATATTATATTAATTAAGCAAGATATATTCCACCCACCACCTCCTCGTCCAAAGCATTTCAACACCTAAAACGGATGCACAGTTTAATTCAGTGCTGCAGTGTAGGCAGTGAAATATCCATTTGCTTTAGTTAACGGAATGGCATGAAGTCTGCAATGCATACAAACCAAAGACAAGGTGCGCTTCCCAGGTTAAATTTTTTTCCTTCTGTCAACCAATGTTATTAAGCAAAAGTATAGTACGTGATCAGTGACACCCAACTATTCCATAGCTAAACTTCTACCTAGGGCAATCCCTATACCTTACCTTCTCATAGACTAACTGTCCCTACTGCCAAGTGAACATATTTGTTGACAATTTGTAGTGGAGGTCAGGGTGTAATTTGAGACTAAGGGCCTGATTTAGAGTTTAGCGGATTGAGTACTCTGTGACAAATCTCATTTGCTGTACTATAGTGCATCGTTTCTATTCTATGCACTATCTACTTTGTACGCCAGATAGGATATCCGTTACCAGACATATGGTGGAGTATCCCATCTGCCAGACTCTATCAGTTTTGACTAAGGGTAGAATTGAGGAGGAAGAAGGAGACAAGCAAGGCCAATTGGAATTAATGATGATAATAGGTTACTAACATGCCATTACAGCTGCCATATAATCATGCTGCAGAGTAGCAGAACAACCAGCATGGCTCAGTAATTGTGGCACATAGCGGCAAGTAATTGTGCAGAATATATTCGCCTTACTTGTTAATTTAAGCTAATTCATTTATAAACAGAAATAAAGGCGGTCATTATAAACATGGCGGGACAAACCGCCACATAATGAACCTGATCAGGGCCGCCATCGGCAGCCCTCACTCACCGCCAGGCTTCCTCTGTCAGGCAGCCTGGCGGCGAGCAGAAACATTATCTGACAGGGCAGCAGTGCTACCCCTCGGATAATGTTTCCTCAGCCTCCAGCCTTTTCCTGGAGGGTTTCCCCGCCAGAGAAAGGCTGGCGGAAGGGGTGCACCGGGGCACCCCTGTAGGCCCTTGCACTGCCCATGCATTTAGCATGGGCAGTGCAGGGGCCCTGGCACAGTGCCCCATCGCGCAGATCACTGCCCGATTTTCTGGCAGCTGCACCCGCCGCACAGAGGCATTGTCGGCGGCTCCGTGTGGAGCCGCCGTCAATGTCCCGGCCAGGCCTTCCTGTGGAAGGTTCTTTATGCGGCCTGCGGGGATCCGGGGACGCTGGTGGTCAGTGTTTTGACCGCCAGCATGAACACAGCGGTTGTTACCGCCATGTTCTTGATGACCGCCAAAGTGTTTGTCGAGCTTCACCCTATGAAATCCTTTAAACTAAAATTACTTTTTGATTATATTGGTGGTCCGGTTTCATTCCTGTTATTACTTTGTGTGATGCATGTGAGGGGAAAACATAGGGCCTGATTACAACTTTGGAGGAAGGTGTTAATCCTTCCCAAATGTGACGGATATACCACCCGCCGTATTACGAGTCCATTATATCCTGTGGAACTCGTAATACGGTGGGCAGGATATCCGTCACATTTGGGACAGATTAACACCTTCCTCCAAAGTTGTAATCAGGCCCATAGTCCTGTAACTCATCACATCAAATATTTAAATGGCCCTAGGGGACCAGCAATGTTCTGCTACTGTGTCCAATAATATTTGCGCCAAGCATTACAATTTGTTTGTTTTTTCCTTTCTTGATATAGGCTACTGCTGTTGCTGGAACTGGCCAACAACTCCAGTGGAAGATGGTCACGTGGCTCTGCCACTCAGGACCTGGAAAACCATGAGCCCCATCATCCCCTTCTTGTCATCATCCAACCACCTCCTCTATCGCATTCTGTGTGTTCAGACCTGGCCAGTGGAACCTGCCCTGAGAGTTGCTGAAATACAAACGGACCTGGGTGCCCTCAAAGACCTCTTTTATTCAACTATTTTTGGGTGGTAGGGTGCGTTGTGGGTGGAGAAGTAAGTTGATTAAAGTAGATTTTGGGGGGTGTTGTTTGGGAGGGCCTGTTGTGGTTGGAGACAGTGGGAAGTGGAGTTGGGGAAAGGAGGTTTTTGAGTACCTACAGGGATGGCGGTGAGCCTGTAGTGGGTGGGAATCGTTGGAAGGGGAGTTGAAGAAAGGGAGATGTTTTGGGTTTTGTGGAGGGTGTCCTGTTGTGGGTGAAGAGGGTGGTTTTTCCATGTAAAAAAACCTAAAGTGGCCTTTAGTATCTGTCTTTGCATTGCTAGTTAGTGTAGCATTGTGGTGTAGTGACGAGAGCGAGATGAGAAACTGTTCACTGAAGTTGTCACACATTACACTATATATCCAATTTTCCCCCTAGACTTCCCCTACTTATAGACCCTTGCCATGTTTTCATTCTTCAGACTCTTCCTGCAGTCCGGTATACCCCATTACTAGAGTGGAAATGGAAAACAGACTATCTATTTTGCTTTATTGCTTGATGAGGTTTTGCAGCACCTAGCCACCCATCAGTGATACTTGCATATTAGTTAGTTACTGCCCTTATCCTACCCTCTTTAATGACTGACCACCAATGGGGTCTGTTAACAGCATGCCGAAAAATCACAATCTCCCCTTCACGAGAACAACTTCAGTACTAATTTCTCAATTAGTTCTTACCTGAGTAGATTTAAGCAATGCTGGCTACCTCTCAATCTTCCCAAATGTTATGGCAGGGTTTCCCGAAGGGCCTTCTTAATGCTGGTAGTAATGGATTAGCAGTAACAGGGATTACATCACAGAAAAAGGTCCCACCTATTCTGAATGATGCTTGCAAGGTGAATTTCAACTGTACAATTATTCATAAGGACTATTCATCACAGGCAAGTACATTGAAAGAAAACACATAGTTAGTCGATAAGACTGAGACCATCATGACAAAAAGCTAAACAAACAACAACTAGCAAGCAGTCTGGGATGCTAGCATTTATTTATTTATTTATTTAAAAATGTAAAACTAAACTTACAGAAAGCTCGAGTCAGGACTCAGGAGAAAGTTAGGATCCAGGTAGACCTCTTTTGAGCTATCCAGATAGTCTTGGACCATTGTCTGAATGGTCATTGGTGCACTGGTGCTGCCACTTACTTGACCTCTGAATCTGAGTCTTCTGCCATTTGGAGGTTGCTGATGAAGGTGATGCTGGCATACTACTGAGGACGAGGCCACTTTGTGTAATGCTTTCATCTTCTTTCTCATGACTATCATCTTTTTCTATCACTATGAACTGACTGCATCTCCTCTCTCATCATCACCACTAGGAGCTATCTTTTGAAGGTGCTCCTCCCACCGGACTGCATGAGGTTTTTTCAGATGAGGCGTTTGGCCTCTAGTACTGTAGTGCAAACCTGGCTAACATTGAAGAACACTCATGTGACAAATGGAGCATATTAAACTGTTATCCTCCTTCTTGCTAATCATAAAGAAGTCCCAAACTGGTAAAGACAATTTTTTTATTGTGCCACTGCCAATGCCCAAAGAACTGGAGGTAGATGGGTGTGTTGTTGCCTCTCTGTAGGGCGTATTTTGAACGTGACAGTGGTGGATGTAGATCTCAGCGGGGTTCTTACAAATATGGAAGCCGACATTGGTAGAGGTGGAAACACATCCCTCAGAGCAGGTTGAACACGAGGGGTCATCTTGGTGTCTTATTAGACACCTCCATATTGACAATCACTGGCTATTTCCATAATTCGAAGGCTTTCAGGAACTGTCCTTTTCCCCAGTCTCTCAGAGCAGGATCCAATCCATGTTGTGATAATCACAAGAGGGGCTTGGAGAAGATTGTGGAACACCCTTTGTTTTTCTTGCTGGAGATCATGAAGTCATTGGTTGAAGAGCAGCATCTTGCTCAGCTGGAAGATCAACCTCTTCTTCTGCTCCTAATTAAGGAATAATTGTTGCTGGCTGAGGCTCCTTTTGTCTACTTTCCTATGACCATTGGGAACTTTGAGGATGAGACAAATCCAGTTCAGACTCACTTCAGACTCACTGCTCATCGCCATGACTGCAGGCGCTACATCACTGAGACAAATGGGCTTTGGCTAAGCCTTAGGTTGAGTTGGTTCCATTAATGCAGGATTACTGTTCCCAGCCTTTTACTGCCCAGAGGAAGATGCAGCAGGTACACCATGTTTCCTGAAAATGGTCAGGGGTGGTATGCCAGTGATGACAATTCTCCTCCTCACTGGCCACTTTATGGCAGAGGGACCCTTCTTTGGGGCCATCTTCCAGTTCTTTCTTCGCTCTAGCAGTTGTCACTTAACTGCACAAGTGGAATAAGAGGAGGACTCAGGTGGCGTCACTACTGGATTTCTATCTGGTAGTAATGTGTGTTATATCTCTTGTGGCCCTAGAGGTATTTGCAGTATGAATCTACAGACAAATTATTGAGGCCATCAAAAATAATAACAATTGTGTACCCATTTCAAACCATGCATAAACATAATATTTCTATAAAATCAGATTGAAAAGGTTCCTTTTGTGCCGCTGTCAATGAGATGGATGAGGTAGACAGGGGGTACTGGGTAAAATTTAATCATTCTTTAAAAAAATATTGCTGGTGTGTGCCTATGGCCCATGTGATACCTATGGCAGGCAGGGGGTGTAGCGGAAAATTGAATAATCCTAAAAAAAACGTATTGCTGGTTTGCACCTATGAGACACCTATGGCAGGCAGGGAGTCTAGGGTAAAATGGAATAATCCTTAAAAAAAAATTATGCAGGTGTGCACCTATAGCATATCAGCCACCTATGGACAGCAGTGGGTGCAGACGAAAATTGAATAAAACATAAAAAATTATTGGTGTGCACCTATGACACATCAGCCACTTATGGCACGCAGGGGGTGCAGGGAAAAATCAAATAATTGCTGCTGTCTCATGAGGGACTATGAGAAATCCTATGGGAGGCAAGAAGGCCTATGGGAAAATGGACAAAATGCATAAAATCACTGTACTACAACCACCCTCAAGCAAATTAAACTCACATAAGGGAAAAAAGAGTAAATGAAAAACAAACAAGGCTTAGATCAATGCCCCTAGAAAATGGCTTTGAAAAGTGGTAGCGAAGGACACACTGGCTGTACAAAATGGCCACTGGCCATATGCTCAAAACAACAAGCAAGAAGGAATGGTCAACAAAGAATACATTTGAGACCTGTGGCAAAAGCACACTGGCTACACAAAATGGCCGTCCAGCCAAACGGTCAAGGGTGAAGGCATGGCATGCATGCCTATGGAAAAAGCTAAGCACACTGGGTACACAAAACGGTCACCAAGGGCAAAGACATGGACAACAAATAAGACATGCGAACCTATGGCAAAAGCACACTGACTGCACGAAATGTGTGGAGACCACATGTTCACAACAAGCAAGACGACATGGACAACAATGACGACATGAAGGTCTATGGCAAAAGCACACTGGCTACACTAAAGGGCTTTCCTGCCACATGGCACAGAGAACAAAGTATGCTTAAAACAAAGATTTTTTTTTGGCGTATAGCAAACACAAACACACACACACACACACACACACATCGGCCACTCAAAAAGGGCCACTTGGCCCACAAGAAAGAGGCATGGTAAAGAAAGAAGAAAACACTACCATTAATTCAGCAATGCCAAAAACGAAATTAAGTCAACTTTCAAAATTCCCCAACCACAAACATCCCAAAAAATGTGCAAATGTTTTCCCTTAGGAAAAAAAAAAAAAAAAAAAAAAGGGGAATGGCTCCTTCTGAATCCAGGCCACTCACAATCAAATTTAAAAATGTAGGAAAAGACAAAAAAAAGTAAAAAATACTGGTGCATGCCCTCCATCAAATAACAAACATATTCAAAAGTAATTTAATTTACATGATTTCTCCCAAACATAATACTAAAAATCCAATGATATATGCAGCAGGAATTTCAGACAAATAGATTCATCCTTTCGCCTCCAAATTAAAAAAAAAAGTTTGCAAGAAATGGACAGAGCAGTGGGAGAAGCCTGCTTTGGACAGGAAGAGGAAGTTGGAGTCTCTTTGGCACTTCCTGTTGCGAAAAAAAGTCAGTTAAGGTAGTATACATACAAGAAAAACTATTTTGAGATGAATTTGCTGCCCCCTGAGTAGAAAATCTGCTCAAGAAGCAGCCCTCTCAATGTGACTGCTTGTGTTAGAAAATTCCACTGGAAGGCTTCAGAGCAGCAGATATCACACTTGGGGCTGTCAAATCTCGCTCACACTCACCAGCTCACTTGCTGGAGCCTCACATTGCTCCTGCTGTCATTGCATTGTGTTGCTCGAACGGGAAACAAATTCCACCGTGCAGCGATTGTTCAAAAGAGAAAAGCGGAGTCAACAAATTCCTACACATCTGTGAGTAAAATTAAAAATTCCACCCAGGTCTAATGTTTACCTCAACCATTAAGCTCTGTTTTTTGTTTTAATCTTTTTTTTTTTTTTTTTTTTTTTTTTTAATGCAATACAGTAATAGTGCAGAAAACAAATATTAATTCATGGTTAAAGATACAGGCACTCATTACAACCCTGGAGGTCGGTGATAAAGCGGCGGTAATACCGCCAACACGCCAGTGGTAATAAATATGAAATTATGACCACGGCAAAAAACGCTCAGACAAACAGCCACTTTAACACACCGACTACAGGGCGAAACCAACAGGCACCACAGCAGAAACCGCCAACAGCCAGGCGGAAGACAATGTACCGCTCACAGCAATATGACACACCTATCTGCCACCTTTTACAGGGCGGTACCAATGACATCAAAAGCCAGGCGGAAACACTGCACAGAAGAGAAACGGCCCACCTCTGGAGACTCAGGGAAGAACCACGCCACAATGGAGCCCGAGCTGCATGTCTTCTCCATGCTCTTCTACCTTCTGCTCCATTACGAACACCAACGCCGGTGAAGACGACCACAGTGAGTACTGCCGCCTAGCACACAGGGGAGGAGGGGAGGAAAAAGAGAGTGACACACATGCGAACACCCCCACCACACACACAACCAGATGCAGTAACATAACATATAGACACCGTACCCCTCAGGAATAATGCATGGACAACTACTATAGTGTAAAAACGATGTAATAAGATAAATATAGATGAAATATGTGCATCCAAATCAAAAAGTATATACATATTTACAATGCAAGGGACACTGCCCAGTCCTCCATGTACCTGGGCCACAGGCCCACATCACAAAGTCCAAGGCCCAACCTCACTCCTGCAACAACACAGAGAGAACACTTCAGGGGCATCAGGTTGAAAATAGACAGGCACCTCAGGGAGGCGGGGAATAGGGAGGGCACCTCAGCCGGAGGATGGTACAATGCCACTGATCCTGGAGTGGGCAACATGCCCTGTGCTTGGTCCTCGGGACTGCAAGGCCACAGTCTCTCAAGTGAGTGACTTGCCCACATGCCCTAGAGGGGGCAACATGCCCTGTGCTTGATCCTGGGGAGTGGAAGGCCACAGTCTCCCAAGTGGGTAACTTGCCCACTGGCTCTGAAGGGGGCAACATGCCCTGTGCTGGATCCTGGGGAGTGCAAGGCCACAGTCTCTCAAGTGGGTGATTTGCCCACTGGTTCTGGAGGGGACATTGTGCCCAGTAAGCTTCATCCGGGAAGAATGAGGTGAGTGGATGGCTTCTCCACTGGTTCTGGAGGGGGCATAGTGCCCTGCAAGCTTCATCCTGGGAAGGATGGGGTGAGTGGATGGCTTCTCCAATGGTCCAGGAGGGGGCATTGTGCCCAGTGAGCTTCATCCTGGGAAGGATGGGGTGAGTGGATGGCATCCCCACTGGTTCTGGAGGGGGCAACATGCCCTGTGATGCAGATCTTAGGGAGTGCAAGGTCACAGTCTCTCACCTGGGTGTCAGACCCCCAGGATTTGCTGGGGCCAGGCCGCACTACAGACCATGGACGCAGGACTACACACTGTCCGCCAGTGGTGACGGCTGCTCAGTGGTGGCAGTGGTGGTGCTGGTGGCGGTGCTGGCAGTGGTGGGGAGAGGCTCCATTCCTTCTTCTGCAGCCTCAGACGGCTGCCCACTGGGGCTGTTGCTGCTGGCACTGGTGCTGGTGCTAGCAGTAGTGGGGGGAGGCTCCAGCCCTTCTACTGCAGCCTCGGATGGCAGCCCACTGGGGCTGCTGCTGCTGGCAGTGGTGCTGGTGGCGGTGCTGGCAGTGGTGGGGGGAGGTTCCGGCCCTTCATCTGCAGCCTCAGACGGCTGCCCACTGGGGCTGCTGCTGGCAGTGGTGCTGGTGGCGGTGCTGGCTGTGGTGGGGGGAGGCTCCAAGCCTTCCCCTGCAGCCTCGGACGGCTTCCCACTGGGGCTGCTGCTGCTGGCAGTGGTGCTGGTGGCGGTACTGGTGCTAGCAGTGGTAGGGGGAAGCTCCAGCCCTTTCCCTACAGCCTCGGATGGCTGAATCACCATGGTTGGTGGTGGGGGCTCCGACTGAGTCACAGCACCAGGCCTCTTGTCGTTTTTGCCTGCTGGTGCAGGCCCCTTGCCCTTCCTGTCAGCATCTGGGGATGACTTCTTGCTCCTTTTGGCAGCAGCTGTGGACTGCTCCTTGCCCTTCCTCTTACCAGCTGGGGGTGCCTCCTTGCCCTTCCTTTTTGCAGCTGGGGGTGCCTCCTTGCCGCACTTGGTGCAGGAACCCTATCAGTGTAGCTGCCTGGTGCCCGGGATCCTCTCCCACCTGGTGCAGCTGTGGACATTACTGTGCCCCTGGACTGGGTGGCTGAGGTGCTTGCCTGGGTTTTCACCACCCTGGCCTGACATGAGGTATGGGGAGGGAGGGCTATGGAAGGAGTCAATTTTGGCAAGGAAAAGCTTCTTATGGACATTGGAGGAAGAAGGAGTGGTGGTAGGAGGTGTCAGTCTGCTGTGTTTGGGTGCAGGTGCCTAAGCTGGATGCTGTTGTGAGGTGGATGGCTGTTGGGTGTCTGACTGCTTGTGTTTGTGTACTTTGGGAGGAGGGGGCACAGACACAGTGGGAGAGGACACAGGGGAAGTGTGCATTGAAGTGGGGGTGGTGACTGCCAGTGAGGGGCGGGTGCTGTTAGGTGTGCTGGTGATGGGGGTAGTGGATGAGGATGTAGTGCATGGAGGTGTGAGTGTAGATGCAACTGGCAGAGAGGTGAAGGACGAGGATAAGGGGGCCACAGTGGAGGCAGTGGATGTTGGTATGTCTGCATCTGGATGGTGTTCGTGTGAGTGCCTGTTTGATGAAGTGTGGTGCTTGTGTTTGCCATGTCCACTCTTTTGTGTTCTCCTGGGTGCATGCTCATCAGCCTGTGAGCTTGGGATAGGTTGGGGTATGGGGAATGGGATTGGGTTGAGGAAGTTGGAGGGGGAGGCTAGAAACAGGGACAATGGCTGCCATCACAGAGGAGGCCAGAGCCTGGATTGATCTATGTTGGACCGCCATGCCAGTGTGAATGCCCTCCAGGAATGCATTTATCAATTGCATTTGGTCTGCCAGCCCCTGGATGGCATTCACAAAGGTTGACTGCCCAACAGAGATGGATCTCAGGAGGTCAATAGCCTCCTCACTCAGGGCAGCAGGGCTAACTGGGGCAGGGCCTGAGGTGCCTGGGGCGAAGGAGATACCCACCCTCCTGGGTGAGCGAGCACAGGAAACTCACTGGGAGGGTGGTGCTGGTACGGGGGTGGCGGCTGTAGCTGAGGTGTCCGCCACCACCAGGGAGCTTCCATTGGAGGAGGAATCGGTGTTCTAACTGTCCCCTCCTGTCTCCGACGTGGTGCTCCCCTTGCCCTCCGTCTTACTGGTGCCCTCACCGTCTGTGGATTCGGCCTTCTGGGCCCTTTGTGATGCAGCTCCCTCCGTCACCGGTGCCTCTGCTCCTCCACCAGATGATGCTAATGCACATAAGGACAGGGTGACAAAACAAAAAGAGGGGGGAAGAGACAAAGGATACACTTGGTCAATGGTGGCAACAACACCAACGTTGGCGTATATGACACACACATACAGGGAACAGCCCTACGCACTGAGCAATGCACTACCAGCCACAATGCTAGTCACCAGGCCATAGATAGGGACACCTAATGCCAATTGCAGCATACGTGAGACCCAGAGACCCCTGCCCAGTAGTGGTTGCCTACTAGCTTGGTTGGAGGTATTTTACATCAAAACCCTGCCCAACATGGACCTACTCTGCAGTGTCAGGCTTGGCCTAGGGGCACCCACAGGCCCACATCCCTCACCCGGATACCACGCCACCAGGCACAAGTTGTATATTGGGGCACTGTACTCACCCTCTTGTGGCTGCTGTGATGTCCCAAGCACCCATCCAGCTCCGGATAGGCCACTGCCAGTATGCGGGCCATCAGGGGGGGTCAGGGTTCAACGGGCACCCCTTCCTCATTGGGAGGCCATCCCCAGCTGGGCCTCCGCCGTCTTCCGTGCCCAGCACCTTAGGTCCTCCCACCGTTTGTGACAGTGGGTGCTCCGCCTGCTGTAGACACCAGGGTCCGCACGTCCTTGGCGATGGCACGCCATGTACCCTTTTTCTGATGGGCGCTGACCTGCAGGGTAATGGACACAGGGAAAGGTATTAGTCCGACCGTCCTGCCTGTTACACTTATAGCCCACCATGCCTCTTCCCATCCCCATTAGCACAGACATGGCCAACCATACATGCTGCACGCTGCCCAGGACCCATCCACCATACACCCCCTACATGAGGACTTCACACACAGCACTCCATGCATTCACGCCCCATGCATCGTACTCACAGTGTACTCACCTGTTGGTCTGGAGGCCCATACAGCATTTGGTACTGGGGAAAGACCCCATCCACCAGTCTCTCCAACTCCGCCGAGTTGAAGGCAGGGGCCCTTTCTCCAGTGACACGAGCCATGGTCAGTTCCAGACACAGGTCACAGCAGCACATGCAGTGTAGGTCCTATCCTGTTGAAGGGCAAGTAGCAAGTGAGTGAACAGATAGAAAAGGGAGATGACATCCGCAGCAGTGCATAACGTCACCATCGGCGTACATTATCATTGGCCACTGTACTCCATAGTGCCCAATTTAACCGATCAAGAGTTGCACAACAGTTTTCGACCGCCTCCCACAACGGCGCACAAAGTCAGCGGAATTACCTCATTTCCACCTGTCCCTCCAAACAGGACAGGCAGACGCCATTTCAGGGGGGGGTGCAGGCCATGGCTCCTAACTGCATCACAGTACACATATGCACCATTTGGAGCTCTCCAACAAAATACTGTTACAATCACAACATGCATTGTAGTGTAGTGGTTGGAAATAAGAGATACTGACCAGCTGCTCACCATTTTGCCCCAGTGATTGCAACTGCTGCGGATGAATAGGAGATGGAGACATCCCCCCGTGTACAGACCCCTGGTGGACTTGGAAACAATGGAGGACAGGCACATTATCCTCACCTGTAGACTGGAAAGGGCCACAATAACAGAGCTGTATGCCCAATTGGAGCCTGACCTAATCTCTGCTACCTGTCACCCCACCGGGATCCTCCCTATTGTGCAAGTGCTATCTGTGCTCCATTTCCTGGCAACTGGCTCCTTCCAAGTGACGGTGGGCTTGGCAGCAGGAATGTCTCAGCCAATGCTCTCAATAGTGCTCACCAGAGTGTTGTCTGCCCTGTTTAAACACATGGCAGCTACATAGTTTTCCCCCAGGTGGAGGATTTGGCCACAGTGAAAGCTGATTTCCATGCAATGGGACATATCCCCAACATTATTGGGGCAATTGATGGTATACATATTGCTTTTGCCCCCCCGTCGAAATGAACAGGTGTTCAGAAATCGAAAGAACTTTCACTCCATGAATGTGCAGATAGTGTGTCTGGCAGACCAGTACATCTCCCACGTCAATGCAAAATATCCTCAGTCTGTGCATGATGCCTTTATCCTGAGGAATAGCAGCATCCCATATGTGATGGGTCAACTCCAGAGGCACAGGGTGTGGCTAAAAGGTGAGCCCTGGTTCTTACCCAGTATATGTTGGTGTATGGGTTTGGTGTGGGCCCTAAGGGTTGGCGTGTGGCTAACAGTTGTCCCTCGATATTTGCAGGTGACTCTGGTTACCCCAACCTCTCATGGCTACTGACCCATGTGAGGAATCCCAGGACAAGGGCAGAGGAACGTTACAATGAGGCACATGGGCGAACAAGAAGAATTATAGAGAGAACCTTTGGCTTCCTGAAGGCCAGGTTTTGTTGCCTCCATCTAACAGGAGGATCCCTGTACTACTCACCCAAGAAGGTCTGCCAGATCATTGTGGCATGCTGTATGTTGCACAACCTTGCCTTACGTCGCCAGGTACCTTTTCTGCAGGAGGATGAGGCTGGAGATGGCTGTGTGGCAGCAGTGGACTCTGTGGACAGTGAAGATGAGGAGGCAGAGGATGAGGACAACAGAAGTGCAATAATTCAACAATACTTCCAATGACACACAGGTAAGACAGTGTAACTTCACATTTAAATGAGTGTTTTGTGTTTGACATTGCCACTTGCAGGCTGATTTTCCCACTTCTATGGCCACTTACTGTACCCTTTGGCATCTCTATTTGCAGATATTTGTGCCCCACTATCACTCCTGGTGTGTTGACTGCAGCCAACTACAGGTGATTCCTATGTATACATTACTGTACAGTTGATTTTCAATGTTTAAACCTTGTTAAACAAATACATATTTATATCATTTGACATACTCCATACTTGTATTTTTTCAAAAGGTGTTTATTTAAGTGCTAAGAAGTAGAGGGGGACGTGCAATGGGCTGAGGTGATGGTGAAGGAAAGTCTAGGTTACAGTCCATTCTATTTGTATCACAGGTGCATTGTGCAATGGAGCATAGGAGGGGGAGCAATGGCAGTTCAAGGTGGACAGGGTGACAGAGTGGAACACAAGGATGACAATCAGGAGAGTCTTATTTCCTGGTTGGGGTCTTGGCAATAGTCTATGTCTTCTGCCTGGATCACAGGGAACGTTTGCAGGGTGGTTCTCTTTCTGCAGGGGGAGAAGTGCTGGTGGCCTGTTGGTCCTGTGGCGGGGCCTCCTATCCACTAGCGTCAGCGGAGGTGGGGGGCTGTTCATCGGTTTGGCTAGTAGCAGAGGCCCGGTTGTGTGCCACTGCCTCCCTCATAGTGTTGGCCATGTCTGCCAGCACCCCTGCAATGGAGACCAGGGTGGTGTTGATGTCCTTCAAGTCCTCCCTGATCCCCAGGTACTGTCCCTCCTGCAGTTGCATGTTCTCCTGCAACTTGTCCAGTATCTGGCCCAGCGTATCCTGGGAATGTTGGTATGGTCCCAGGATCGTGGTGAGTGCCTCCTGGAGAGTCAGTTCCCTGGGCCTGTCCTCCCCCTCTAACACAGCAGTCCTCCCAGCTTCCCTTTTGTCTTGTGCCTCTGTCCACTGAACCTTGTGCCCACTGCCACTGACCCCAGGTCCCTGATCATCCTGTGTTTGTCGAGTGGCATGGCGTCCCTGTAGTGGTGGACACACTGCTGATTGACATGTCCTGGGGACAGAGGTATGGGCCTGCTGGCTGGGTGCTGTGGTGGTGTTTCCTGAGGGGGAGGCTTTGAGGGGGTGTGAGAGTGTGCCTGGGTAACCGACTGTCCGGAGATCCCTGATGGGCCAGGTTTGTCATCCAGATCTAGGCGGGCTGGATGTCTGCTGCACCTGTGATCCAAATAGCAGTGGCTCTATCCGGATGATTTCCTCCACCATGACCCTTAGCTCCTCCTCAGGGAATCTGGGGTGTCGTTGTGGTGCCATGGGTGTAGTGTGAGTGGTGTGGGTGTGTGGGGTGATGTGTTGGGGTGTGTGATGTAAGGTGCTTGGATGGTGTATAGATGATGATGTTATGTGGCTCTGGTTGTGAGGGTGCTCTTGCTGTATCTCTCTCTGTTGGCAATGGTTTGTAGTCGTAAAGGGTTGTGGGTACTGTGGGTGTGTGTTTTATAGTGATGTGGGTGTGGTGTGTGTAGTTTGAATTGTCCAATGATGTGTAGTTTTGTTGTGTGTGTATTTTGAGCAGTGATTCGTGGGTCACAATGCTGTGGGCATAGTTCTGTTGCTGTAACGGTGTAGGTTTTGCTACCACCAGTTTATCACAGACCTTTGGTCTGGCGGACTTGTGTGTGTGGCTGTATAGTGACGGATTGGTATGTGTGTGTCATAATTTGCTTGGCGGTTATCCACGGCGGTGGTGTTATGTTGGCGGCAGTGGGCATGGCCGTAAGCAGGATTTACCGCCAATGTCATAATGAGGGCCACAGTGCCTTATTAGGACTTTGGTGGACAGAAAATCCCATCCGCTGAAGTTCAGATGGGTAGGTTATCGCCAATGCGGCAGCCTTCCCGCTAGGCCCATTACGAGTTTCCTCCCACTGGCCCAGCGGGAAACGGCCTACAGCATTGTCTCCGGCTCATAATAGAGCCGGGGCAATGCTGTAGTGCGTAGGGTACAGAAGCACCCGTCTCGCATTTCAAATTTTCAAAGCAGACAGTGAACATTGCAACAGAGCAGGCCAAATGCATGGGCAGTGCAGGAGCCCCACAGGTGCACCCTGCACCCCGTCTCTGCTAACCGTTTCATGGCGGTGCTACCATCATAAAACTGTTGGCAGAGAAGGAAGTTGTGATACCCAGGGCAAGCAGTGCTGCCCTGGCAGATTAGGACGCCCAGCACCTCCAGACTGACGTTCAGTCGTAATCTGGCAGCTCTGGCTGTCCGACCGTAGTGCTACCGCAGCAGTTGTAATGTGCAGATCGGAATGCCGCATTGGCAGTGGTCCGACCACCACTGTGACCCTGGCAGTATTCGACCGCCAGGGTCGTAATGAGAGTCCTAGTATCACATAACTAACAGTGGATTCCATCATGAATGAAAAATATAGGCAACAGTGTGGGATAAAAAGTGTAGGTGACACCAAAGAAGCATGAAAGAAAAGAAAAACGTCTAAGCATCAATTTCTGTTTGTCACACATGACTCTGCTCTACTCTGAGGGGGTAATAAATCTGGCATTATAAATTGAAACAACACTTTCATTTTTCTCCAAAAAGGCAACATACAACAACAAAATAAGCAACAGAGAAAAAAAAAAACAACCAACCACTAAATCCTATGACTAAGGACCCAGCTCATCTTCCACACCCAGCATGTAAACACCAGAATATATATGATTCCACCCTTGTTTGTACCTAATCGGGAACCTGGGGGAGTGTGCCCACTGGAGGAGTCTGTCAGCCATCTGTGTCCAACAACCAATAGGCCATACTGGTGAGTGTATCTACACCTTCCAAAGGTAAGTCTGCAGTACTATATCAGCGTTATGATGAGTATTGGATTGAAGCCCAGTCAGAATGGTATCTCAATGAGTGGCAAGGGGGTATTTCCAAAGGCCAAGGTTATCTTCCCTATGCAAGACAACACTCTCTGCATACACCCAGTTAAGTAATGAGAGTATCCATGCTATCAAGGAGGGAAGGGATCAGATGACTTCCACCTATAGGTAATAAAGTGTTTGGCTACTAAAAAACTCAAATCTAAGAAACAGGAGGTGGCTCTATACTGCTTGTGTCTGTGATAAAGAACCAGAAGGAAAATTACCCATTCATGTAGGTTTGGGAGATGCTTCCCGGAGGAGCTGCCTGTGCAGCCAGTATCGTTGTGTGTGCCCGGATGCCAGGAGATACTGTGGACATTGGTAGCTGGAGACAACAGAAAGGGGAGCATCGCTCACCTGCCTGTTCGATCCTTATGGCTCCTGCCACGCTGGGGAGGAGTGTAACAAAGGCCTAGCTTTATATTGTCCCTGCACAACTGAACTGAGGAGATTACACGCAGACACAGAGAACACCATGTGAAGTGACTGCTTAATCCTATGAGTGGCAAGAAGATGTTGGGTGTCAAAGATGGGGCAATGAAGGCTGTGAGTGAGGCGGGCTGGTGAAGGATACCGCGAGTGGGGCTGTTGTCTGGAGCCTGCACAGGGGGAGCAGATTGCGAATGAGCCTGGCACAGGGGGTCTCTTGTCCCAGCGAGCGCGGAGGCCTCTATGGGACTGAGTCCAAGCAGGCAGCTGCTGAGCAGGCAGCCTGCAGCCCTGAGCAGCATTAGCGTGGACATATAAGGCATCCACACTGCCCCACTGGATTAGCACCGGAGACTACTGTTTGTGGTTCCTGTGAGGTGAAGTCTGCTTCGCAGCGATCCCGGGAGGCCTCCCCTGGACAGTGCTGAAACTTGTGGCGTGGATTCAATGAACATCAACTCTCAGTGAGCTGCTGGAACAGCTGGAGATCATCAACATGGGAAAAACGGATAAACAGCAATCGTGGCTCGTTTGAATCACCTCGCACATCAAAGACACAAACTGCGTTACCTGACAGAAAGCAGGACTCACAACCTCAGGATTCATTCCCCTTGGAGAAAACACTGCTGGCTGCCCAGCAAAGTCTACTAATAATTGATGACAAAATTGACGCCCTACATCTGCGCATGGATAGGATGGCAAAAAAAATGGACCAGTAAGGAAATTGTTTGACTGCAGCAGAATATCATAGCTCAACGGGGGAGGATGGTCTATCCTACGTCAATACTAAATGCCTGAAAATGGAAAATATACTTGCACTCATTCAAGCTAAGAATGAGGACTTAGAAGCTTGATCCCGTAGAAGTAACCTCTGGATCACTGGTGTGCCAAAAACAATGAACACAGGAAAGCTAGAACACTACATAACGGGTATGCTGAAGGATATCAGACAGAGATATGCAAATGCAGCGTTGAGGTTTCAGCAGCGGCCCTTGGTTACATCATTATATGCTGAGGACATGGTTTTATATGTTGGGAATCCTGCCACTAATCTAGAGGCCCATATGCGTGAGTATGTATACTTTGAAAGGTTCTCTGGACGGGGCATTAACTGGGAGAAGTCAATAGTCTTTCCCCTAGCATCAGACACTCCACCGCACTCAATGGAGTATCTGCGCCAATGGTGCGAGGAACCTGTAAAGTATTTGGGAGTGTGGATACATAGTGAGCCTGGAACAGTAATACAGTGGAATTATGGCAGGGCTGTCTCTAAATTAGAGGAACAAATAGAACGCTGGATTAGGCTCCCACTATTCTTGGCAGATAGGACAGCGCTCATGAAAATGATAATATTATCTAAAGTCTTATATCTGTTTGGAAATATTCCTATACGTTTTACACAGGCATCCTTTCGGCAGATGCGCACTCTTCTTATTAAGCTGGCTTGGGTGGATAGCCCAGGATGCGCTGGGATATTCTCACCCTGCCATATGATCGAGGGGGGTTTGGTGCCCCAGACCTATACTTGTATTATTTATGTGCAGAGGCCGACTTCGCCTATTACTGGTACTTCCGGCCGAGGTATGCTCTGCATGTGGCTGTGGATAGTGATGAAGCTTTCCCCATTCCGCTGACAGCCATGGTCCTACATTCACTCGAGGAATTATCCAGTACTCTTATGAACACAGTCTGGTGAACCACTCATGCATCAATGGCGCTGGCGAGGTGGGTGGTAGCAAAGCCGCTCTTTGCTCCGGCGCTGCGGCTCATTAATCATCCTAGGCTCCCGGTGATGCAGGAACCGAAGACCCTTGCTATGTTAATTGAGGCCAGCCTGAAAACACTGGGCGATATTTACCCAGAGGGAATCTTTATACTCCTATCAGATGTTTGGAAACAAGGACATACTCCCTCTACCGCTTTTTCAAATCATAGGCTGCGAGAGGCGATGAGGCAACTGTACCCTCAATCCCCGATGGCACCGACAGCTCTGGGGGCATTACAGATATTGCTCACAAATGATAATTGGAAACATCTGGTCACCAGGTTATGTGAAACGTCCAAGTGTGACAGACGACTTCAAAGAGCGGACTCCTTTGACAAGTGGAATGCTATTCTTGAAACACCACTTAGGGCCATATGTACGAACACCTTTTCCCATAGACACAGAATGGGAAAAAACCTTTGCTACATCTGGCCCCTAGTTTGGAAGACTGGGTTTCTGTTGAGCATTAACAGGCAAGTTTACCTCAAACTGTAATGTCAGAATTACACATTTTAAATTTGTTTCAAATGTATTACATGCCAGTGCATCTATATAAGTTTGGTATTTGGGAAGAGGTGCAGCGTGCGGAGCACCTTCGGCAGATCTTATGTACTTGGTGTGGGAGTGCCGCCTGTGTGTCAGTACTGGGATCGGGTGACTCAGACGCTCTCTGCAGTGATATCGGAGCGGGTGGATGGTACCCCATATGTGTGCCTCTTTGGTTTGGTGAAATCTCTGCAGCCTGTAAATCATAAACTGACTGCAATAGTGCTGTTACTAGCCAAGAGAAAAGTATCAATGTGCTGGGGTGGAAAGAGGTCTCCTAAACACCAGCATTGGTTGCAGGATGTGGCATACTGTAAACTTCGCACTTGTATAGTGCACTACTCACCCGTTAGGGTCTCAAGGCGCTGTACGCATACCGCTGTGGAACCCCTCCTGGCTTTTCCCTGTGAGGCGCCCACTCCTGGACAGCCTCAGGGTGAAGCCAGGCATTCAAGCGTTGTGAGGGCCGTTGTGGAGATTAAGCAAGCTATTGCCCAGAGTTACAGAGTGGGACCCATCAATTAGATTAGGCACCAAGGCGAGAATTATCTGGTCCAAGGGAATTGAGCTCAAGACCCGCTGAGGTGGGAATTGAAACCTGGTCCTGGGCCAGATCTCTGCATCAGGGTCTGCCGCTCTAACCATTGTGCTACACTTCTCCACTATTCTGCAGGGACCAGCTGGATGCTTATCCAGAAGAGCTGCCCCAGACCTCCCGCCCAAAATACATTTGGGGTACTTTTTCTGCTCACTTACTTAAGTTGACGGAAGAGTCTCAAAGGGTTGTTACCACTGTAGGGGGCAAAATAGATGTATAATGTATACATGCATGGCGAAGTGTTGTGAACTGTATTCACTGTGGTATCAAAACACAAATATGGCATTGTTCAGATTGTTATGTATTTGAAAATGCATAAATAAAATGATAAAAAGGCTGCCTTATCATTGTTGTAATGGCTACATAAGACAATCTCATATTATGATTCAAACTGTTATAATATTCTTCTTTATATTAATCTAAAGATATTATCAATCTACAGATATTATTTCACTCAGAGGTCTAACATTATACCATTATTTTAAAATAACATACTGATATTACTCTCCAGGTTTACTCTCCGGGTTTAATGTACAATTTATAATTAAAGAAACCGCTTACCTCAAATTTATCTTCAACTGTGAATAACCCTTTACACTGTAGTAAATCAGCCTAATCCATCAGTAAACCCCCCTCTCCAGTACAGGAGCATCAAGGAAACAGAGTCATATGCTAGCTACTGTTCTCCATGCCAAACATTAACCAAGCATAAGATGCTCCACAGAGCACTGTAAGCATTCAGTGATTGTTAGTCCTTCTTTTCCGCCAATCACTTTAAACTAATATTAGCAAACTATATCTAAGAGTGTCTCTTGAGTGAATCACAATGATCTAACAAAATAACAGTTATTTTCTACCAAACATGTGTGATTTCAATAGAAAAGAAATGTGATTTGTGATTGTGAATTGGCTGCTGTTGGTGAGGTAGGACAATATAACATTGTGCTGGAGCTCCTTCTTTAGTCTACTCAAGGATTTCAGCTACAGGGTTTGTGTATAGATTATTGGCCATTCCTCTGTGTACTTGCTTTATGAGTATGCAGAGGGATCAAAAGGCATCAACTCCTAGCTATAGTTGAAAGCATTTTTAATTGAGAGCTTCCTGATGTGATACCTTGTGAAGGAAAAGATCTGCGCACAAGTACAGCAGCAGCTTTATCAAATGTGATGAAATAAACTTTCGGATAGTTGATGAATCTCTTCTCTCCACCCAGCCTTTGTGTATTCCAGCAAATATCAAATGCAAACATGGCAGTGGTCTAATCAATTTTGTTAAAAGAAATGGAGACATCTTGGAATCCCGTCAAAGTAATTTCCACGTTTCTCAGACACTACAGAATGTGGTCAATCTATCATATCATCCTTTGCAGCATGCCTAGTGTCTACAAAAGAGGTAGAATACAGTTTACAGCAGAAGTGAACCGGATCTTTCTTAACAACTTAAAGGAATTTATCTGGTACTACACCTAAGTATGCACAGCACACTATAAACAAAGAGGATACTGTCAGAACCACCTCATAATCACTAATACAGATGTTATTTCTACTGAAAACGTATTTAATAAAATGTTAGCTACCTATGCACTACAGTGGACCTGGACAAATCCTCATTTTGACGAAGGTTTTTGGGAATGCTCCCTTACTGGTTACACAGGGGTACTGTAGCTCCTATATTCTTGCCTTTGGCCATGTGCAACAGAGGTTTTGCTGCATGGGCTGGCCTGGGTACAGGCCCTGTGGGCAGCCAACCACCCCGCTGCATGTAGCCTTTGGCCATGCACAGAGGGGTTAGCCACAGGGCCTGGCCTCCAGTCAGGCTCAGTACCCAACCCATCACAGACAACTAACCTCCCCACCCCTACACACAGCTTGGTTTGGCATCCAATCAGTCCTTATGCCAACCCCCCGAAGTTGTCCTGCACCCAACACCCAGAGGTGACGTTCCTAATGCCACAGTGGTTATCAGCGCACCTACTACACATGGCCTTGTGCAGTAGTGAGTTGACCACAAAGCCTGCATCCACAATCCCCAAGGGGGACAACACCCCTGCTGCGCATAACTTGTGCCCATTTACATCAAGTTGCTGGCTACAGGCCCAAGTCTCTCACTAAGCCTTGAGCTCACCCCCTTGTGGGTGACCTACACCCAGCCCCTCCCCCCACAGGCATCCAGCCTCCCTGATGCACATGCCACTACACATGGGGCCAACCCACAGGCTTTACTACCAAAGTATAATTTTGCCTTGCAAGCATTATATATCTGGCACAGTCTTTTGTTTACCACCCTTTCATATACATAGTATGTCGGAAAAATATAATTGCAATTACAGAAGGCAACCTTGCTTTATAAGTCAAGTTCCAACCGCAAACATTACAGATTAAAGCTGAAAGAAAAGTCTAAGATCCTGCCTGGCAACTTCACACTTCAGCTAGGCCCCATTCTTCCTCCTCATCTCACAGGTTGGGTTGCGTCAGAAAATACAGATCTCACCACAACCTCTACTAAAATGGTTAAGTGTGTGGTCAGAGCTGAGGAGGGTGTGTTTGAAAATCATGGGACACACAAGCTCCTGAGGCCACAACCACCCATTAGATTTGATGGGGCAGAGGACAGATGACGAGGTTGAAAAAGATTCAAAGAGAAATAAAGACAAGAGTGGCAGAAAAGTACACTTAAAATAAAGTGTCAGGTAGAGCACCATGACTTAAGATAATCACAAAAACTTTGTTGAGATTATACTGCAAATCCCATGTGAAGGTTTTACTAAGCGTTGGCAATGCCAAGCTACGTGGTCTTTTAAATCAGCCTCTCTCTTTCACTTGCGAGTTTCGGTATGGAGCAACTAATTACATGTCCATTCTGTTACTCAGCTTTGCACTCATGGTTCCATTCATTCACCAAATGACTCATTCCTGTATTCACTCACTCACTCACCTTTCCACAGTAAACCACAAACACAAACTCAAGAATCCCATTCAAGATAAATTAAAAGAATACCAAAAAGGAGAAAAGAATCAACCTAAATTGGCATAATATTGCAATAAGAAAAAGCAAAAAATGAAAAGTAGAAGTGGGTAGATGTCTAGGAATGCTATTGTGTATAGTGAAATTCAGAGTAATGATCTACCTTTAAACCTGGTTTAATTAGAATATGCTCTTCCTAATAAATATACCAGTCTTACTACATTTGTTATAGCATTTCATTAAAAACAGATCAGACCCATGACATTTGACATACATTTTCTAAATGTACCAAACAGCCCTTATCGTTGACTTGTCACCATAACCAACTCTATACTACTTTATTGAGCAAAAACATCATTAAATTAGAAGTGTACAAAGTTAAAAGGAGCACACAATATACAACTCATCCAAAGGAGGTCTAACAAGAGTTCTCTCAGTTCAACTTTTCTATCTCAAAGGTGTGTCAGAGGGGGTAATCAACACCAAAACCCTTGCCTAGATTACCCTGTTATCGGTGATCATTTATGTGACTGCATGCATTAACACAGTGTGATAATAAACCACATTTAAAGGGCCACTGGCTGTAATACATGCTTTTCAAAATAAATGTGCATGTCTATTGCTTTTGCATAAAGACTTCTTAATAACCATTGCAGGTATATATCCTCGGGCATATCTTTTCTGAATAAACCCTTACATGCCTATAGCCCTTGTCATTGGTTTGTCCCCATAACCAAATCTAGCCCCTGTACTGAGCAGAAAGCTGCCAACAAGACAGCCATCAGGCAAATGGTCATACAATTACAAATATGCACAAAATTATGTTTGCCAAAACAATAACAAGGATTATCTCAGAGTAAATCTTCTATCACCATGTTTTTTGGGTGGGAGAGGGGTTGGGGGCGGTAACCAATACCAAATACTTTCTTGTTTTAGTAATCTGTGAGAATATTTGAGAATAAATGTGACAAAAAAATGTAACTCTACCATGTTTATGGATACTTTTCATAGTAAACCGATCAGACCTATGCCATCCAGCTTAGGTTATGCCAGTGAGCCAAACGCCCTATAGCCTTCATTATTTGAGTGTCCTCATAACAAACTCCGATCTACTATTTTGGGCATACAAGGCACACAGTAAGAAAATGCAAACAAAGTATACAGAATTTCAGTTGGCAAAATAATATACAATCCTATATCCCAGGGTTTGTCAGGGAGGGTAACCAACACTAAAACCCTTTACTATTACAGTAATCTATGGGATTCATTGTGTTGTAATACCCGACTACAGGATTTAGAATGCATAACAGCCTACCTTCACTATTTTCACTAGAAACATGTCAGTCCTATTGCCTGTGTTGTAACATTTCATATTAAACAGATAAGCTTTAATCACTGATAGGTCACCATTATCTATTCCGGCCTACTGAAATTAGCATGAGCAGGTCTACAAGGCAAGAAGTGCAAAATAAGCACTCTTTTTCAGTATAAACATACACCAATATAAAGCTTGAGGAAAGGAACAACAACATGTGGATCTAACCCCTCTCTCAGTACTGCGTCTTAACCATTTTCTAACGATCGCATAGGGTATGGGATAGCTGTGCTATCAAACCAGTCCTACAAATAAAATCTCAGCGTCTCAATAGATCTAATACATTTTCTTGAGATTATTGTGGCAGACAGTGGGGCCAATTCACAAAGGTTATTATAAAACCTTAGGTAGTAATACAAGAGTACTAGTTCTCATTCTAACGAATGGCTTTGTGAAGGCCTGAAATCTTCAACTCTCTATTAGTAAAAGAGCAAAGAGGGCACAGTTCTTTCTATTTTTACTAACTGAATATGTATATTCACTAAACACTCCCTTTTTAGATGTTTTGGGTCAAATTCACAAAGGCATTTAAGAGTATGTAAAGTATGCATTTATGAGATTTTGAGGTAGTACTACAGGAGTACAAGTTCACCTGCTCATGAATGCCTTTGTAAATGGCCTTAACATTGTTTTTTTTTTTTAATTCAGGCAATCAATGTTTCTGAGCAAAGCAGGGCTGAAAAGCGTTCCAAAACGTGTCAGCAGGATTCACATAGAAATTTGTAGGGCACATGTTTCAAGCACCAGTATGCCTACCTTACTAGTCAGGTGTTCTCAGATCGAAAATTAAGTAACACTAATTGAGGGTTATGGTAAACCCTGTTGTTTGTAGGCCTCCGTTTATCTTTAGAAAAAGCTACTTGATTTAGAGCAGTGAGGCACAAATGGTTTGGCTATTTCTTAAAGGCTGCCTTTGAATAACAACCATTGACACTGATGAGCTGTAGAGACTCAGTTAGTCATCATACACACACTGTCACTCAACTTTGCACTCATGTATCCGTTCATCAATCCTCTGGCTCATACTTTGATTCACCTTCTGATGTAACTGCAACAAATCACAAACTCAACAACATATGCAAGCTCAATTAAATTAAAAAAAGTAAGACAGAAAGAAAACGTACTGCTTCTAAACACAGTACTGTGCACACTGAGGGGGTCATTCCAACCCTGGCGGTCGGTGTTAAAGCGGCGGCCAACCCGCCAACAGGCAGGCGGTGCATAAAATGGAATTCTGACCCTGGCGGGAACCGGCAACACAGACCGCCACTTTAACACTCCGACCGCCACGGCGGGACAAACAAACAGCGCGGCGGTCACCGCCAACAGACAGGCGGCAGACAATGTATCGCCCACCCTATCACAACTCACCAATCCGCCACCTTTTCCGGGGCGGGAGCCCCGCCGATAAAAACACGGCGGAAACAGACTACGAACGGGAAAACGCTCACCCTACACACTCCACAAGGAATCTGGACAGCATGGAACCAGAACTACACATCCTACCAGCAATTGTCTACCTGCTCCTCTACCAGGAGCACGAACGCCGGCGCAGAAGACAATGGTGAGTACTGCACCTACGACACAGGGGAGGGGGGAGGAGAAAAGAATATGGGCACACACATACGCGACACACCCCCCCCACACGCAACTACCTACACACCAATGCAGAGCAACAACTCAGAGTGACACCTCCCAAACCCCCCGGAAGAATGCAAAGACAAAATAATATGTTATTGGAATTCAAATATATTGTAAGGCTAAGTAAATAAGTAAGTCGAACATCCCATAACTATATACACATATGTAAATTGTCCCGTCAAAATTGGCTTTCTGTCATTGTACGTGGCCCAATGGTCCTCAACACATGGGCAAAGCCCACACATGAGACCCGAATCCATTGGAGAGAACACTGCAGGGGCATCAGATAGGAAAACTACAGGCACCTCAGGCGGAAGGGAAGGGGAGGCACCTCAGCCACATGAGTCCACGACGCCAGCTCCACGAGGGGCCTCCATGGCCACTGTTCAATCCTGGGGAGTGCAAAGTCACAGTCTCTCAAGTCCCTACAGTGGGTGGCTTGCCCACTGTGCCATCCTGGGGAGTGCAAAGCCACAGTCTCTCAAGTCCCTACAGTGGGTGGGTTGCCCACTGTGCCATCCTGGGGAGTGCAAAGCCACAGTCTCACAAGTCCCTACAGTGGGTGGCTTGCCCACTGTGCCATCCTGGGGAGTGCAAAGCCACAGTCTCACAAGTGGAAGACAGACTCCAGCGGTACTGGAGGAGTCTTGGTGCCCAGAGTGTATCGTGCAGCCCTGTCAGACACAGATCCGGGCCTGCCCCTTCTGCCAATGTGTCTGCGGTGCTTGAGTTGAAGGGCTAAGCGGAGCGGTGCTTGAGAGGAAGGGCCCAGTGGAGCGGTGCAGAGACGGCGGTGCCCGGCGGAGCGGTGCTTGAGAGGAAGGGCCCAGCGGAGCGGTGCTTGAGAGGAAGGGCCCAGCGGAGCGGTGCTTGAGAGGAAGGGCCCAGCGGAGCGGTGCTTGAGAGGAAGGGCCCAGCAGAGCGGTGCTTGAGAGGAAGGGCCCAGCAGAGCGGTGCTTGAGAGGAAGGGCCCAGCGGAGCGGTGTTGAGACGGCGGTGCCCTGTTCAGGGGTGCCTGTCTTGAAGGGCCCTGTTCAGCTGTGCTTGTCTTGAAGGGCCCTGTTCAGCGGTTCTTGAGACGGCGGGGCCCTGTTCAGCGGTGCTTGTCTTGAAGGGCCCTGTTCAGCGGTTCTTGAGACGGCGGTGCCCTGTTCAGCGGTTCCTGTCTTGAAGGGCCCTGTTCAGCGGTGCTTGTCTTGAAGGGCCCTGTTCAGCGGTTCTTGAGACAGCGGGGCCCTGTTCAGCGGTGCTTGTCTTGAAGGGCCCTGTTCAGCGGTTCTTGAGACAGCGGGGCCCTGTTCAGCGGTGCCTGTCTTGAAGGGCCCTGTTCAGCGGTGCTTGTCTTGAAGGGCCCTGTTCAGCGGTTCTTGAGACGGCGGGGCCCTGTTCAGCGGTGCCTGTCTTGAAGGGCCCTGTTCAGCGGTGCTTGTCTTGAAGGGCCCTGTTCAGCGGTTCTTGAGACGGCGGGGCCCTGTTCAGCGGTGCCTGTCTTGAAGGGCCCTGTTCAGCGGTGCTTGTCTTGAAGGGCCCTGTTCAGCGGTTCTTGAGACGGCGGGGCCCTGTTCAGCGGTGCCTGTCTTGAAGGGCCCTGTTCAGCGGTGCTTGTCTTGAAGGGCCCTGTGCAGCAGGTTCTTGAGACGGCGGGGCCCTGTTCAGCGGTGCCTGTCTTGAAGGGCCCTGTTCAGCGGTTCTTGAGACGGCGGGGCCCTGTTCAGCGGTGCCTGTCTTGAAGGGCCCTGTTCAGCGGTTCTTGAGACGGCGGTGCCCTGTTCAGCGGTGCCTGTCTTGAAGGGCCCTGTTCAGCGGTGCTTGTCTTGAAGGGCCCTGTTCAGCGGTTCTTGAGACGGCGGGGCCCTGTTCAGCGGTGCTTGTCTTGAAGGGCCCTGTTCAGCGGTTCTTGAGACGGCGGGCCCTGTTCAGCAGTGCTTGTCTTGAACGGCCCTGTTCAGCGGTTCTTGAGACGGCGGGGCCCTCTTCAGCGGTGCCTGTCTTGAAGGGCCCTGTTCAGCGGTGCTTGTCTTGAAGGGCCCTGTTCAGCGGTTCTTGAGACGGCGGGGCCCTGTTCAGCGGTGCTTGTCTTGAAGGGCCCTGTTCAGCGGTTCTTCACATGTGTCTCCAGGGCACCAGATCTGGCCAATATATGGTGTTCACTCGCCATCCGACTTCTCGCTTGCGGGGCCCTTCTGTGCTGGTGTCCCGTGCCCGTGGGTGTCCTCCTTCACCCCCGGAATGGGTCTGGTGGGGCCATCCTTGCCTGATCCTCTGTGTCCCTTGCCTCCCTTTGGAGATGTGCCAGATGGCACCCCACTTCCTGACGGTGCCAGGGTGGTGCCTGTGGAGGCTGCCGTCTCTGTCCTCTCGCGCCGGCCCTTGCCTTTTTGGGATTTCTTCCCAGGGGGTGGGCTGGCTGTCCCTTTGCTGCTGGCCGATGTAGCTGCCCTCGAAGGTGGTGGACTCCAATATCCCTGGACTATGGTCCTTGTAGGTCCAGGGCTTGTGCTGGCTGAGGTGCTGATTGGACTTTTACGAGATGGAGGGGGTGGGTCAGGTGATGGAAAGAGGTTAAGTTTGGAGAGGAAAAACTTTTTAGGAGCAATGGGAAGGGTAGGTGCAGTGGGTGTGGGAGTGGAGGAAGAGGATGTTGTTGTGGGAGAGTCAAGTGTGCTGTCGTTGGGTGCAGGTGCTTGTGACGGAGGCTGTCGTGAGGTGGATGGCTGTTGGGTGGGTGGCTGCCTGCGTTTGTGTGGTTTGGAAGAGGGGGTGACAGACACACTGGGAGAGGACACAGGGGACGTGTAAATGGCAGTGGGGGTGGTGACTGCACGTGTGCGGAGTGTTCTGGGGGGTGTGCTGGTGATGGACGTAGTGGCTGATGAAGTGGTGCATGGAAGTGTGAGTGGAGACGTCACAGGGAGGGAGGAGGGAGACGAGGAGGAGGGGGACACAGAGGAGGCAGTGGCTGTTGATATGTCTGCATGTGGATGTTGCTTGTGTGAATGCTTGTGGGATGTGTGGTGCTTATGTTTGGATGAGGTGACCTTGGGTGTTGAGGTGTGTGCAGGCTGGTCTGTAGGTGTGTCTGGGATAGGCAGAGGGACAGGGGAGTGGGACTGGGTGGAGGGAGTTGGAGGAGGGAGGCAGGAGACAGGGACAATGGCTGCCGTCAGTGCTGAGGCCAGAGCGTTGAACGATCGCTGATGGGCAGCCTGACCCGAATGAATGCCCTCCAGGTATGCATTTCTCCGATGCACCTCCCTTTCCACCCCCTGGATGGCATTCAAAAGGGTAGATTGCCCAACAATGAGCGTCCGGAGGAGGTCAATGACCTCCTCACTGAGGGCAGCAGGGGTAACTGGGGCAGGGCCTGAGGTGCCTGGGGCGAAGGAGATGCCCGCCTTGGTGTGCGAGCGGGCATGGGGCGAACGCTGAGGGGCTGCTTGGAGGGCGGAGCTGGTGCGCTGAGTGGCGGCTGTACCTGTTGTTGCGGTGGGCACGGATGTTGCCGCCACCACAAGGGAGCTCCCTTCCGAGGACGTGTCGGTGTCGCTGATGTCTCCACGTGTCCCCGTTGTGGAGACCCCCTTGCCCTCCGTCTCACTGGTGAAATCAGAGTCCGTTGCATGGCCCTCCGGGGCCATGTGAGATGCAGCTCCCTCGTGCTCCAATGCCACTTCTCCTCCGCCAGATGATGCTAATGCACACATGAACAGGAAGAGCAGACAAAAAAGGGGGGGGAGAAATAAAGACATGTTGAGTGCATGCATTGGCAACACAGTTGGCGGAGAGGACAGACACAGAAGCCCCCTGCACTACGCCGCGCACTTGGGGTACACTACTCAATCAGTGAGACTTGGCCTACAAGCCAATGGACGACATCTGCACACATAGGTGACACAAGGCCATGGATAGCTGTACTTGGCACCCTACAGAGGTGGAGGGCGGGGGCACAGGGCCATGCCTTACGGAGGGGACTAGCCTACAGAAATCGCCCTGGCCTAGGGATACCCACATCCCTCCTACCCCACCCAGACACCTCCACTGCGCGCTAAGATAGCAGAATGTGCTTGTACTCACCCCCTTGTGTCTGCTGTGATGTCCTCACGCGCCGATCCAAATCTGGGTAGGCCACCGCCAGGATCCGAGACATCAGGGGGGTCAATAGACGAGTGGCACCCCTCCTACGTTGGGAGGCCATCCCCAGCAGAGCCTCCGCGGTCTTTCTGCTCCCGCAGCGGATGTCCTCCCATCTCTTGCGGCAGTGGGTGCCCCGTCTGTTGTGGACCCCCAGGGTCCGGACGTCCTTGGCGATGGCACGCCAAATGTCGACTTTCTGATGGGCGCTGACCTATGTGACACGTACAGGGAGAGAAAACAAAATATCAACATTTTCTGCATGCTCAATGTGAGTGTCCCCCCATCCCCACCCTTGCCATGTGGCACATGCTCTCATCTGTCGTTTGATGCATGCCTCATACGCTCCCCTCCGCACCTTTGTTCATTCACCCCACTCAACCCAGGCATTGCCCACAAAGCATGGTCCCAGTGTACTAACCTGTTGGTCTGGAGGACCGTAGAGTAGCGCATACTGGGGGAGGACCCCATCCACGAGTTTCTCCAATTCTTCAGAAGTGAAGGCAGGGGCCCTTTCCCCAGTCGCAGCAGCCATTGTCTCTTCCAGACCGAGGTCACAGCAGAACTTGCAGTATAGGTCCTCTCCTGTGGATGATCAGGTCTCGAGTGATTAAGCTGAGAAAAAATGGCGGGTACGCACCGCCGTGCGTACCGCGGCGGTGCGTACCGCGACCGCCGGCGCACTTCGTCATTGGCTCCTGAAACCCATAGGGTTGTATGTTAACCAATGCGGCTTTGCGCCGCGGTCTTCGACCGCCTACCGCCACGGTGTGCCACGCCAGCGCATTGACCTCACATCCCATTGTCACACTTCACAGGTCAGGCAGCCGCCATTTCAAGGGCCCACATGGCTTAATTTCTACTGCGTCACACAGGCCTAGGCCTTGCATTGCCACTCATACAAGTCATTCAATGCATAGCGAATCGTGTACTGTGCAAGCTGTGGGAACGTACCTGTGGTTTGCTTGACTCTGTGCTCCATGTTGTCCTTCCCAGGCACCGTCTGCTGGGACTTGCGAGGAGATGGAGGAATGTTCCCGTGTACAGACCGCTGGTGGACCTGTCGACAATGGAAGAAAGACATGTCATACTGACATACAGACTTGACCGAGCCACTATACAGGAACTGTGTGCCCAGCTGGAGCCAGACCTGATGTCACCCATTCGCCAACCCACAGGGATTCCCCCTCTGGTGCAGGTTCTGTCAGTACTCCATTTTTTGGCAAGTGGATCATTCCAAACAACAGTGGCCATTTCATCAGGGATTTCTCAGCCTATGTTTTCTAAGGTTTTGTCCAGAGTGTTGTCTGCCCTGATGAAATACATGCGGAGCTACATCATTTTCCCTGAGGTGGGCGATTTGGCTACAGTGAAGGGTGATTTCTATGCCCTTGGACATATTCCCAACATCATTGGTGCCATTGATGGGACCCATGTGCCTTTGGTTCCCCCCAGTGAAAGTGAACAGGTGTACAGGAACAGAAAAAGTTATCATTCTATGAATGTCCAGGTGGTCTGTTTGGCTGACCAGTACATCTCCCATGTAAATGCCAAGTTCCCTGGGTCAGTGCATGACGCGTACATCATGCGAAATAGCAGCATCCCTTATGTGATGGAACAGCTACAGAGACACCGTGTGTGGCTAATTGGTGACTCTGGTTACCCCAACCTGTCGTGGCTACTGACCCCAGTGAGGAATCCCCGGACCAGGGCAGAGGAACGGTACAATGAGGCCCATGGGCGGACTAGGAGGGTGATCGAGCGGACCTTCGGCCTCCTGAAGGCCAGGTTTAGGTGCATGCATATGACAGGTGGATCCCTAATGTACTCACCGAAGAAGGTGTGCCAGATCATCGTGGCCTGCTGTATGCTTCACAACCTGGCTTTGCGACGCCAGGTGCCTTTCCTGCAGGAGGATGGTCCAGAGGGTGGTGTTGTGGCAGCTGTGGAGCCTGTGGAGAGTGAAGAGGAGGAAGACGACGGGGACGACACAGACAACAGGGACACAGTGATACAACAGTATTTTCAATAACACACAGGTACGAATCAACACCGCCATTTTACATGTACTTACAGTCTCCTGCCTCTCTACTGTCTGAGTTTCCCCCCAGTTTATGTTAACTGAGTTGTGACTTTCCCTTCCGTTTTCAGAGATGTGGGCCCCACTGCCTGACCTCTGCTTTGTTTGCCCATGGACTACAGCTGTGTGACAGTGGTATGTTGTCATCACAATGTAACTGATAATTTTGGCACCGTTATGTCTAATACATTTGTTCAAAATACAAGCAGACTCCAGATAATATTAGTGCAATAAGTGATTTTATTTAAGTGCTAAATTTAGGGACATGCTTGAAAATCGATGATGGGTGATGGTGGAGTAATGTCCAGCTTTTCAGTCTCACAGGTGCATTGTCCATATGCCTGTGGAAGGATGGAGCAGGGGCAGTTCAAGGTTGGACAGGGTGACAATGTGGGACAGTGGGATGACATCAGGGGGTATCCTTTGCTGGCGGGGGTCTTGTCTTCTTCCTAGATCTCAGGTACTGCTTGCGGGGTGGTTCTTCTTCTGCAGGAGGTGGGGTTCTGGTGGCCTGTTGTTGTGTGGGGGCCTCCTGTCCACTAGCGCCGGCGGAGGTGGTAGGCTGTTCCTGGTCCATGCTAGTGACAGGGGCCCTTTGTGGTGCCACATGGTCCCGCAATGTGGTGACAATCTGGGTAAGAGCCACGACGATGGTCCCCATTGCGGAACTAATGGCTCGGAGTTCTTCCCTGAACCCCATGTACTGTTCCTCCTGCAGTACCTGGATCTCCTGGACCCTGGCCAGTACCGTAGCCATCGTCTCCTGGGAGTGGTGGTATGCTCCCATGATGGAGGAGAGGGCCTCGTGGAGAGTCGGTTCCCTGGGCCTGTCCCCCCCCTGTCGCACAGCAGCCCTCCCAGTTCCCCTGTTTCCCTGGGCCTCTGTCCCCTGGACCGTGTGCCCACTACCACTGCCCCCAGGTTCCTGCTGTTGTTGGGGTGGTGGGTCAACCTGGGTGCCCTGTAGTGGTGGACACACCGCTGATTGACGTGTCCTGGAGACAGAGGCACGGGCCCGCTGGGTGGGAGCTGTGCTGGTGTTCCCAGAGGGGGGTAGGTCTGCTGTGGCCTGTGGCTGTGTGAGGGGAACCGACTGTCCCGAGGTCCCCGATGGGCCGGGCTGGTCATCTGGGTCCAGGGAGACAGAGCTGCTGTCATCACTGGGGGCCTCTTCTGGGGGTGGGATGGACATTTCTGGACCCTCCTGGGCGGTGTGGTGGCGGTCGGGTCCTGCAGGGGTATAAGAGTATGGTTATTGCTTCTGTGTGTGCCATAGTGTGCAATGGGTGGGTGGCCGTGTACCCCGGTGCTGGCATTCCCTTGTGGGGGCTGTTGTGACGGTGGCTTGTGGGGGAGATGGGTATGTGCAGTGGGCATGCTTTGGTGATGGGTGTCCATGCTTTGTGGACGCATGCAGGGCTGGGTGTTGGGATGGGTGGGTTGTGATGGTGAGCCATTTGCAAGGAGTTGGTGTGATGGGGGTGGGGGTGAGGGTGGGGGTATGATTTGGCATGCAGGTGGGGTGGGGGGAATGAAGTAGTGAAGATTTGACTTACCATTCCTTCAGCTACTCCTGCGAGGCCCTCAGGATGCAGGATGTGCAAGACTTGCTCCTCCCATGCTGTAAATTCTGGGGGAGTAGGTGGGGGTCCGCCGCCAGTCTTCTGCACCGCAATGTTGTGCCTTGATACCATGGAACGCACCTTCCCCCGTAGGTCGTTCCACCGCTTCCTGATGTTGTCCCGATTTTGTGGATGCTGTCCCACAGCGTTGACCCTGTCCACTATTCTTTGCCATAGCTCCATCTTCCTGGCAATGGTGGTGTGCTGCACCTGTGTCCCGAAGAGCTGGGGCTCTACCCAAACTATTTCCTCCACCATGACCCTGAGTTCTGCGTCAGAAAACCTGGGGTGTCTTTGGGGTGCCATGGGGTGGTGTGGATGAGGTGAGGGCTGGTGTATGTGTTGTAGAGTGTGGTGAGTGTGGTGGTGTATGGTGTTTTGTGCGTGGATATTGTGTGGGTGATGTTGTGATTTGCCTCTGTGTGATGGTGTACTCTATTCTGTGGTGTCTCTCTCTGGCCTTCAGTCGCAATTGTGGTCGTAAGGGTTTGTGGGTGATGTGGGTGTGTGTTTTATATTGTAATGGCTGTGTGGGGGTGGTGTGTATGTGTCTCAGGTGTGTGTATTTTGAATTGTCCAATGTGGCTGTGTTTTGTAAAGGTGTGTGTATTTTGAGCGCAGCGGTGTGTACCGCCAATGGAATACCGCGGTTGAAAGACCGCTGCAGGGATTTGTGGGTCGGAATAGCATGGGCGTATTTCTGTTGGCGTGACGGTGGAGGTTTGGTCATCGGCAGTTTTTCGCTGCCCGTTGGTGTGGCGGACTTTTGTTGTTGGCAGATTTTTGGCGGTTTGCCAGTTGCGGGTCAGAATGACCGTGGCGGTTTACAGCGACCGCATCGGTGTTATGGCGGTCTTCTGACCGGCGGTAAGCGCCTTTTACCGCCAAGGTCAGAATGACCCCCTGAGTCTCTAGCTCAGCTCTACAAGGTTTGTTTTCACACCCACAGGTGACATGAGATGACTTAGTTTAATGCACCAATGGTTGAATGATTGAACAGTTGAAAGGTTTTTATAGTCCTTCAAAACCACACCCAGTACATACTTGAAGTGGTGTCAATGATTTTGGGTTACTAACAGCCCCTAAACAGGGATCCAGGGACACTGTGGTCATTAGAAACAAACATCTGTTGTTCTCCTCAATTCTACACACAGATTGCACTTTGAGTAAAAAGCATGTTCATTTCGACCAGTGTACCCTGCTCTTCAGCACATCTAAAACAGCCACACAGAATATAATTAAAAAAGCACAAATACACGTTGTGAACAACAAGAATAAAATTAACATTCCTACCATAGTTGAAATGTCATCTAATAAAAGTGTAGCCCCCTAAAACCTCCTTCTATGCGCTACATTAGGAGAGTATGGAGTAGCATAATCTGCATCTGAAGTTTGTTAGGGAGAATGAACACACTGCATGACTATTTACAACCAAGCACTTTTATTATCAGGATTCAGGAAGTCTATGTTACCTGCAAGAGGTAAATATGCATCCCTTTAGCATGAGCTCCTTTTGGACTCAGGCTCAATATCAGCTTTTAGTAGAAAGTGTGATAGTGCAGCATCTCTGCTAGGCAGGATCTTCTCTGGCAGTATCTTGCTAGCGATAACCTGGGGAAAAGGGCCTCTCCTGACAAGCGGTCAAAAGGCAGTCCTTTTATACTATACCTTATTTAGGATGACATTTCCAACATCACCTTAGGAATTTCTGGCATAATCAATGAACATCAAGATGCTTGTTTAAGGTGCATTCTTTTAAACAAAAAAGGTAAAAATACAGCAATTCAGACTACACTGTTTTGGCTATTGTTCTTGTTTGATCTTAAACTGAGATAACAAGACACACGTTTCCCAGACTGAATTTGCATCTGGTGACTTGTTAATGTCTATATCTAAGTGACTTGACCCTTTCAGAGGTTCTTGGAAAGATAAGGACAGACAACATCTGTGTTAAAGGCAGACTTGTTGATGATTCTGCAGAAATACAGAAAATTAAACCTCTGCCTCCCAAAATGGAGTCGAGATCTTATAATCTTTAGGTCATCCCCTGCTATTATGTCTGAAATGTGACATCACATGGGAGGAGAAATAAATAGGGATTGAACTAATTTATAGGGAAATCCATGCTGTCAGTAAATTGAGATAAAAAGTGTATATTGAAACTAATCTCACAATATCTGTTATATATATACACACAAAGTATAAAGAGTATACTTAAATGCAACTTCATAAAATAGTAAGACTATATACAATAAGCTGTGCATAAACTCGTTTTTTTTTAGCTTTGCACGTTTCAAGCAATAACAATTCAAAATGTTAGGATTTATGAAATTTGTTATCATAAAAGCATTTATGTTGATTAAGAGGTATGCACGTTGGGGTTGAATGGATCAGGCATGATAATGAATATGCCAATTAGAATTATGCAGCAAAATAAAAACAGTCCTTTAAAAAATATTCAGCTTCACAACACAGTCTCTGTGATAGATTAGGATCCTTGGTAAACTCGTAAATTGTGTTCAATCCTCATCCAAGGACATGTTGATGTCATCAGGTTTACATGAAGCATGCATGTGATCGTGGACAAAACCAGTCAATGACTGCTTGCTGTCATTAGCTCACATATTAAATGGACTGCATTTAGAGGCTCAAACATTAACAGCAATTTGAGCTAGTCATCAAGCAACTTGTCAAAGATTATCACTAATGTATTTGAGACATAACAGTTCAGATTTTGTAATGGGGACAAACAGATTGCTCAGCATAGCCTCTGGTGTAATTGCAATGGTTGCAGCAATATTTCCTTGTCCAGAAAAGCTACTGGAGTTTTCCCTAGATGTAGATCCAGGATGATTTGAGCTGGACAGTTCATATACTAGAACGGAGGCTTCACTTGTGTAGTGCCTATTTTTCAGAAATGTTAGTATTCAGTTATTGCTAACTTTGGAAAGTCAAACATGACCCAAATAACTTGCCGTGGGTTTTCTGCATCTTTGATTAGCTGAATAAGTGTTCGTCATGTTATTGATTTCCTCATCAGATCAGGACAAAAATGATAACACCACAACCGATGAGCAATAGAATGGTCCTAAATCATCTGAAGAGATTGGAGAACAAGGAGTGCAAACATTATAGAATCAGTCCAAACACTGCTTTAAATCAAACCCAGTATCAGACCAGATCCAGTATTCTTAAAAGTTGCCCAATAATAGTTGTTGTTGATGAATTAAAAATCACATGCACAATTTTAGCAAAGGTAGCAGGGTATTGTGTCTGTAATGGCCGCTGAATCGACAAAACAGTTTTGGGTGTCTGCCGGTTGTGTGCTTCTGCCACACAAGTCAAAGGTACTTCTTTTTGTAATAACACTGCAACTAATTTGCTAATTTCGTCAAAATGCATGCCTTTCACATCAACACTAGTAAAAGGGACATTCTGATTACATGTTGAAGGTGTGGGTACGAGGTCCATCCATAACACTGTATTTCTTTAGACACTGTAATCGGATATAGTTGGCCTGGTTTGAGGCTACAACAAGTAACATTATCCAGAACTAAATAGGAGCCATTGTACAGTAATTCACGGTCTGTTGGGGTGGATGTAGTAGGAGTAACTGATAAAACACAACTTAACCCTGACAACAAAGTGCTACACTTTCCATGTAAGGAAATGGGATCACACAGAAAGGAGTGACTCAATGGATTTCTACAGCTTGATGTGCTATGAAACACAGAGTTATCCTCATTCAATCACATGTAAGAAAAATAAAATGTCTAAGAATGAAACAGAAGTGAAGTGTGCATTTTTTTGTACCAGCCTAATGAGTTGTACTTTTGACAGTCATGAAATTGAAAAGATGTGATTGGTAGAGGAATAATGCTGTGTATTAGCCAGGTGATATGTGGATGGTCACTAAGTGAAAATGGTGCTTCTTCCACTTGCTTGGTACTCAGCAAAGTGTATGGTGATTTCCTTTTAGTCATTGTATTTTTTGTTAGTGTCAAATTATAAGGCCCCAAAATAGCTCTCACATTTAGAAGTTGCCAGGGCACAAAATCTGATCTGTGCATTCGTAAAGCTCAATTTAGTTCTGTAATAACTCTTAATTTGAACTTTTTAAGACTTTGTATATAACAACAGAAATGAAGGGCCTCATTACGAGTCTGGCATTTGGAACATCCAACCTCCAGACTTACAGTAAGGAGACCGCCACAGTACTGGAGGTCTCCCAACCAGACCCATTAGGAGTTTTCCACTGGGCTGACTGGCAGAAACCAAGGTCAACCCAGTGGCAAATGTGTGGTTGCATGGGAGCAGCCAGGATAAATTCATATAAAAAAATATCAGCATTGATCACTGATATGCAAAGCAGACAGTGCGCATTTCAATGGTGCTGGGCAGGCGTGCCTCTGCACTGCCCATGCCTTGGGCATGGGCAGTACAGGAGTCCCCCTGCAGCCTCCAGTACTGGCTTTCTGCCAGCCTTTTCATGGCAGTCAGACCTCCATGAAAAGGCTGTCAGATAGAGGGGTTGTAATCAGCCAGGTGTCGCTGACTTCAAGGCCGTCGTGGCTGGTTACAATTCCAACCGTCGTCACCCTGTCAGGATCTGGAATCCTGGTTGAGACGGCGGTTTGTTGGCAGGTCCACATGCCAACCTTGTAATGTGGTGGTTGGACCACCACAGCGAGTCTGGTGGTGTAGCTCACGGTACCAAATCTAAACCACCAACTGATCAGGGTAATAGGTGTGATAGGCTAACCTCAAATATGACACCTTTACTCACACGGGGTCTGTGGAAACAGATTTAGCCCTTTCATTTGGTAACTCTTGCATGCTCATGGTAAACACAAGAAAGATACAAAGATGCATTTTCAAAATATTATAGAAATGACAGTATTCTTGTATAGAAAGTATGAGCTGCAATTTTGAGAAAGATGAGACATGTTACTGTAATCAGCATTATTAGAATGGTTAACAATAAAAACAAGTCAACCATTTTAATTGTTACTAACGATGGCTCACTCCTATCTGTATCTACTACTATATTAAAGAGAGTAGAGCAAGAGTACCCTACTGCCAGATCAGTTGGGATAGTTTAACTCCCAGACCTTGGCCTTAGGTGTCGGTAAGTCAGTCTAAGTGCACAGGTTACCTTCCTTAGCAGGATGGAGGTCAGAATCTGCAGGGCTGCATCTCACTCACAGTTCACAGAGGTTGCATGATCATCTAATGTGAAGTGCTCCTCTCAACAAGAATAGCACAGATGCTGTGTATATAATTACACTACAACAGAGGTGCAGAGCAGTCACTTTGGTTTATCTAGCAAAACAGAAAACAAAGGTAAAGCATTCTGATTGTGTGTCCCTGGACTAAATGTACAGAATATAGGGTGACAATGCCTACCAGGAATAAATGTATGAACAGCACATTCTCCTATTAGTATGAACTATATGAAAATTCACCATTAGAAAAACATGTCAAGCTAGAAAGGTGAATCTAAAATGGAGACCTAGCACGGGCAAAGCAACACCCTCCCTTAGTTCAGAAAGGAGAATACCCCCAAAAAAAGATAGTAGCAATAAAAGAACTATAAGAAGTCTAAAATTCAAAAGAAAATACTCTATTAATCCAAGTGGATACTGAAAGCCACTCAAAAACTGCCAATTGAAAACCATGAAAGCTATTAAAAAATGAATAAAGCAAATTTAAAACCCCAAAGACAGACTCATAGGATCTATGAAGCACCAGAAGTGCAGGACTTTATCCCTAAATTGTCAACCAAGTCCATACAGCCATTGGGGTCCAGAAAGGAACCAGTATTTACAGACAGGTCCACAGAGGCCTGAAGAGCAAGTTCCAAAGAACTAACAGGGTCAGTACCAGCCCAATCAGACGATGTCTGTGCTGGGAATGCAGCCTCAGAAGAGGAGCCAGATGCCATAAAACCTTGAGCAAAAACATCCATCCAAAGTGGTGCAGGCAACTCATAGAAAGCTTCTTTCAGCAATGGTAACAACATAGGAAACACTGGGCATGCACCATCAATGGATACACTAACAGATTCATGCCCGTAGTTAGTGCTAATTGCATAGTAAGGCATAGGTCTAATGCACACACGAAAGAGCACCACGGACAATGAAACACAGGCTGTACACCCTGAAACCACCCAGACCGGAAAGCATGTCTTTCTGAAATAAGCCAACTTACCTTATCTAAGTTAATTTTACAAATTGGAACTGTTGGCCACAAAGTTATTTCTCCAGCTATGTGTGTAGGAAGATACAAGATATTCATACAGTAAGTCACGACCTTGGAAACAATTACAATGTAAGGAACGCATGGTTTCATTCCATAGCAACCGTGGTCTTTCAGAATCAAAAAACTTCTATTACAAAGTAATTAAAAACTGGCTTAATCAAGGATGCAGAAACTCTTCCCAAATAACACGCTAAATTAGCCATGGATGCATTGCATACGCCATGCAGTGTTATCTCTTTACAAATTAATGAATGGCCCAAAGAAATTCCACATTAGTTTTCACTAAGAAAAAACACTCACACATTTGTAATCATAAGGAAGAAATCAGGTTTCATGCAAAAAGTTTCTCTGTTTGTATCTGCCCACTTGAAAATGTTTCATACATAAAGTAGAATGAAACATAGATATTGGTAGCAAAAAGAAACCATGGATTAACCATTCATCTGAAGGGGTTTCTACTACTGTGAAAAGCAGTTTATATTAAGCATAGTGTAGGTTGCATAATTCTTTGCTATCACTTGTTGGATATGTGAATGATTATTAAGGCAAAAACAATTCTGTTGCTTTCAAATATTTCCATAGCACTTTCCTTGAATTTAAAACCTGCAATGTCCAACTCAACTGAAAAATTGATCTTAATTGCCCTTGACCATGTAAAATTGTAGACATGTCAATTTGTGTGATATCAAATGCAGATAACACAATATTATTCAATGAATATATGTGAGTACGCAATGTAGTCATGCCATTATTGACACCAGCCAATGCCTTTTCAAAATTTTTCTCATCATTTTAGAACAACCGTTCAGTAGCCTCCGACCATGGAATTTCCAAATTTCATTATAAATAGTATATAGGAAATGCTTAGTACGGGGAGATCTGGGACTAATAACAATCTTGTAAATCTATGCTGTCTGAAAAAAGTGACAAATGTTGTTTAAAAGCGGGCAATGTGGAATGTTGCAGCCATTGTTGTCATTGCTTGCCTGCACTAATAGTAGTTACTACACCCAAGTGTTTTGACTGAACATAATGGGGGGGTCTGATCTACTAACTTTAAAATCCATGGAAGAGTTTTAAAACTGTGAATTGCAGCCATTAGTGTGAACGAGCCATCCTAACCACCCATCCGAACTAGAAATTGGAGAGTTGTATGTAACCTTCTGCATCATATCATTGAGCTGGTCTTCTGTGAGAATAATGTACTGTTGCAATTTGCCAAAATGTGCAACACTGGGAATGCTAGGTGTGTTCAAATTTCTAACATTAACCAATTCAAGACACATAGGCCATCATTATGAGTCTTGTGGTAGTCCGAGCGCCGTATTTCAACCCTGGTGGTCGGGCCGCAAGGTCAGGGATCCCAGTGGTCCGGCGGTAGGCAGTGGTCCTAATCCGCCCTAAGCGCTGCCCTTGGGATTACGACCTCATTCTCCTCCAGCCATTTCATGGTGGTAGCACCTCCTTGAAACTCAGGTTTCCACCCGCTGGCCTAGCGGAAAACTCTTAATGGGCCCAGTGGGGAGGTAGCCAGTATGGTGGCAACCTCCCCCTCGGAAGTTCAGTGGACGGTTTACACCATAATCAGGCCTATAATCTGTTGCACTGTTTTGTTTAAAAATATCATGTGTTGAGGGATTAGACAAGCCCTAAATAAAACATCAATGCCCTGGACCTGTAAGTGTTGTGCAACCCAAAATGATTTTAGAACAATATTCTCTTTCCAACATTCACAACCTTGGAGTGTCAAGTAGGAAATAAAGGAATACGAATAAATTACTTTTATTTTGTCAGCATATTTTTCTTTTCTGGGCATGGTTTAAGCCTATAATAAAACACAAGGAGGTCTGTGGGGGCATGACTAGACAAATAAGGTAACTTTTTTAAATGCTGTTGGGGACTGCCTACAAGTGGTGCTAGACAGTGTCCCAACTGTGTATAATTAAACACAGCACATTGAGTACTAGCTCTGTAAAAGTAATTGTAAACATAATGATGATAGCAAAACATTTCGTCATAATTTGCAGAATTCAAGTACAAATCCTCATTTTCAAATACTGTGTAAGATTCCAGTTCAGGTGGCATATTGAATGTTCACAAGGGACAAGTCTCTTTAGACCTTATGTAAGGAAGAATGGAGCTTAAGTACTTCAGTTCCCAGTTCTGGAGAAGAACAACCTGGGAGATAGTGTCAAATCAGCAGCAAAAAAGAAGAATCAGATAAGTGTTTTTCAACCAAAACCATATTACACATGCACCATGCAAGGAAGTATGTGAAGAACTTAAAAAAGAAATCGTCAATAACAGCAAAATAACCAGAGGCAGTCTGTACAAAAACAGGGAACTTGTTGGGTGAAAGTAAGCAGATAGGCACCTCCAAAGGTGGTTGAGAATATAGAATTGTATTATTAGAAGCAGTCATTGAAGTCTGCAGACCTAATGGTACTAGTAAAAGGCACCAAAGAAAGTTCAGCATCCAAATTCCCCTGCTGAGGAGATGTAAGATTAGGGCTGCTTTGTGAGAGTAGAGGGCTCTCTTGCACAGTAGGGAGAGGAGATATACCTGTGGCCTACTGTGGAGAACTGCCCACATGATGTAACTTGATCAGATCAATGGAAATTTGTAGTTTCTGTTTATAAACAGCAAGTAGTGGAAATTTTGAGCTTTAGCCGATCAATGTGGCCACACCCATAGAAATCAAGAACATGAACAGACAGCCAATAATATAAATGTAAAAATACCGTCTGTATGAAGTGGTCCGCAATGACCGAAATAGACACATTGTAGATGTTTATTTGAAGCTAGAAGGGGTGTCTGCAGGGGGTGAGCAACGGTGGAACCGTTAATTTGTTGGCAAACGTCATAACAAAGAACATATTTTTTGGTCTGTTTATAAAGACCCTGCCACCAGTACCATTTCAGTAACAATGAAACTGTAACCGCCACACCAGCAGATGCTAACACTTAATGAGTGGCTATTATCAATTCTAACCTGTGGTCCTGGTTGGGTATCACTCGATCACCCACCACGGAAACACAGGCAAAAGTCATATTTTGGGCATTCAACTGATAGAAGTATTTCACTGGAAAGTTTTTAGATAGAGGTGTGCCACTAGCCTAAGCAGTGACCGCAGCAATTATGTCAACATTAATTTTCGTATGGGAACAAGTAATTACAGCTACTTGTAAAGTCTGAACAGCCACCTTAGCAGCTTCATCAGCCAATGAATTCCCTACAACATGTACTCCGACACACTGATGACTAAATGTGTGTATGACATGAACCTGTGGCAAAGCACCTTTAAGAGTTGCCACCTTTCTCCAATTCAATTTATGCTTGATAGTGTTACCTTTAGAGTCTCTGAATCCATTTGAGTGCCAAAAATGTAAACTATCAATATAGAAGTGAATGCAGTAATAGGAATCAAACACCAAAAGTGCCAGGAATTCAGGATCTATATTCTCTAGTGCCAGAACCAAAGCTTTTGATTCAGCCAGCTGAGCAGTACAGTCACCCAAAGTTTCTGTGTATATTTTTATATTTTTTGTTCCTGAAATTCTCTACCTTTCATGACATCCTTCATGGTGCCAAGTTCTTATGCTTAGTACCAACTGATGCCTCAGCTGCACCATCAGTGTACATAATGAAATCATACTGATCAACAGGCAAATTTTCATTTGACGTGGGGTATTCTTGTTCAAACTGGAGAAATGTCTGTGTTCTTAGTGTAGTGCCAACACTGGATACATAGTGGATGCAAGGCTTTGGTGTTAAGAACACTAGCCTTTGTAACAGCCTCTAAGGCTGGAATGGGGGAGACCACAATTATGCACTTCACCTGAGGCAATGGATGTTCCTTTAGGACAGCTGTTTGAACTGCACTCATAATTGTTTATGTTGAAGCAAAACACATTTCTGCACTAGAATATAAATTGGATGCATTTGCTATAGGTAACATTTTCACCAACAGTGAAGGTCACATATGTGTCACCAGTAGAACCCGCAATTATGCGTATGAATACATTTGTGGTATTGACACAAGTTTGTGATATTTGGATAAAATCATGTCTGTTTGCAAAGATCTGAGAATAGAAGTATGCTTTGTAAATAAATGTTTGTCTGGAAAATCAGGATGAATGAAATCATACAACTGTTTAACCCATTGTGCGTAATCTGGTATTAGAAAGCCCAAAAATGTTTGTAGCTGTTTTAATGTATTTGGGGGTTGCAGGAGAGCACACATCTCTAAGAATTGTGGTGCAAGGCTTCTGACTTTATTTGATAATGTGTATCCTTGAAACAGGACACTAAGGCCCTAATTATGACCCTTGCGGACGTCAGTATTTTGGAGAAAGGTACTGCCAATAGGCTGGCGGTACCTTTCCCCAAAATATGACATTGGCGGTTTGGCTCAAGCCAACCCGCCAAGGTACCACTCCCTCCGCCAGGGCAGTAACAGCCACCGGGCTGGAGACTTCAGTCTCCAGCCAAGCGGCCGTCACTAGCCCGCCTGCGGGATCATGACCACGCCTACCATCATGGTTTTCAGGGCTTCCATACCGCCACGAAAACCACGCCGTAGTAGGCACTATCAAGGCCAAGGAATTCCTTCCCTGACATCGATAGAGGTCTCCCCCACCCTCCTCCACCTCCCCAGAGTCTTCCCCTCCCCCCCCATGACATACATGCACATTCATGCACCAACATACACACGCATACACACACACTAATACACACATTCACCCACGCATGAATACATACCTTCCTACACACATCCACAGACACAGACATACCCACAAGCACCCACGCATTCAAACAACACAACATACACACACTCACACCCATTCATGAACACACACATTCCAGATGCCACACACCCACATTCACGCATGCACAGACATACACCCACACCCTCACACACACACACAACACCTCCACCCACCTCCCCTGTCAGAGCACCCAACTTACCTACTTGCAGGGGGTCCTTAGACAGGAGAGGGGACGTAACCCTGCAGCTAGCAGCAGTGTCCGTCAGCAGAACACCCCCAGGCTGTATCTTGGATCATGCTACAGTCTGCGGCGGTCTACTGGCGTGGCATTGCTTCTGGCAGCAGCGTCACCTTACCACTGTCTGCTGCCATGACCGTAGCCGGAAGTCCACCAGCCTTCTGGCGGAATTCCGGCTACGGTCATAATATGGCAGACAGTAGGTAGCCGCGGTGACGGTGTTTTGCCAGCCATCGCAGCGGCGGTTGGCGTCATACCGCCAATGTCAAGATGAGGGCCTAAGTTAGGTGATTTTTGAAAATTTAATATATAGCTGTGGTCTGCAAATCCTAAGTCTACCAATCAACTTTGTAATACTTTGCGGTTTGACTCAACCGAAGTTATGCTATAGCTGATTTCTCTTCTAGTCCCTTGAAGTCCATTTGAAGATGGTTGCTGCAATGGTGGCTTCTACTGGTTCGAGGCAGTGAAGCGTCATGACAAGCAAGTTGAATGTTTCCCAGGGCCTTTTCCAACTAATTTTCTTTCTGCAAAGAAAGCTTAACTACTTTGTAATTAAATACCTATTTTGACTGGCATTCACCTCTAGCCCTTTCCATAGCTGTTCTAGCAAAATGCCTTTCCCCTTGGTCTTAAAACACGTTTTCAGTGTCGAAAAATGTTTCAGCATTTCGGGACACAGTCAGTGACACAGTGTTCATGAAGTTTAAAAGGCCATTTATTTAAGACAGGATTGCCTCACATATATAACATTGTACATACTAAACTTTAGACCAACTTAAAAAAACAAACCTCTCCCCAGTACTCCTTTCACTCATCCCCTACATTTGCCTCCGTTCACCCATCTTCCACTTCAACTCACCCACACATCCCCCTTTTCTTTTCATCCCCTGCCTGCTTCGGTCTTCCCCCATAGTATCATCCTTCACCTGCTTCTTTCTCCCCCCTGGAAGGGTGGCTGTAAAGAAATGGCTCCCTGTTGCAGTTACCCCCCCACTTTTTGCCTGATACTGATGCTGACTTGACTGAGAAGTGTGCTGGGACCCTGCTAACCAGGCCCCAGCACCAGTGTTCTTTCACCTAAAATGTACCATTGTCTCCTCAATTGGCACAACCCTGGCACCCAGGTAAGACCCTTGTAACTGGTACCCCTGGTACCAAGGGCCCTGATGCCAGGGAAGGTCTCTAAGGGATGCAGCATGTCTTATGCCACCCTAGGGACCCCTCACTCAGCACAGACACACTGCTTGCCAGCTTATGTGTGCTGGTGGGGAGAAAATGACTAAGTCGACATGGCACTCCCCTCAGGGTGCCATGCCAACCTCACACTGCTTGTGGCATAGGTAAGTCACCCCTCTAGCAGGCCTTACAGCCATAAGGCAGGGTGCACTGTACCACAGGTGAGGGCATAGGTGCATGAGCACTATGCCCCTATAGTGTCTAAGCAAAACCTTAGACATTGTAAGTGCAGGGTAGCCATAAGAGAATATGGTCTGGGAGTCTGTCAAAAACGAACTCCACAGCTCCATAATGGCTACACTGAATACTGGGAAGTTTGGTACCAAACTTCTCAGAATAATAACCCCACACTGATTCCAGTGTTGGATTTATTAAAAAATGCACACAGAGGGCATCTTAGAGATACCCCCTGTATTTTACCCAATTGTTCAGTGAAGGACTGACTGGTCTCTGCCAGCCTGCTGCTGAGAGACGAGTTTCTGACCCCATGCAGTGAGAGCCTTTGTGCTCTCTGAGGACAGAAACAAAGCCTGCTCTGGGTGGAGGTGCTTCACACCTCCCCCTGCAGGAACTGTAACACCTAGCAGTGAGCTTCAAAGGCTCAAGCTTCGTGTTACAATGCCCCAGGGCACTCCAGCTAGTGGAGATGCCCGCCCCCTGGACCCAGCCCCCACTTTTGGCGGCAAGTCCAGGAGAGATAATGAGAAAAACAAGGAGGAGTCACTGGCCAGTCAGGACAGCCCCTAAGGTGTCCTGAGCTGAGGTGACTCTGACTTATAGAAATCCTCCATCTTGTAGAAGGAGGATTCCCCCAATAGGAATAGGGATGTGCCCCCCTCCCCTCAGGGAGGAGGCACAAAGAGGGTGTACCCACCCTCAAGGATAGTAGCCATTGGCTACTAACCCCCCAGACCTAAACACGCCCTTAAATTTAGTATTTAAGGGCTCCCCTGAACCTAAGAATTTAGATTCCTGCAACTTACAAGAAGAAGAGGACTGCTGAGCTGAAAACCCCTGCAGAAGAAGAAAGAAGACTTACCGGCCTGTCTCCTGCCTTCTAAAGAAACCTGCTCCAGCGACGCTTTCCCAAGGACCTGCGACCTCTGAATCCTCAGAGGACTGCCCTGCTTCAAGAAAGTCTAGAAACTCCTGAGGACAGCGGCCCTGTTCCAAAAAGACTGCAACTTTGTTACAGAGGAGCAGATTTAAAGACAACTGCAATCCCCGCAAGAAGCGTGAGACTTGCAACACTGCACCCGGCGACCCCGACTCGACTGGTGGAGAAACAACGCTTCAGGGAGGACCCTCCGGCGACTCCAAGACTGTGAGTAACCAAAGTTGTCCCCCCTGAGCCCCCACAGCGACGCCTGCAGAGGGAATCCCGAGGCTCCTCCTGACCGCGACTGCCTGACTCTAGAATCCCGACGGCTGGAAAAGACCCTGCACCCGCAGCCCCCAGCACCTGAAGGATCGGAACTCCAGTGCAGGAGTGACCCCCAGGAGGCCCTCTCCATTGCCCAGGTGGTGGCTACCCGAGGAGCCCCCCCCTTGCCTGCCTGCACCGCGGAAGAGACCCCTTGGTCTCCCATTGACTCCCATTGGAAACCCGACGCTTGTTTGCACACTGCACCCTGCCGCCCCCGCGCTGCTGAGGGTGTACTTTTTGTGTGGACTTGTGTCCCCCCCGGTGCCCTACAAAACCCCCCTGGTCTGCCCTCCGAAGACGCGGGTACTTACCTGCTGGCAGACCGGAACCGGGGCACCCCCTTCTCTCCATTGAAGCCTATGTGTTTTGGGCACCACTTTGAACTCTGCACCTGACCGGCCCTGAGCTGCTGGTGTGGTGACTTTGGGGTTGCTCTGAACCCCCAACGGTGGGCTACCTTGGAACTTAATCTTAACCCCGTAGGTGGTGTACTTACCTGCAAAACCTAACAATACTTTACCTCCCCCAGGAACTGTGAAAATTGCACTGTGTCCACTTTTAAAACAGCTAAATGTGTTTTATGTAAAAAGTATATATGCTACTGCGATTATTCAAAGTTCCTAAAGTACTTACCTGCAATACCTTTCAAATTAGATATTACATGTAGAATGTGAACCTGTGGTTCTTAAAATAAACTAAGAAAATATATTTTTCTATACAAAAACCTATTGGCTTGGAATTGTCTCTGAGTGTGTGTTCCTCATTTATTGCCTGTGTGTATGTACAACAAATGCTTAACACTACTCCTTTGATAAGCCTACTGCTCGACCACACTACCACAAAATAGAGCATTAGTATTATCTCTTTTTGCCACTATCTTACCTCTAAGGGGAACCCTTGGACTCTGTGCATGCTATTCCTTACTTTGAAATAGCACATACAGAGCCAACTTCCTACAGTGGCCAAGCCCACATCTGACTCTCCACCCTCCCCCATCTACGTTCAGCAACCTGCCCTAACTGGCATCAACCCAACCCTGCATTAACCACACGAAAAAAAAACTTTCGAATCTTTCGTATGTAGGGTGGTTGGGTGGCCAAACGTCTGACCGCACTAACGGGCTGGCGCGGAAAAGGCTGGTCCTTCCCCCTCCCCCATATATATTCCCCTCCCATATTCCACCCCCACCCACTCTCCTCCAATCCTGCCCACCCTATGCCACTTCCCTCCTGAAAGTTCCTGTGGAGAGACTAGTCTAGTTCTACTCTCCACGGGGCCCTCCATCGGGACACAGTCAGTGACACAGTGTTCATGAAGTGTAAAAGGCCATTTATTTAGGACAGGATTGCCTCATATACATAACAATGCACATACTAAACTTTAAACCAACTTCAAAACCCCCCTACCCCTTTGAAACCTCTCCCCAGTCCTCCTTTCACTCATCCCCTCCATTTGCCTCCGTTCACCCATCTTCCACTTCAATTCACCCACACATCCCCCTTTTCCTTTCATCCCCAGCCTGCTTCGGGCATCCCCCATGCTATCATCCTTCACCTGCTTTTTCTCCCCCCTGAAAGGGTGGCAAAGCCCGCATGTGACTCTCCGCCCTCCCCCATCTACTGCCACTCAGCACAAACCTGTTAGGCGTTTTGCTGCCCCACCAGTGAACCCACTGCAATATTGCAAACTTACGCTTTCTCCTTGAGCCACCTCTTTTCGCCCTACAAATTCCCCAACAGTAAGCAAAGCTCCATGGTGTAATATGCATTACCCAGATCGGAGAGGTGCACACCATCTGACCTGAAAAGCCCAGCCTCTTCTACTGTATTGTCCCCATGTTTCAACACCTTCATACCATGCACCCAGCAGAAAACCCTCATTGCTATGTTAAGCTTCCTCCGAGCCCTCTCCACAGCCCTATGTTTCAGTGCCCCTCTCCACTGCCTCCGAGGTACAAACTCGGTCCATACTATGCAGGTACCATGCATCTTTTGACAAAGCAACTCCAGATCTCATTGCATATGTGGCAGTACGGTGAGTCCTGAAAGATTTGACCAAGTCATTTTCCCCTAAATGCAATAACAGCCTATCTGGACAACCCCATTTGGGCATCATTGATTTTAGAAAAGGAAGCAAATTGCCCCACTTCATTCCTCTCTTCTCCCGCCACAACACTTCATGGCGGCTACCTGACAGTACCAATGAGCGTCCATATATCTGCCTTTCTGCATATTTCACCACCCAATGATGAATAAATGTCCGACCATCCAAGTGACCATCTTCCCACTCCTGGAGCCGGCCACACAACCTGCAAAAAGAACAGGTCCCCCCTACCCAAGTCCCCCTGTCATGTCCTACTCTTCAACACCTACCCCCAATCAAGCCCTCACATAACACTCGCACCACCAAGATCGCCACCTACCAATTTGCATCCCAATCCCAGCCCAGATGTGCTGCAGCTGTAGCCACCCCAATCCTGAAAGAATGAGTCCCATAGCACTATGCCTGTCTCCCAGTCCATTGCAGCGCCATCCTCAAAGCAGCCAGCAACTGGAACACAGTGAGCTTTTCGTCACTCGCATGGCTAAAAACGCTGGCCTCATCTGTCAGCCATGTAGACCGAAAACTGCTCCACTCGACAATCGGACAAGCAGCTGCATCCCCACCCTTCTTCAGCCACACCCACTTTCCTTTCCCCAGCTGATCTGTCTTGGACTTTCTGAGCCATATGCCCAAGCGCCCGACCCTCAGGCAAATTTCACCCATCTTCAAACCTACATCCCTACCCACACCCAAAAGCTCAGACACCCAAAATGCTCCAAAAAACACCCACACCATGCACAATTGAAACAATGCAAGCTCACAAGGGTCGGCACAACAAACCAGCAACACATGCAACAATTCCAACAACAACTCAAACGTAATGGGTGCCCTTGCCGCCTTGCCCGTGCTCGTCCTCGCTCTATCCCACCCCTTCAACATCCTACCCAGGATATCATCCTTTGCCGGGTCGCAACTGAAAAACTATTTCCCATAAAGGACACGCCGGCCAGCTTGCCCCCAATCGTTGCAGGCGACAACCCCTTTTGAATCAAAAACAAAACACAAAGTGTGAGATTGCAGCATGTCATCATTCTGTACTCAAAAATCCCCTTCCCAACATTCAAAACTCTAAAATTCCAACCATGCCAGGCGATAACTCCTCAGAGTTGATTCTGCTAAAGACATCTCCACCAGCCCAATGACCATCACGCTCCCATTCCCAAATGTTTGCCGGGACCGCTGTCTTGTGTTGCTCTGCTCCTGGCGTCAAGCTGCGAAAACAGTGCCACTGTGAACGAGATAGGGAATCTTCAATGGCATTGTTCACACCAGGAATGTGTGCTGCCTTAAATATATTATTCAACAATAAACATCTAAGTATATAACATCTCAGCAAACCTAACACCCTCAGGTCCTTGGCCCTTTGTCTGTTTACCAGTTCTTTGACCGTCATGTTGTCCATGTGAAAAACTACCATCCAGTTGGCGAGTTCATCTTCCCACACAGTCAATGCTACCAACAGGGTAAAGAATTCTAAATAAGCAATACTCCTGCCTTGTGTCAACCAACGTGCTGGCCACTTCTCTGCACACCACCGGCCGTCCCAAAAAAGGCCAAAACCTGAGGCCCTGGCTGCATCCGAGAAGATTTGTACCTGCCAGATTGTTGTCCTCCTCCCGAAAAGTCATGGAAACTCCACTGTACTGTGCCAGGAACGTCTCCTATACTCTGATGTCCTCCCACAGCCCCACCGACACCTGAATCCTGTGGTGAGGGAGGTAGCCACCCGACATAGCAAGCCCCAGGTGCCTACAAAATGTCCTACCACCCCTAGCCACCCTGCATGCAAAGTTGAGGAAACCAAAGAGCTGCTGTGCCGTGCGGAGGTCAATCTTATGCAAGCACCTCACCGGTCTAAAGAATTCCAAAATCTCCGTCACCTTACCTGTTGGCAATCTTGCCACCAGTGCCTCTGTATCCAACTTAATTCCCAGAAATGTAAAGACACAAAAGGGGCCTTCGGTCTTTTCCGGAGCCAAAGAAACCCCCATCTTCCTGGCCAGGTCTCCAAACCCCACCAAGGCTATGCTACAAGACTGTGAGCCAGCGAATCCCACAAAAAGGAAATAGTCTAAGTAATGTGTTACCTCCCTATGCACGCACACTTTTACAAAAACCCACTGAAGGAACATACTGAAAGCCTCAAAAAGTGCACAGGAAATGGCATAGCCCATCGGAAGAACCCTGTCCACATAGATTGCCCCATCAAGCTGCATCCCTAGTAACAAAAAGTCCTCAGGATGGATGGGCAATAGCTGAAAGGTTGCCTTAATGTCACATTTTGCCAGGTCACCCTCCTGCTGCACCCACGAATGAGCCAAATGGCATCGTCCATGGAAGCGTATACCTCCTTCATGTCTTCATGCGTGAGGAAATCATTCACCGACTCCCACTCCGGCCAGGACAAATGATGGATAAGGCGAAACTCACCCTTATTCTTCTCAGGCACCACATCAAGAGGTGAAATCATCAATGTTTCCAGAGGCCAGTCAAAGAATGGACCCGCAATTCTGCCCTCTGTGACTTCCTTCGCCAATTTGTCTGCTACCACCCGTGGCATTTCTTTAGCTGACCGCAAGTTGTCCGCCCACCTCCTCTGTCTCGGCCCTTGATAAACTATCCGAACCCCTTCTTTAAAACCCCACACCAATTTGCATGCTATGTCCCGGTCTGGGTACATACGCAACAATGGAAACAAGAACACAAGCTTAATTGGCATCTGCGCCCTTTGGTGCAGGAGCACCCTGCATCCCTCTACCCCTGGCTGACCTCCACTGTTCTGCTGGACGAAAACACTGCATGACCGTGGGAGGTACCCCGCATTTGAAACACTCGTGTTTGAACTTACAAGGATGTTTGGAGCAGAAACACTTGTTAAAGTTTCAGTATGCACCAGAAGTAGAGAATTGTGGTCGCTGTAGGGTGCCCGCCCACCCTTGGGCGGGACAAGCCTGAAAGGGCTTGTACACCACCGGTAGGCCACTGGCAGTATGTGTGGATGCCACAGAATGTGATGAAGCCATCCACTGCATCCACAATTCTGAGTCAACATCCCCTCAGGGTTTCTCGGGATTCACGCTGACGTGTGCCCGAAACTCTTCGTCATAGTTCAACCATGCGAAACCCCCAAAATGCATTTGTGCCTTGCGTATAATATCCATGTATTTAAAAAGCACAATGGCCCTGTCAGGACATTTTTCACAATAGATACTGGCATAGATCAAAAAGGCAGATGTCCAGCTGTCCATTGTAATCGGTACAATCTGTAGTGTTTAATTGAAAGGAGTTTTGTCTTTGATAATAAGGTGACAGTCTGGTTAATCTCAGTTTTAAAGGATGTCTATTCTTAAATTGTTTTGTATTGTTTATCTTTGTTCTAGCATTTCCAAACCACAGGATTTGTAATTTAGTCTTGTTGTAACGAGCCAATAAATGGCTTCAATTATGAATTATTTTATAAGACTTATTTTTGATTAGCATAGGCGAAAACAAATTTGCTCAAAACTTCAAAAACATGAGTAACCAGCCATATTAGTTTTTTTCTGAGTTTTGATTAATGTACAAGTTACTTACCTTATAATGATTTATCTGGTAGAGACATATTCTAGTTGCAGATTCCTTACCTTTAAATTTCCCAGGCGTCAGACTAGATCCGGAGATTTTTCTCTTCGAGCAGTACCTCTGCGCGGCGTCAGGTGGCATTGGTCGACTCCGCGGGCGTCATACTCACCGTGATGACGTTGCAGTCGTATATAGGCGCCACCCCGGCGCGCTGATGTGAGTTTCTCGTCACAACTTTTCACACCAGTAGCGCGGAGCCATGAAGAACACAGAGTGGTGCGCCAAAACTAGGGCCCTTAAGGGAAAGTTCCTGTCCCTAGAAATCAGTTCGCAGTGCGGGGAGGATGGGCATGTCGCTAAGGAATCTGCAACTAGAATACGTCTTTACCAGATACATAATTACTGAAGGTAAGTAACTTGTACATCTGTGTAGGAAAATGGCTCCTTGTTACAGTTACCCCCACTCCCAACTTTTTGCCTGATATTGATACTGACTTGACTGAGAGTGTGCTGGGACCCTGCTAACCAGGCCCCAGCACCAGTGCTCTTTTACTAAAAATGTAGATTATGTGTGTAGGTGGGGAGAAAAAGGCAAAGTCGACATGTCATCCCCCTCAGGATGCCACACACACAAAATACTGCCTGTGGCATAGGTAAGTCACCCCTCTCGCAGGTCTTAAAGCCCTAAGGCAGGGTGCACTATACCACAGGTGAGGTCATAGCTGCATGAGCAATATGCCCAAACAATGTCTAAGTCCATTCTTAGACATTGTAAGTACAGTGTGGCCATATTAAGTATATGGTCTGGGAGTTTGTCAAAACAAACTCCACAGTTCCATAATGGCTACACTGAACTCTGGGAAGTTGGGTATCAAACTTCTCAAAATAATAAACCCACACTGATACCAGTGCTGCATTTATTAAAAAATGCACACAGAGGGCATCTTATAGATGCCCCCTGTATTCCAGTCCAACTACTAGTGTTAGGCTGACCAGTTTCTGCCAGCCTGCCACATTCAGATGGGTTTCTGGCCACATGGGGTGAGTGTCTTTGTCTCTGCGGCCAGGAACAAAGCTTGTACTGTGTGGAGGTGCTTACACCTCCCCCTGCAGGAACTTCAACACCTGGCGGTGAGCCTCAAAGGCTCAATCCTGGTGTTACAGTGCCCCAGGGCACTCCAGATAGTGGAGATGCAGCCCCTCCAGACACAGCCCACACTTTTGGCGGCAAGTACAGAGGAGATAATGAAAAAAACAAGGAGGAGTCACCCTCCAGTGAGGACAGCCCCTAAGGTGTCCTGAGCTGAGGTGACCCCTGCCTTAGGAAATCCTCCATCTTGCTTTGGAGGATTCTCCCCAATAGGATTAGGGATGTGTCCCCCTCCCCACAGGGAGGAGGCACAAAGAGAGTGTAGCCACCCTCAAGGACAGTTGCCATTGGCTACGGCCTCCCAGAACTAAACACACCCCTAAATTGAGTATTTAGTGGTGACCCTGAACCCAGGAAACCAGATTCCTGCAACCTGAAACAAGAAGAAGGACTACTCACCTGAAAGCCCCGCAGAGACGACGGAGACGACAACTGACTTAGCCCTAGCCCTACCGGCCTGTCTCCAGACTCAATGAACCTGCACAGCGACACATCCAGCGGGACCAGCGACCTCTAAGGACTTGGAGGACTGACCTGCACCCAAAGGACCAAGAAACTCCTGTGGACAGTGGCTCTGTCCAAGAAACAACAATCCTTAAAGGGACCCCAGCCTCACTCCGGAAGCGTGAGTCCCTAACACTCTGCACCCAACGCCCCGGCTCGTGTCCAGAAGAACCAACACTGCAGAGGGGACCCCCAGGTGACTCCCACGACGTGGACATCCTGAGACGACCTCCCTGCACCCCCACAGCGACACCTGCAGAGAGGATCCAGAGGCTACCCCTGACCGCGACTGCCTGGTAAGAAAGGAACCCAAAGCCTGGAAGAAGCACTGCCCCCACAGCCCCCAGGTCCGACAGGAACCAACTACCAGTGTAGGAGTGACCAGCAGGTGGCCCCACTCCTTGCCCAGTCGGTGGCTGTCCCAAGAAGCTCCCCCTGTGCCCTGCCTGCATCGCCAGAGTGACCGGGTCCCTCTGTTGATTTCTTTTCAAAACCCAACACCTACTTTGCATACTGCACCCGGCCACCCCTGTGCTGCTGAGGGTGTATTTTATGTGCCTGCTTGGGACCCCCCAAGTGCTCTTCACAACCCCCCTGGTCTGCTCCCCGAGGATGCAGCTACTTACCTGCTAGAAGACTGGAACCGGAGCCCCCCTAGTCACCTTAGGTGCCTATGTTATTTTGGCCCTATTTTGACCTCTGCATCTGACCAGTCCTGTGTTGCTGGTGCTGGGTGTGTGGGGTTGCCTTGAACCCCCAACGATGGGCTGCCTATGCTGCCTATGCCCAGGAGACTGACATTGTAAGTGCTTTACTTACCTAAGGAATTAACTATTACTTACCTCCCCCACTAACTGTTGATTTTTGCAGTGTCCACTTTTAAAATAGCTATTTGGCTTTTTTGCCAAAACTGTGTACATTACTGATTTAATTCAAAGTTTCATACTTACCTGTGTCAAGTACCTTACAATGTATGTACTTACCTAAATTCTGAATCTTGTGGTTCTAAAATAAATGTTCTCATTTATTGCCTGTGTGTGTTCAGCAAATGCTTAACACTACCCTCTGATAAGCCAACTGCTCGACCACACTACCCGGAATAGAGCATTAGCATTATCTAATTTTGCCACTATCAACCTCTAAGGGGAACCCCTGGACTCTGTGCACACTATCTCTCACTCTGAGATAGTATATACAGAGCCAGCTTCCTACAATCTGATAGAGACTTCTAGTTGCAGATTCCTTTCCTTTGAATAGATACCCGAGCAATACAATCCCTGGTGGTGGGCTGCAAACCAAGATCACAACAAGAAGTCCTGCAGGACTGAACAGCCAAAGTAGCCGTCCCTTCGGACCTGATTGTCCAGGCAGTAGTGTTTGGTAAAAGTGTCCAGAGATGCCCACGTCGCTGCCTGACAGATGTCCAGGACTGAAACGCCCCTGCTTGCGCTGTGTTAGCAGCATTAGCTCTGGTGGAGTTAGCTGGCAAACCTTCAGGAGGTTGTTTTTTAGCCAGAGTGTAGCACATTTTGATACATAAGAGTACCCATTGTGAAATGGTCCTCTTCTGCACCACCTTCCCTTTCTTTGCACCCACATACCCCACAAAGAGTTGATCGTCCACCCGGAAGTTTTTGGTACGATCAAGATAGAACGTCAAGGCCCTATTTGGGTCTAGATGAAGTGGAGTCTCTCCTCTTTATGAAAGGGATGTGGGGGTGCATAAAAGGTAGGCAAGGTGATGGACTGTCCGACATGGAAGGGTATCACTATCTTAGGTAGAAAAGAAGCCCTTGTGCAAAGCACCACTTTTTCAGGATGTATGGCCAGAAAAGGTGGCTTACATGACAGATCCTAGAGTTCACTTACTCTGCGGGCAGAAGTAATAGCAACTAAAAAGACAGTCTTGATAGTTAGAGCAGTTGTGAAGCAGTTCAAACGGGGTACACATAAGGTATGTTAAGACCAGGTTGAGATCCCATTGGGGCATGATGAATGGGATAGGTGGAAAGAGATGTGTGAGGCCTTTAAGAAACCTCCAAACTACGGGAGATTTAAATGGAGATGGCTGATCTGGTAACCTCAAGAAAGCAGAGATAGCAGAGAGATATCCCTTATGAGTGCCCAAGATGGAACCCTGCTGGGCAAGGGAAAGAATAAAGAGAAGGACTAGAGAAAGAGGAGCAGATAGAGGATCGACAGATTTGTCGATGCACCATGCCCCGAATTTCCTCTGACAGCCGTATACCGTTTTGGTTGAGGGACGCCTGGCTGCCAATTTAACGTCAGACTTCGGGTGGCAGGTCAAAAGACATCAACTGTCGCCGCTCAATCTGAACACATGGAGCCACAGAGTTGAAAGGTTCGGGTGGAGGCCCCACCCCTGCTGCTGCGACAGAAGATCCTCCCGAAGGGGCAGTCTGATCGTAGGAACTATGGCCATGTTCAAAAGCTTGGGATACCAGACTCTTCGTGCCCAGTCCGGAGCCACCAGTATTACTTGGGCCTGGTTTTGCCTGATCTTCTTCAGAACTCTGGGCAGAAGTGGTAGAGGCGGAAAGGCGCACAGGAGGCCTGAATTTCACTCGCAACGAAAAGCGTCGCTGAGCGAGTGCCGCATTGGAAACTCCAACGTGCAAAACAGCTGATATTGCGCCTTCTCTACGGAGGTGAACAAGTCTAACCAAGGTTCTCTCCACTGTAGGAAGAGACCTTGCACCACCTCTGAATGGAGACACCATTCGTGATCGACCATGCATCGTCGACTGAGTTTGTCTGTTCTGGCATTCAAAGAACCTGCCAGGTGTTGAACCACCAAGGGAAATGCCCTGATGCTCCAGACAAGTCCAGAGACGAAGGGCCGCTTGACAAAGGGTCCACGACCCCACTCTGCCTTGTTTGTTGCAATACCACATGGCAGGGGCGTTGTCTGTGAACACCTGCACTGCTTTCCCCTTGAGAGAGGGAAGGAATGCTTTTAATGCTAGTCGAATCGCTCGGAGCTCCAGATGATTGATATGGAGCCCGGTTTCTGCCAGAGACCAGATGCCTCTGATCTCCGCCCCTCCCATGTGGCCACCCCATCCCAGGAGTGATGCATCTGCATGACTGTAAGATCTGTTTGAGGAAAGGAGAGGGATCTGCCCTTGACCCAATCCTAATTCGTGAACCACTACTGGTCTCTCGCAGTTCCTTCCGAGATCTGGACCTTGTCGAAGAGATTCCCCTGATGCTGCGCCCACTGGAACTTCAGGTCCCACTGCAGAGCCCGCATATGGCATCTGGCATTTTAAACTAGCAGGATGCAGGAAGCCATGAGGCCTAGCAGCCTCAGAGTAATTCTCACAAAAATCCAAGACAGAGGCTGAAACATCGGTATCATAGCCCGAATATCCTGGACTCGCTCTTCGGGAGGATATGCCCGAAACTGGACTGTATCCAGAACATCTCAGATGAAAGGGAGCATCTGAAAAAAACTCAGGTGTGACTTCGGCATGTTGATAGTGAACCTCAGCGAATGCAAAAGTTTCACTGTAGTCTGGGGGTGGGAGACGACTGTCTGGGACGAGTTTGCCTTCAACAGCCAATCGTCGAGGTAGTGAAGGCTGGGACCCCTAACCTGCGCAGATGAGCTGCCACCACTACCATCACTTTCGTGAACACCTGAAGGCACTGGTAAGGCCAAAGGGGAGCATGGTAAACTGATAGTGGTCGTGACCTACCACGAATCGTAGGTAACGTCTGTGGGCTGGCAAGACAGGAATGTGGAAGTATGCGTCTTGCAATTCCAACGCTACCATCCAGTCCCTGGGATCCAGGGCAGATAGGACCTGAGCCAATGTCAACATTTTGAACTTCTCCTTCTTGAGGAAGGGAATGAGGGACCGAAGATCTAATATAGGTCGAAGACCTTTGTCGGAACCAGAATGTAGCGGGAATAGCAACCACAACCTATTTCTGGCAACAGAACCCTCTCTATAGCTCCTTTGGCGAAAAGGGCTTAGACTTCCTCACAGAGAAGTGCCATATGATCCTCTGACATCCGATTGTATGAAGGTGGCATGGCTGGAGGAGATGTCTCGAAGGGGAGGAAGTAGCCCCTTTGGACAATTTGGAGGACCCACCTGTCTTAGGTAATGGATTGCCATTAAGGCAGGTGATGGCGAATCCTGCCACCCACTGGCTTCTGATATACCTGCGGACTAGGAAGGCTTGGAGGCTGAAGAGGGGGCGGGGTGGACTGGGCGACCTGCTGGCTCTCTGATCCCTAGGGGCGTGGGATCCCGCGTCCATGGCCGTGCAGGGGCTGTACAGCATGTGCGGGTCTATGGCCAGGGAGGAAAGGACGCTGTTGGGTGCCTCTTCCGTAGCCACGAAAGGGGCGGAAGGTGGACTTCTGGGATCTAGGAGGGGGTGCGAGGCCAAGGGACTGGGCTGTGGCTCGGGAATCCTTAAAGCGCTTGAGCGCTGAGTCCGCCTTGTCTCCGAAGAGACGTGTGCCATCAAAGGGCATGTCCATCAAAGATTGCTGGACATCCCCTGAAAAGCCAGATGTTCTCAGCCAGGCGTGGTGTCTCAATGCTATGGTCGATGCAACCAATCTGCCCAGAGAGTCAGTCATATCCAGTCCACAACAAATCATGAACTTCGCTGCATCCCTCCCATCTTTTACGGCTTGGGAAAGGATAGTCCGGGCCTCCTCCGGAAGTGTAAGCAGCACTTGCGCGACCACATCCCAGAGAGTATGGGAATAGCAGCCCAAAAGGCATGCGGTGTTCACGGACCGCAGCGTCAGACTGTTGGAAGAAAACAACTTCTTCCCCAAACTATCGAGTCTTTTTGATTCCCTCTCCAGGGGTGCGGCAAGGAATACGCCAGATGAAGAAGCAACGTGGATGACAAGCCTCTCAGACGTGGGGTGTTGGGTGAGGAATTTCAGGTCTGACGGCGCAGGCCGATGGCGGCGGGAAATCGTCCTATTTACAGGAGCCCCTGTGCTGGGTATGGACCAAGATCCCAAAAGGACGTCTGTCAGTGCTTCATTAAAGGGAAGAAGGGGCTTTGAAGAGGAAAACCCCGGCTGAAGCACGTCAGTTAGGATATTAGGCCTAACCTGCACAGAAGGTAGCTCGAGGTCCAGGACCTCTTCTGCCTTTCTCACCACCATGGAATAAAAAGCACCCTCCTGCGTAGCTAGGAGGAGAGAGCATACCAGTGTCAGGGGAGGTGTCTAGAATAAGGGTCTCGATCAACCCTGGGCCCTGGAGAGCCCACAGAGAACGGAATCGGTGTTGAGCGATGTCGTTCTGGCTCCGGGTCATCGGGTATGAGGATGGGATCGACGTTGATTGTGATCCAACGCCGGGGAAGGACGCCGTGGCATGACCGGTGTCGGGACGGATCCGCAATTGGATCGGGAGGGGCCCTCCGGAGCCATGGCCGAAGCCAACGACTTTGAACGTGAGGGAGTCCCCACCAACTCACCTGTGCCCGAAGGCACTGAAGGTGTGTCGGACTGGCCAAAAATGAGGCGCAAGGCCTCATAAATTTCTTCAAGTTGGGCAGGGGTGGCTCCGGTTCCTAGGAAGACGGTGAAGCCCGGAGCCGATGAAGGCTCCATTGACAGAGTCCTAGAGCGTGGATGCTCTTCTCGCATCGCATCATCCGATCAATGGGGTGAAGTCGAAGAATGCTTGTCCTTCTTCGACTTCTTCTTTTTGTGACCCGAATGTCCGATGACTTGGAGGACGAAGAGTAGTGGTGACTCTGCGGCCGGTCTTGAGACCTTCCTCTTGAACGAGACTGTGAGCGCCGCGGAGTTGAGTGTCGGGCCACCATCAGCTTTAGGGACCGCTCCCTCAAAGCTTTCGGGTTCATGGCCTGACACTCGGAGCATGACTTTGGGTCGTGATCGCGCTCCAGGCACCAAAGACACACGAGGTGCGGATCCATCACCAACATATTTCAGTGACAGGAGTCGCAGGGCTTGAATCTGGTCTTGCGGGACATCCCTCGACGCATCCACAAACTCGTCAACAACTTCGATAAAAGTGTCGACATAGTAAAAAAATCACTGAGGTAGCTCTCTCCGGATCTGCGCGTACGTTGGCGCAGAAAGAAATGAACTGATGCCAGCGCGCAGGGGTGGCGCTTATAGACGACTGTGACGTCATTACGACAAGCACAATGCGAACGATGCCTGCGGAGTCAACTAACACCGCCTGACGCCGGGCAGAGGTACTGCTCGAAGAAAAATCTCCAGATCCACTCTGACACCTGAGATATTCAAAGGTAAGGAATCTGTAAATAGAAGTCTCTATCAGATATGTGCTTTAACTTTGTGTTATTTTAGCGCTAGTCTTGCTAGGCAGAACTAGTGTTTTCTCCATCAAACAAAGCCATTGACTGTGATCGTTTTTGGGTCTCTCCACTACATGTGATGTCAGTTGTGAGATGTGGGGTTTCCAAGAACATACAAGCACTTGGAGCCTAACCATTGAGTACCGTTGGCTGGCTTTGACACACATTGCCTTAGTGTTGTCCCAGCTTGGCAATCTTATTTGCCTCTCTCATGGGATCTTTCCTCTTTACATCAAGCATGTATGTCTGGCTTATATACCTTCTCTGCTTGCTTTTCAAGCACTACTTTCTAGGTGTCGCCTCGACCAATGGTTCTTATCCTGTGGTGCAGCACACATATTCATTCTGGGACTTGTAGTTGTATTTTTAAAATATAATACAAAATGGAAACCAGCTCTTGGAGCAATATTCATAGAGTTGTCCAGCTGACCAATTTGATACATGATTCACTCATTTAGTTTATGTTTCATCTTTGCATTCTGGGACTTGTAGTTTTATTTTCAAAACATGATAGAAGCTGCAACTACAAAGCAAAAACCTGACTAGATGAACCACACACGTTTGAGTCCGTGAAACGTGAGCTGTGTGTGAGTGCATTTATAAAACTAACCTCGAGGACAGCTTACAGTTGATTCTGCTGTACAATGGTAAATATTTTATAACTAATATTTCAGTTCAAGACTGACTGAGGATCGTTAATATCATGCGAGGTGGCTCTCCTCAAGCATGTGAAAAATCATGGGTGTTTTGTTCAACTCCCCAGACTGCAGTAGAGGGACAGTGCTACAGTAAGCATGCATTCTTGGAGTACTATTATTTATTCATTGCCCAGTTGGCAATGTCACCCGTACCAACTCCCAAGTAAATATGTTTTGCACCTGGGAGTAGTTTGTGTTTTAAGGGCCTTGCTTAAAAAATCCAGTAGGTCTACTAGCCCTTTAGTTATATGTAGTGCCACTGGAATTATGTGACATAAAGGAGAAAAATATGCTGCAGGGTTGGCCAATTAATGTGGCAAAAAAAGTCTAGATATGCATATACAATGTCAATAGCTCCAACACAACTACATATGAGACCTATTGCATTGGAAATGCTTGATTATAATGAGATTAGAAGAGCGCTGAGAGTCCTTTTTCAGTTTTATGTACACTACCTGTCTGTGTTCGCCTCATCCCACTCACTTGTTGTACAGTTCCTATGAATCAAGTAGGACTCTGTATCTGACCAACATAAACATCAGTGTATAGGGAGTCTATACCATCAGGAAATGTTGACAGTTGCTAGCTAGCTCACAGTACCCCATCTGGACCTCTAAACACACCAGGGTGCCAGATGGTATTTGAAATCTTGAACATGACTACTTAGATTCCCAAAGAAATCAAGGAAACAGACCTATGCTTTTGTTGTCACAGTGCATACCCAAGATAAGACACAAGAAAAGATGCAGCATTTATTCACTGCAACAATCTTATGATTGCATAAAAAACATGAGCTGTTATTATTAGGCAAACAAGACAAAACATGGTAATCACTATTACAAAAGTAGTGAAAAACAAACAGTTCAACAATGATAATGTTATTATGTTGATACACTCCTATCCATTACTACCTATACTATCAAGAGCATAATGGGGGTAATATCTGCCAGATCAATTGTAATAGACCCCATACCTGGGTAAGATGTACCCGGGAGGCCAGGAAGCTAGTCTTGTGCAGTGCAGACAATTGTGCTGTGCAGGGTGGAGGTCAGAGTCAGCATCAAAGACAGCACAGCTGCATCTTGGCCACCGAGTGCCGCATTCCAGGATAATCTTAGCTGAAGTGCTCCTCTGCTGAGTGTTGCACAGAGGCAGTTTTTATAATACAAGCACCGTTCATGACACACTGTGAGAGAGGTGCAAGGCTGAAGTGATGATGGACAATGATAATAGAAGGGCATCACATTCTGTGTGACTAGCCTTGGATGGAGAATACAGGCTGGATGGCAGCAACAAATACATGAAGCAAGCTGCATGTACAGTAATATCTCAGTACATCATTGCATGATTGAAAATGTATGTAAAGGATCACCATCAGAAAAGAAATGCTATATTAAAATGTGCACTAAGTAGGCCCTATCATGCTTTACCACACTCTATGACTTTGTCTGAAGAGTCCTGAAAGGAATGAGAAGGACGTGCTTTGGAACCAATATTGATGTTCAAAACTTTGCATTTATAAGCTTTGTGTGCATCTACCACAAATTTAACTTTCCCCCTCAGCTGACAAGCCCATGTGCAGTTAACCCCTTCGTTGCCAGGCCTTTTCCCCTTAGGTGCCAGTCCTTTTTTTGGCTATTTGGGACAGTTCGTGCTAAGGCCCTCATAATGTTTTGTCCACATAAGCTACCCATGCCAAATTTGCATCCTTTTTTTCCAACATCCTAGGGATTCTAGAGGTACCTAGACTTTGTGGGTTCCCCTAAAGGAGACCAAGAAATTAGCCAAAATACAGCGAAAAGCTTGTTTGTTTAAAAAAACAAAATGGGACAAAAGGGCTGCAGAAGAAGGCTTGTGTTTTTTTCCCTGAAAATGGCATCAACAAAGGGTTTGCGGTGCTAAGATCACCCGCTTTCAGGAACAGGCAGAATTGAATCAGAAAACCACATTTTTCAACACAATTTTGGCATTTTACTGGAACATACCCCATTTTTACTATTTTTTGTACTTTCAGCCTTCTTCGAGGTAGTGACAGAAATAGGTGTGAAACCAGTGCTAGATCCCAGAAAGCTAAACATTTCTGAAAAGTAGGTAACATTGTGAATTCAGCAAGGGGTAATTTGTGTAGATCCTACAAGGGTTTCCTACAGAAGATGACAGCCGAAATAAAAAAACGATTGAAATTGAGGTGAAAAAAACAGTCATTTTTGTACACGTTTTACTCTGTAACTTTTTCCTGCGATGTTAGATTTGTGAAAGCAATATACTGTTACGTCTGCTGAACTCTTCTGGTTGCGGGGATATATAGCGCTTGTAGGTTCATAGAAAACCCTTGGTACCCTGAGCCAATAAATGAGCTGCAACTTGCAATGGGTTTTCATTCTATATCGGAAACACAGCAAATCATTTGCTGAAATATAAAGAGTGAAAAATAGGTATCAAGAAAACCTTTGTATTTCTAAAATGGGCACAAGATAAGGTGTTGAGAAGCAGTTGTTATTTGCACATCTCTGAATTCCGGGGTGCCCATACTAGCATGTGAATTACAGGGCATTTCTCAAATAGAACACATTTACGCACTGTCTTACATTTGGAAGCCAAAAATGTAGAGAAAGACAAGGGACAATAACACTTGTTTTACTATTCTGTGTTCCCCCAAGTCTCTCCATAAAAATGGTACCTCACTTGCGTGGGTAGGCCTAATGCTCGCGACAGGAAATGCAACATGGACACATCACATTTTTACATTGAAATCTGACGTGTTTTTTGCAAAGTCCCTAGCTGTAGATTTTGGCCTGTAGCTCAGCTGACACCTAAGGAAACCTACCAAACCTGTGCATTTATGAAAACTAGACACCTAGGGAAATCCAAGATTGGGTGACTTGGGGGGCTCTCACCAGATTCTGTTACCCAGAATCCATTGCAAACCTTAATTTGGCCAAAAAACACTTTTTCCTTACGTTTCAGTAACAGAAAGTTACGGAATGTTAGAGGAGCCACAAATTTCCTTCCACCCAGTGTTCCCCCAAGTTTCCTGATAAAAATGGTACCTCACTTGTATGGGTAGGCCTAGGGCCCGCAAAAGGAAATGCCCCAAACCACTATGTGGACACATCAAAATGATCAAATACAAAACTACCTATTTTTGTGTGTGGGGGGAGGGCACCTGCGTTTTTGGTCCTGGGCTCGGCAGCCATACAGGGAAGCCTACCGAACCCAGACATTTCTGAAAACTAGACACCTGAGGGAGTCCAGGGAGGTGTGCCTTGCGTGGATCCCACAGTGTTTTCTTTCCCACAATCCTCAGCAAACCTCAAATCTAGCTGAAAAACACATTTCTCCCAAATAGCTGTGTGGGATCACCTCACTGGGACAAATTTCCTACGACCCAACGTTCCCCTCAGTCTCCTGGTAAAAATTATACCTCACTTGTGTAAGTGGGCCAAGTGCCTGTGACAGGGAAGAGCCAAAAACATATCGAAATTGAGAGGGAACCAAAGCGGGTCCAAAAGGGCAGTTTGAAAGAAAACATTTTTAGGCTGACAAGTGGAACAGAATTTTTATCGGTATAGATGAGACAATGCTATGTGGTAGGACTTTTGTAGATTCCTGCAGATTCCAGAAGGTTCCATCACAAAGATGTGGAAAAAATGTGTGATTTCCAGCAAAGTTGGAGGTTTGCAGGGCACTGTGGGTAAGAAAATGGTGCAGGGTGCATGTGAAGCACACCACACTAGACTGACCCAGATGTTTAGTTTTCAGATGTGTCTAGGTCTTGTGGATTTTTCTACATGGCAGCGTCCCAAAGTCCAAAAAGTACAGCCCTCACCATTCCAGGTGGGACGATTTTGAGAGTTAGCCAAGCTCTCATGGCCCAAATGTAAAACCAAAACCCAAAATAATCAAATCTCCTCTTGCTTGCCATGGGATAAGATGTTTTAGTGTGCGTTGGTAGCCAACACCACACTATTTTTTTAAATATAAATTCCCTGGCATCTAGTAGATTTTCTGCCCTCCCCGAGTGTGGATCGGGGGTAATTGCCCTGTCTGCCCACTGGTGGGCAGAACAACTTTGGCTCCAATTATTTGGGGGGGGGTATGGCCATACCCCCACCCTATTATTTTGAAAGAAAAATCTTTCCTGGTCTCTGGTGGGCTTTATGCCCCCCTTGGGGGCAGATGGGCCTTCCAAAAATAGGCTGATCTGCCCCCTTGGGGGCAGATATGGACAACAATAATGTGCCGCCATAGGAACAAACCTTGTCCAAGGGGCTGCCCCCCCCCAACAAAACACACACATACACACACACACCAATCCTTGGTGCCTAAGAGGTTTCTGCCCCCCAGGGGCAGATCGGCCAAATAGAAATAGGCTGATCTGCCCCCAAGGGGAGCAGAAATGGCCTACAATAAATTTGACCCCCCCCCCCGGGGAGTGACCCTTGTCTAAGGGGTCGCTCCCCTTGTGTGAAGTTGGCACAAAAAAAAATCCTCGGTGCCTAGTGGTTTTTGCCCCTTTAGGGGCAGATTGGCCTAATAAAAATGGGCCGATCTGCCCCCAAGGGGGGCCAAAATGGCCTAAAATAAATTTGCCCCCCAGGGGAATGACCATAGCCTAAGGGGTTGCTCCCATATATAAAAAAATAAAGTGAACAAAAAATATATATATCCCCAGTGTCTAGGGGTTTCTGACCCCCCCCCCCCCCCGGGGCAGATCGGACTAATTATAATAGGCAGATCTGCCCACAGGGGGGGACAGAAAAGGCCTAAAAATATTTTGCTCCCCTCATTTAATAATGTAAAAAAAAAAAAATCCCTGGTGTCTAGTGGTTTCTGGCCCCCTTGGGGTCAGATTGGCTTTATAGAAATAGGCAGATGTGCCACCCAAGGGTTACAGAAATGGCTTAAAAATAATTTTCCCCCCTGGGAAGTGGCCCTTGCCCAGCGGGCCCCCTTATACATACAAATAAAATAAATAAAAAACTCCCTGGTGTCTAGTGGGCATTTCTGCTGCCCGATCGCATTGCAACAGAAATGTTGATAAAGACATCAAAGGAAAGGAAAGGCCTCTCCTTTCCTTTGATGCCTTGCTCGGCCCCTCCATGTGATCGGAGGAGAAATGCAAAAGCTTTTGTGCGCTGACGTCATCAGATGCCACGGGGGGGTCAAAGGAGACAGGGTGGAAGGGGAAGCGATTCCTCTCCCATCCCTGCCCAGGGGAGTGGTGTGCAAGGCCCCCGGCGGGAGCACTAGTGCTTCCCCCGAGGGCCCCTAATTGGATGTAACGTTTTCCGTCCTTGGCACCCGAGCGGTGCTGCCCAGGACATAACCGTTGCGTCTAAGGCACCAGAGGAGTTAAATGTGCAGATACTACCTGTCTACAATTTACAGGAATATTCACTGGTTGCAATGTATTTAAGGAATGGAGTTCTAAGAAAGGTAAAACTATGGTGGGGTAATCCTTTTCAAATGTTCAAGGTTCAACAACCTACAGGCATTAATAGGTGGTTCTATTAAGCTTAGGAAGATGAATCCTTTTCACCATGAATGTCTCCATATTGAGGTGAAAAAAGAGCTTTGGGCACACACAAGAAAACTTCTCAAAGACCCAATGAATGAATACGTGACTTAAAACTTTAGTGGTGCCATGTTATACAGTTCCTATGAGGTTAGTAGGACTGTCTATATAATAACAAACACCTCAGAATATAGAGTCTTGGGCCCTCATTAGGACTCTGGTGGCAAATGCCACCTGCCGCCATGGCGACGGCCACCAACATACTGTCACCGTGGCTACCGACTGTCCATGGCATTATGACCGTAGACGGAATACCGCCAGAAGGCTGGTGACATTCCGTCTACAGTCATGGCGGTGGACGGCGGTAAGGTGGTGCTACTGCCAGCAGCAGCACTATGCCAGCAAAACACTGCCTACCGTATCATGTTCCATGATACGGCCTGGCGGTGTTTTGCTGGCGGACACTGCTGCTGGCAGCAGCGCCATGTCCCGTCTCATGCCGGAGGGCCCTCTGCAAGTAGGTAAGTCGGGTTCTCCGACAGGACAGGGGGTGTTGTGTGTGTGAGTGTGGGTGTGTGTGACTGTGTGAATGCGTGCATACGTGTGTAATGCATGTGTGCATGAGAGGGTGTGAGTGTACGTGCATGTTGTGTTGTGAGACTGCGTGTGCTCCTCGATGTATGTTCGTGAGTGTTGCTGTGAGTGTGTATGAATGCATGGGGGAATGTGTGTATGCGTGTGTGTATGTATTTACGTGTATATGTGTAAATGTGCAGGGGGGTCAAAAGAGAGGGAGGGGGAGGATTCTGGTAAGGGGGCAGGGGAGACCCCTATCAGTGCCAGGGAAGGAATTCCCTGGCACTGATAGTGCCTACCGCCATGGTTTCAGTGGCGCTACTTAAACCACTGAAACCATGGTGGTGCGCGGGATCATAATGCCATGGGCGGCCGCTGGGCTGGAGACTGAAGGCTTTGGCCAAACCGCCAATGTCATAATAGTGAAGGTAGGTAGCGCCAGCCTGTTGGCGGTAATACCTCCACTATACCACCGACCGCAGGGGTCGTAATGACCCCCTTAGTCTACCTATATAATCAGTAATTGTTGGTTTGTTTTGGCTAGATCACAGTACCACATCCAAACACCTAAACTGAGCAGGGTAATAGATGTTATCGGCAACCTCAAACATGCCTCCCAACAGTCCATGGAAACACATCTAATCCTTTTATTTGGTTACTCGTGCATGCCCAAAGAGAACAATGGAAGAACGCATGGTTGCCAAGATAACGTTCCAGACGTTGGGAGGAAGGTCAAAAGCTATCAACTGTTGCTGCTAAATCTCCACATAAGGAGGCAGAAAGCTGACAGGTTTGGATGCATATCCTCCCCTGCTGCTGCAACAGAAGATCCTTCTGAAGAGGCAGCTTGATCTGAGGATCAATGCTCATTTTCAGAAGCTAAGAATACCAGACTCTTCATGCTCAGTCTGATGACTTGGGCCTGGTCGCTCTTGATCTTCTTGAGAACTCTGGGCAGAAGTGGTATGGGTGGAAAGGCTTATAAGGAGGCCTAACCTCCACTCAAAACAAAAATTGTCTCAGGGTGATAGCTGCCTTTGAAACTCCAATGCGCAAAGCTGCTGACATTGAGAGTTCTCTTCGGAGGCAAACAGATTTCACCAAGGCTCTACTCATTGTTGAAAGATTCCATGTGCCACCTCCGAATGGAGATGCCACTCGTGATTGGCTAGGCATTGACAGATTCATTTTTCTGCCCTGGCATTCAGAGAACCTGCCAGGTGTTGAACCACCGGGGTTAGGCCTGCTGTCCAGCCATGTCCAGAAACGCTGGGCCTATTCACAAATTGTCCACGACCTATCCACGCCCAGCTTATTCCAGTACCACATGGCGGTGGTATTGTCCGTAACCATCTGCACTAACTTCCCCTTCACCGATTGAAGAAATGCTTTCAATGGAAAATGGATAACACGGATATAGGAAGTTGACTCTGTATATACTGTCTCAAAGTGATAGATAGTGTGCACAGAGTCCAAGGGTTCCCCTTAGAGGCTGATAGTGGCAAAATGAGATAATACTAATGCTCTATTTTGTGGTAGTGTGGTCAAGCAGTAGGCTTATCAGAGGGTAGTGTTAAGCATTTGTTGTACACACACAGGCAATAAATGAGGAACAAACACTCAAAGACTTAACTCCAGGCCAATAGTTTTTAAATAGAAAAATATATTTTCTTAATTTATTTTAGAATCACAAGATTCAAGATTTGAAGTAAAGACATAAAATGCAAGGTACTCCACACAGGTAAGTAAGGAACTTTGAATTAAAGCAGTAGTACACACAGTATAGAATAAAATGGCAATAAGCGATTTTAAAAGTGGACACAGTGCAAAAATCAACAGTTCCTGGGAGAGGTACGTTTGGTTAGTTTTTGTGGGTAAGTAAAGCACTTATACAGTCAATCGCCTGGGCATAGGTAGCCCACCATTGGGGGTTCAAGGCAACCCCAAAGTTACTGCACCAGCAACACAGGGCCAGTCAGATGCAGAGGTCAAAGGAGGGCCCAAAACACATAGGCACCTATGGGGAACAGGGGTGCTCTGGTTCCGGTCTGCTGGCACGTAAGTACCTGCGTCCTCGGGGAGCAGACCAGGGGTTTTTTGTAGAACACTGGGGGGGGACACAAACAGGTGCACAAAACACACCAACAGCGGCACAGGGGCGACCGGGTGCACTGTGCAAAGTTGGCATCAGGTTTGCTATTAAAAGCAATGGAGGGACCCTGGGGTCACTTAGGTGATGCAGGCAGGGCACATGGGGGGCTTCTCCGGCCAGCCACCGACTAGGCTAGGAAGAGGGCTGTCTGCTGGTCACTCCTGCACTGGAGGTTGGTTCCTTTCGGTCCTGGGGGCTGCGGGTGCAGTGCTTGGTCCAGGTGTCGGGTTCGTTACCAGGCAGTCGCTGTCAGGGGGAGCCTCTGGATCTTCTCCGCAGGCATCGCTGTGGGGTGCAGGGGGTTCGTCTCAGGTTACTCACGAAGTTGCAGTCATCTGGGAGTCCTCTCTGCGGTGTTAGTTCTCTGGAGCTCGAGCTGGGGGTGTTGGGTGCAGAGTGTGAAGTCTCACGCTTCTGGCGGGAAGAGTGAGTTCCTTAAAAGTTGCTTCTTTGTTGCAAAGATGTTGCTGTTGGTGAACAGTGCCGCTGTTCTCGGGAGTTTCTTGGTCCTTCAGTTTCAGGGCTGTCCTCTGAGTCCTCAGAGGTCGCTGGTCCCCGTCGGATGTGTCGCTGTGCAGGTTCTTTGAGTCTGGTGACAGGCCGGTAGGGCTGGGGCCAAGTCAGTTGTCGTCTCCGTCATCTCTGCAGGGCTTTCAGGTCAGCAGTCTTTCTTTGTGTAGGTTGCAGGAATCTGATTTCCTGGATTCTGGTTCGCCCCTAAATACTAAATTTAGGGGTGTGTTTAGGTCAGGAGGGCAGTAGCCAATGGCTACTGTCCTGGAGGGTGGCTACATCCTCTTTGTGCCTCCTCCTTGGGGGGATGGGGGCACATCCTTAGTCCTATTGGGGGAATCCTCCAATCTCAAGATGGAGGATTTCTAAAAGCAGGGGTCACCTCAGCTCAGGATACCTTAGGGGCTGTCCTGACTGGTGGGTGACTCCTCCTTCTTTTTCTCATTATCCTCTCCTGCCTTGCCACCAAAAGTGGGGGCAGTGGCCGGAGTGGTGGGCCTCTCCACTAGCTGGGATGCCCTGGAGAAACGCCTTAAGACTTGGCTCCTTGACCAGTAGTTCCCCACTCCCCAGCGCCTTGAGACCCTAACAGGTGAGTAGTGCGCTTTATAAATCCTTGATTGATTGATTAATTGATTGGGGTGCTGTAACAAAAGGCATGAGCCTTTAAGGCTCACCGCCAGGTTCTACAGTTCCTGCAGGGGTGGGGTGTGAAGCACCTCCACCTAGTACAGGCTTTGTTCCTGGCCACAGAGTGACAAAGGCACTCACCCCAACCAAACTCGGCTGGTTGTGGCGGGCTGGCAGAAACTGGTTAGCCTAGCACTAGGAGTCGGACTGGTATTCAGGGGGCATCTCTAAGATACCCTTTGGGTGTATTTTACAATAAATCCCACACTGGCATCAGTGTACATTTATTGTGCTGAGTAGTTTGATACCAGACTTCCCAGATTTCAGTGTAGCCATTATGGAACTGTGGAGTTCGTCTTTGACAAACTCCCACTCCAAATACTCTTTATGGCTACCCTGCACTTACAATGTCTAAGGTTTTGCTTAGACACTGTAGGGGCATAGTGCTCATGCACATATGCCCTCACCTGTGGTATAAGGCACCCTGCCTTAGGGCTGTAAGGCCTGCTAGAGGGGTGACTTACCTATGCCACAGGCAGTGAGGTGGGCATGGCACTCTGAGGGGAGTGCCATGTCGACTTAGTCATTTTCTCCCCACCAGCACACACAAGCTGTGAGGCAGTGTGCATGTGCTGAGTGAGGGGTCCCCAGGGTGGTTTAATACATGTAGCAACCCTTAGAGACCTTTCCTGGCAACAGGGCCCTTGGCACCAGGGGTACCATTTACAAGGGACTTAACTGTGTACCAGGGCTGTGCCAATGGTGGGAACAAACGTACAGTTTAGGGAAAGAACACTGGTGCTGGGGCCTGGTTAGCAGGGTCCCAGCACACTTTCAATCAAAACTGGCATGAACAAAAGGCAAAAAGTTAGAGGGTAACCATGCCAAGGAAGGCATTTCCTTGCAACGGTGCTCCAGCAAGTTGATGTGGAGTCCGGATTCCGCCAGAGATCAGAGTCCTCTGATCCCCAACTGTCCTTGGTGGTCACCCCAACCCAAGAGTGATGCTATTGTCACCACTGTTCAATCCGGCTGAGGAAGAGAGAGGAATCTGCCTGTGACCCAATTGCAGTTTATCAGGCACCACTGCAAGTCTTTTGCAGGTCCTTCCGAGATCTGGACCATATCGGAAAGATTTCCCTGATGCTGCACTCACTGGAAAGCCCACATCTGGCATGATTTACCAGCAGGATGAAGGAGGTCATGAGGCCCAGCAACCTCAAAGTTATTCTCACTGAAATCCAGGATGGAAGCTGAAAGATCTGTAGCATAACTTTAATATCCTGGACTTGCAGTTCAGGAGGATAAGCCCGAAACTGCACTGTGTCCAGAAATGCTCCGATGAAAGGGAGCATCTGAGAAGGAGTCAGGTGTGACTTCAGCATGTTTATAGTGAACCCCAGCATATGCAGGAGACCCACCGTAGTATGACGGTGGGAGATAACTGCATGGGACGAGCCCTCCTTGAACAGCCAGTCATTGAGATAAGGGAAGACTGACACCCCTGATCTCCATAGATGAGCTGCGACCACCACCATCAACTTAGTGAACACCCGAAGGGTGCTGGTAAGGCCAAGGAGAGCAAGGTGAACTGAAAGTGCTTTTAGCCTATTTTGAACCATAGGTAAAGTCCAACGCTACCAACCATTCTCCTTAGTAGGGGTAGACAAGACCTGAGCCAAAGTGGGCATCTTGAATTCCTCCTTTTTGGGGAAGAGATTGATGGTTCGGAGGTCTAGAAGAGGGTGAAGACCCTTGTTCTTCTTGGGAGTGAGAAAGTAGCAGGAATAACAACCACTGCCTACTTCTGATATTGGAACCCTCTCTATAGTTCCCTTAGCAAAGAGAGCTGTAACTTCCTCTCAAAGCAAGGCCGGATGATTCTCTACTAGCCATTCTTCTGTTGACAGTATCGGGGGAGGGACAGATTGGAAAGGGAGGGATTTGCTCCTCTGAATGATCTGCAAGACCCATTTGTCCGATTTAATGGACTTTCAGTAGAGGAGATGATGTTGGATTCTCCATCCAACTGGGCACCCATTGTCTTGCAGAATCAAACTAGCAGGCCTTAGAGGCTACAGCTGCTGTGGGGTTGGTGATGGATGACTTCCTGCAACCAGATCCATGGCATCAGAATGCACCGCATCCACATTCTCGCACAGCTTAGGGAGCTTGTGCAGGACAGTGGCTGGCATAAGCTTGGCACGCCCCTTCCGTGGCCATGAAAGGGGCGAAAGGCAGACTGGGGGGGTGAGGTGTCACTGAGATGCCCAAGGACTTGGTCATAGCCTGTGAGACCTTGAAGCTCTCCAGCACCCGGTCTGCCTTGTCTCCGAAGAGATGTGTCCTGTTGAAGAGCAAGTCCATGAGGTCGGCCTGGACATATCCCACAAGCCAGATGTTCTTAGCCAGCATGACCCCTTAAGGCCTCCTCCAGGATCTGTGGCAGCACTTCCACAACCGTATCCCACAAGGTATGGAAATTATGGCCCAAAAGGCATGCAAAAGGCATGCAGTGTTCACTGACCACAATGCTAGGCTGGAGTAAGAAAGCATTTTTTTGCCTAAGCTATCCAGCCCCTTGGATTCCCTGTCTGGGGGAACAGGAGAGAACACACCACTGGAAGTTGAGGCTTGGATTACCAAGCTCTCCAGGGTGGGGTGTTGGGTGAGGAAACTATGGTCTCCCAGGCAGGGAGATGGCGCCAGGCAATTGTCCTATTTACAGGAGTCCCTGTGCTGGGCTTGGACCAAGTTCCAAGCAGGACATCAGTTAATGCTTTATTAAAGGGCAAAAGGGGTTTGGATGAGGGCAGCCCCAGGCTGAAGCACTTCCCTGAGGAGGTTAGTCTTGACCGTCACTGAGGGAAGCTCCAGATCAAGGACTTTTTCTGCCCTCTTTACCACCAGTGTGTAAGATGCCCCCTCCTCCGTAGCCACACCGGGAGAGAGAGAAAGCCAGGTATCTGGATATGAGTCTAGTTCACTGACATCTCCTAGTTCCTCATACCAGTTCAAAGTTCACTAGGGGTGTGCAACTGGTATTCTAAAGGGTCCAGTGATCCCTCATACTATTCCCTCATGCCTGGCTCATAAGGAAATTCTTTAAAGAAATGGAGGTGACTATAGGAGGCGGATATTTTACAGTGCTCCACTGTGTGCCATTATAAATTTCCCTAGGATAGCTAGTTCTATGCATGTATGTATAAGGAGGATAACAAAACATTTCTTGTAACTGACTGAATTCAAATAAGGATCTTCGTTGTTCAAAGTAGCATACACCTGTAAATTAGACTTCATTCATTTGACAGTCACTGTATCCAAGTCATCTGGAATAGAATCAGTCACTGAACCTCTCAAAACATAAGGCAATCATAATGCCTCAGTAGGTCTCATTATTTGATAAGGAACTGTTTTCCAAGCTATGCCCTCGGGCACAGGATAAGCTGTGATGTGTGAAGTGTAGAGATTTCTTCAAACTTTATGAGATGAAAGATGCGCCTGTTGTTCACAAACCACATGTTGTGCAATTGTTTTATCTGGAACATAGTGCTCATTCAGCATCAGTTGAAGTGTGGTCATTGTTGTTAGCCATATAATAAGAAAAAAACACTCGAGGCTGTCTACACATAGGACCAAGGTGGAATTAAGTATCTGTCACAAAACCAATGACAGGCAAGTAGCAGTTTATGGTGTAGTGTGACTTTGGAGCATGATGGTACTTCATAATAAATCACGGAATTGCATGTAACATTATCAACTGTAGTGATGGCAACATCAGTTATGTTGGTGAAGTTTATTGCTCTGCATAGCACTAGAGAAACAGTATGCTCAAATATCACCATCTGGAAACTCAAGCTAGTGATGTTACTGCTCTCATTAAGGAGTACTGCTTTCAGTGTATTGAGAGGCTGAGAGGTTCAACTCTGAATCTGTCTTGGTTTGTGTGATGGTCTGCTGTAGAGATTTGACCACATAGTGCTTTTTCATGTGGTTAATGGACACCTGCCTGTTTATGCATGAATCAGACAAAGGAAGCAGAATGTTTGTTTGTTTCCCTTTTACCACTAAGACTGTAATAAGTGGTTCTTAGGATGGTTCCAAAGTTTGCTTGTTTAGGGATCCACCCATCAGCAATAGTTATAACTATCTCTTAACTTGTGGCGAATTCAGAATGGCTCACATTGTACAGCTTGTGTCTGACCTCTTGGATACTCTCTAAGACATTCCAATATTTTTCCAGGTTTAACATTTCTTCATCCACCACCTTCCCAAGATTATCTAGGGTGGGCACATGCAGAGTAACTCTGATGAGAACCTCGTATGGAGTGCCACCCGCCAGTTCTCATCTAGGCAAGATGTTTAGTGCTCTCTGGACTCATATAGATTATGTTACCAACTAAGACCTGAACTTAGTACCCTGGAGCAGGACCATTAACTGAATGAAAAGAATGTACTGCTCCCATCGCTACCAGACACCGTAAATCCTTTAAGATGGCTGAAGCACTCACACTTCTCTGAGGCCACACACAAAGGAATTGAGAACATGAATCTATGGCTACCAATATATTCTTATTTCTATTAATAAAATTCATTGAGCCTATACTATCCAACTAAATAACCCTGAACAGGGTGCTGGAGATTGTGAAGGGAGTTGTCATCGGTCTCTTAACAGTAGATGGTTTGATCTGACATATGTCACACTTCCTGATGTAGTCTATACTCTGTTTGTATAAAGAAGGCCATCAGTAGCGTTGCTGTAGTATTGTTATGGTTGCATTAACCCTAGCATGGCCAGATGTCGACGATCCATCATGAGCTTCCATGATTACATCTAATTTGGACAGTTTATTAGGAATTATCCTGTCTCCCACTTCTGGTAGAGTGACTACAGGAGTGTTAACTGTATTAAGAGTGTAGGAACCTTTGGGAGGAAAGCCTCCAGTAGACTTTCTACCTTGTTTGATGGTATGAAGGTATGTATGGCTGTTAAAATACCTGTGTTGATCTTCATCTGAGATCTGGTTAAGGCTGTTACTCAGACACTCCAAATTGCAACTTTGACAGCTAAGTCAGTTGGACACTTCCTTTTAGTGTCAAATCCATCATGATGATGGGCCAAAGTTTGCCTCACTTGGCCCAGTGGAACCTTATCTTGTAACACAGCTACCTTTCCCCAAAGCAGTTTATTCCTCATAGGATTTCCCTTTGAATCCTTGAATACATTTAAGTGCCAATGTTGCTAGTCAACATTGTATCCTTCCAAAAATGGATGAATCCGGCACTATGAGTGTGGGAACTGATGGATTAGTCTTTTGTAATGCAAATAACAGGGCATAAAATTCTGCATGTTGCCCAGTGCTATCGGCTAGGATCTTAGTGTGGGTGACTGCGGATGGAATTCACTATCTTTCACTGCACCTTGCACTGCCGCACAGGCTACATAGTACTTATATTTTGTTCCTACCACTAGTTGATAAGTATCATCTGTGTAGAATACACTCTGATAAGACTCAAAGGGTGAGGCTTTTGGAGGTGGGGGACATTTTGTTCATATTAAGAAAAGTCTGTGTACAAAGACTGGGATCATACTGAACCTTTACATCCACTGCTCACTGCATCCACCTCAGTTGTAGGGTGTAGGGATTAGGAATACTTGCCTTGGTGGCTGCCTCTAGTGCTGGCATTAAAGAAACCAAAATCATTAGTTTTTCCTGCACCAAAGGGCGCTCCTTCCACATAGCTGTTTGCACAGCTGCCAGAACTTTTTCAGTAAAGTAAAACATGCTTCAGCTGGATAATACAATTGAGACTTCTTATGCTATAGGAACATTCTGTCCCTCATTGTAGGTCACATGGGAATAAAGTGAATGGCTTGCTATGACTCTGAAAACTTGGTTTGTCTTACTGTTGCTAGTTTGTAATATTTTGTCTCTACCATGTCTGCTAGCAGAGCATGCAAGATATCAGTGTGTTTGTTTGTCCACTGGTTTACTAAAAACTTGGGAGAAATCAAGTTATACAAGGGCTTCACATGCTTAGCATAGCGCAGCAATTAAGTTTGTCCATGGGTGCAACACCGGTGTTTGTAATGTTGTCAAATGGCGTGGACTTTAAATACCGAGCGTCACAGTTTCTCCCACATGTCTCACTTTGCGGGTGTAGTGAGGGAAGTTTCCATACCTTTTTCGGCATTAGTGAAAGTGCTGATATTGGGCATATTGGCCCATACTAATATCGTGGTTGATAACTTGAGGATGAGTGGATTGAAAATAAATTGAATAATGTAGGGTAGGAATTATATACAAATATTTGAACTACAGCCTGAAGGTGGGGATAATGACACATAAGGAATAAGTATTTAAAGACAATATCTAGGAGTATCAATTCACCCCACTGAGTTAAATTGAATTGAAGTATTAAATTACTGCATTGGGCCCAGAAGAAGTCCTCCTTTTAGGATGTAACGCGTTGGCTGCTTCTGCTGTTAATGTGTGCTGTTTTAAGAAAAGAGAATAAAGAGAAGATAAAAATAAATCTACATGCAAGAATTTGACTTTTTTATATTGTCACTTGTGGTGCACCGTGTCTATTTAAATTGTTTCTAGTTCCTTTTTGTTAAGGATTGCACCTTGGAAGCAGGTGTTGGTAACGAGTGCACACATATGAATTCTGCCTTTGGTCATATAGTAGTGAACACGGGTCAGGCACAGTGATTTGTAGCCCACTGTCATTTCTATAGAGAGTACTAGTTTGTCCAAAGTTATGGAATTCCAGCAGGGATTGCAACTTGCAGGAAAAGAGCAACCAGGGCACTACAAAGTAATCTGTCCGAGATGATTGTAGTTGCAAGAGATGCTTTAATCCTTTATGCTAGGAAAATCCAATATATACTGAATGATATTCATGTCCACATGTTTGGGAAAAGCATATCAAAGTTATAGAAACAGCCAACACGTGTTTCGTCCACACGGACTTTTTCAAGGCATAAGGAATAAGTAATCACGTGGAAAAAGAAGCCGTCCCTTATAATCTAACGGCTTCCAGATCAGTATAACCTCTAAACATAAAGTGTATCCGTAATAAGAATGACGCTCTGTAGGTGGCCAAAAAGGACCCAACCTGTACTCTCCATGTGTCCGGGAGTCAGGATATGACGACGTGTCTCTTCCTTAACAGCGCATGATAACGCTGCAGAGTATGGCATGGGAAGGGAAGGGATTGCAACTTCTTCAGTGTGTTACAAGGCTGTAAGGCAGCACACACCTAAAGGAAACCAGAAGCCAAACCCTTGCCCTCATTGGATATCTCGTATCCAAGAAAGGTCACAGTAAGGTAGGCAATCTTTAATTTTTAAAGTTAATACTTTAACTGTATGATATTAAGTGATACAACTCTGCCCACGCTAGTTAGGTGAATGCCTAAGTCATCATCAGTGAGATAGATATAATCAAAATATGATAACACCTCGAGATCTGGTTGTAAGATTTCCATAACAGGTGCTGAGAATAAGCCAGGATTGTTCTTAAATTCCAAAGCAAGCATCAGTAAGAGAACTGCACCTCATTAAAACTAAAGGCAGCAAGATATTCACGTTCAGGAACTATGTTCTTAATGACAAGCCCATTAGAAATATCTAGGGTTGTTTTGTAATTTTTCCGCACTAGGTTCATCATTAAAACCCATGCTATGCCCATTTTGCGCCTCATATGTTCTTGTATGTGTGTTTAAATTCCTATAGTCTAAAACTATTCTATAGGATCCGTCCGATTTTAAGAAGGGGGAAATGGGCATGTTCATTGGTGAAAGACATGGCACTATCATGCCCTAATATTGCAATTGGTCGTGCATGCTTTTATATCACCCATTTCATCGGTCTTTAAAGGGTATTGAGCTTGTGCTTGAGATTCACTGCGTAAGGGAATTACATGTGGAAAGAAAAATCTAACCCAACCTGTTTGATTTCTGTGTAAGGCCAGGGCCTGTCTTACTGTCCATTCACTAGTGTAAATTTCCCTGATGTCTTCAGGTACTACTAGAGAAAAGGCTACTCTGATTACTAAATAAAGACTGGAGGCCAGTCATCTTCAGCTAGTATGATGTCTTAATACTCAGATAAATGCGACAAGAAGACAGCTTTAAAACTACGTGGCATGTAAACTTCAATTTGCATTTCTAAACAATAAACTCTATTAGGAGGATATAAATGTTTATCAACTGGTCACAACACCAGCAACCTCTGAAGTGTGTAAGACACTATTATGACTTCCGCTGCACTGTTTAGGAGCACTCACAGTCAGGTCTTGTTTTACAGGAGAATCAATAGTTGGATCAACACGTTTCTTGGAAAATCCTGCTACTTTCTTCTTCTAAATGGAAGCCTTAGAGTCAAGTTCTTACTCTTCCCTCTTCATGTTTTCTCTTCCTGTTTCACCTTTCCTTCTAAGTTTCCCCTTTCTTCAGTCTCTCTGCTTGTTTACCATCAATGTCCTGAAAAGAACGTGAATCCTGATACAATTCGGGTTTCTCCATTTTTTCATGGTCCCTTAAATTAAAGCCACTACTACCAGATTCCTGCGATGCAGGCGATCAAGTCCATCTTTGCTCTCTACCCCTCTTTCAGGTTGTCAATGTGGCTTATAGGCTCATGCACCTAAGGTATCATGATCCACAGGGGTGTAAACGTCTGCAATTATTTTTGGTAGTTCCCGTTCACAATCCTACATTGGAACTGCTTCCAGTCTCTTCGTATGGCCAGAACCAAAGCTTCTCCCTTAAAGTTGCTCAGGATGTTAGAGGAGACTGTAGAAAAGTTCACCATTAATGTAATTCCCAAGTCCGGAGCTGGTGCAGCTCCATGCATGTTTTGTACTCAGTACCTCAGGGAGAGCTGCCATAGAAAGTGATCCATGGATGCGGCTGTAAATCCATGCAAATGTGCTTCTCCAAGTGTTACATTCCACATTGGTGGCACCATTCCTAGAGGGAGACAGACAGTATTCCATGTTTGTCTTGGGGAATAGTTTATAGATAGACCACTTCTAACTGGTTGGTCTTGTGAGAAACCCAGAAGAGAATCTCTTCACGCTTTGTAGATGCTTTTCTCATGATAGAGTACTGCTGGTCCTACTGCAAAAGTAGGTATAGAGTTCATGTTATACAGTACAAACTATACAAGTCTCCTGTATAAGGCGGCTCCGTACTTAAAAATCCCTACAACTTCAGCGACTGCCAAGGTGTCAGGATGAGGATCCGGCGTGTAACCAGCCAAGACTGCCATGTAGCCTCTTCACTGCTCAGGTGTCCCATATGGACATTCAAGAACATGTATGGTAACTGATCAGCAAACAAGATCTTGTGTTCCTGGTAAGTTAAAGGGATCCAAAGAGATTTCCAGATATTGGTAAGCCCTATAATTTGCAGGAGATAGTAAAGCCTTGCAGGCCTTAAGCTGTCCAGAGGCAGCATCTATAGCGTCAAACTGTACACAAGTAAAATGCCTGAAAGGCATACACCATGTGAGCGCCTATTACAAAAGCAACTGCTCCCCCGGCCTCAGGGACACTTCAAAGTTTGAGATGCTGAGTAACTGATTTCCTGTAACTGGTTTGTATCACAATAGGAGCCCCAATGCAAGACAAATGTATTCCAGTGGAATGGATGCAAAGAATTACAAAACCCACAGAATGGGGAATAACTTTTTTAAAGTCAAGCTTGAAAAACCTGGGGCAATAGGTGCTCACTTACTCTGTGTAGCAGATAACCATGATTACTACAGACATCTCTGTAGTGACATAAAAATGGTTCACATGTTTGTGCATTTCAAAAAGAAGCTACCTAAGGGATATCAAAGTATCCAGGCCTAGACCAGAGTGCCAATACTGTGGCAACCGAGCCTCTGGCCCAGCTCTACAAGGTTTGTTTTCACACCAACAGGTGACACAAATGAACTTGGTTCAATGTACTAACGGCTGAATGTGACAGATAGGATTTTGCAGCCCCCACAGAACCACATCCAATGGGTATTTGAAGTGGCGCCAGTGCTTTTGGATTTTTTACAGTCCCCTAAGCAGGGATCCAGGGACACAGTGGTGGCTAGAAACAAATGTATTCTGTTCTCTTGAATACTACACACACAGACTGCATTAGACGATTTAACTAAAAAGCTTGTTTATTCCAACAGGCGTGTACCCTATTGCTCAGCACAATTAATATAACAGTACAGAATACAATTAAATCACACAAATAAGTGTTGCAAACAATGAAAATAAAATGAATATTTCTACCATGGCTAAAATTTTATCTAATAAATACCTAACCCCCTGAAACCTACTTCTTTAAGCTACACTAAGAGAGCATGCAACAGCATACCTTGTCTCTAGAGTCATCTTGGAATAGTAAAACAATGATACACTGTGGCCTGGAAAATTGTATTATCCTCTAAAGAAATATTAAAATAACATGAAGAGCAGCAAAGAAAGGGCAGGAAAATTATAAAAAGAGAAAATTCAATACTAAAGGTCTAGCCAACCAGCGCTGATACCGAAGCATGCTCATTTTTGGGGGTATGTACACGTGATCAGAAAATGCCATCATTCACAGAGCAAAAGAGCTAGTGACTGATGCAGACTGAACCAGTACCTCATGCAGTTCGCTGTCATGGAAGGAAGCTGAGTATCCATGACACTCAGACAGACCAATTTCAGTACAGACTGGGCCCAAAGCCCCTCTATGTATCTATGTGGATATGTATTTTATATATATGAAAAGTATTATTTAATCATTGTTTATGTCAGGGTCCCAGCAGACATTTAAAAATAGATTCTAGCAAGAATTATTATAGTACAAATCATCTCCCCCTAGGTTTTGTCAGAGGCAGTAACTAAAACCAAAATCATTCCCTAAAGTTAATTTGACATTTTGTGGAACAAAATACTTATTTGTAGGCTTTAATTGCAAGCCACCCTTAAATGCCTGTTGATTTTCTGCGAATCTCCAGGATGCCCTCAGAGGTACTCCAGAGTTGAGGATGGCTGGACAAGCTATAGGGAGGGCCTATAAGGAAACATGGAATTTGCAGTATCCCCCAACGTAGAAGGCTTTCTTTATATTCACTTTTTGGGCTAAGATACATGACAGTAGAGGCATTTAACTTCTTGTTTACTTATAATAAGCAATATTCTTGATAATGGGTGGGCAACTGTTTGTGTTATGTATTTTGTGTTTACACATCTTGCTATTCATATCCTAAGAAATAGAACTATAAAAAAAAGCCTGCTGATTTTTTCAAATGCTTTTGCAGCAATGTGTCAAGTGTAATGTGTTTATCAAAATCCTTTAATCATCTTTTCATAATAAACAGATTAAACCGATGGCAAAAGACATATTTTTCATAGTGAAGCAATCAAAACAGTAGCCGTATCAATGGCTTATCACCATAATCAACTCAGATCTCCTGTACTAAACATACACTTTCCCACAAGGCAACCATGAGGTATAAAGTCATAAAAATATGTTGTATACAATATTACAGTTGGCAAAGTAAAGAGGGCCTAACAATGATTCTGATTGTACACATGTTGTATAACAATGGTTTGTCAGATGGGGTACCCAGCACCAGCCAGCATCAAAATGCTTGCCTATTGTTGGACTTGGCCCTTTTGCTGGTCTCCCCTGTAGGTTTTGTCTTCTGTTGCAGAGCCTGTTTTTGTTGGCACTGGTGTGAAAAGGATGGGCCATTCTTCAAGGAAGGTTGGAGTTAAGCTTCCCCTAGGCCCCACTGACATTTCAAAGGGGTTTTCCTTTTGCACATACACAAAGGAACCCAACACTAGTCTTTTGTCACCCCTAACTTCTGAGAGCTTTGACAGGGAAATAGAACTTTCCAGAACCAGATGGCTGGGTAGTACAGGGAATCCACCACTTCAAAGGCTAACACCAGGTGTAAATATTGGACTTCTAGAGCTACTATTCAGTATACTCCTGGACTTGTGGACATTGCAAAAGAAGGACTGTCTTGTTACCCAGAGGAGTGCCCTGCTGCTTGAGGCTTGCCTTGTTTCCCAGAGGACTGTCCCATTGCTATCAGAGGACTGCCCTCCTGCTTGGGAACTGCCTTGACCCCCCCAAAGGGGTGCCCAGCTGTTTGAGGTCCTTTCATTCCAGGCTACCTGAAGGACTCCAAGGGACAGATGGCTGGCCTCCTATCTTAGCTACAGGGACACAAGAAGCTCCAGAGGCCTCTCTGCAACAGCCCAGCTCACCTGCTGCACAGACCTTGCCTAAACCAGCAATTGGACCTGTTTGAGCCATCCTGGCCTCTGCTGGAGTGTGTTCCAGATTCCCAAGAGGTCCTTGACTGCCATCAATTGAGCTCCTCCTGTGAAAGAAGGCGAAAACCCAAGGTTTTGGGCTCTTTGTGACTGTGAATGAGCTAGTTTGTGCATTGACACTGCTGCCTTCAATGACCACCAATGCAAACCTCTGGTGAACCCATCTCTTTGTGCTACAGCCACCACCAGCAAAGTCTGCCTGCAATGCGTGACTGGAGCTTCGCACAACAGCAATGACTATCCGTGACACCAGGCCTGATTTTCGCACTACAGCAATGACCACCAGTGACACTCTCTCTGCTCCTCGCACCACAAACAGAACTCTTTGGCCCAGATTTTTAGAAGGTAACTTTTTCAGTGGGACTAACCTGGCCCCTTGTGATTTTCCCCCAGTATAGCACAACCAGATGATTGGGAGTTGTGCTTTGTGCTTTATGCACTATAACTACTTAAAACTGAATATTTTCCCTTCTGATTGGATTTTTGTCATTCTGATATAATGTTATTTATTGAAATGTATTCTATTTTTCTACATTGCTTTGGGATTTTTCTTCTGGTGTTTTCACTTTGTTGTTGTTTGTGTGCTTCACATATACTTACACTTTGCCTGTAGGTTAAGCCTTACTGCTTTGTACCAAGCTACCAGACAGTTAAGCTTAGGTTAATTTTGTTACTTTTGTGGCTCAACCTGACGAGGATTGGGGTTGTTGTTTGAGTGGGGCTTGAATGCACCTCAACTATCAACACGGTTTTCTTACACCTACTATATTAATCTGTGAAAGTCCATGTAACGAAATGCATGTAGGCTTTAATACAGAGAACACCCCTTACATGTCTATTGACTTTAACTAAAGCTTTTTATAATCAATATGTCTGGCTGCCATAAACCATATGTACAAAATACAGTTGTCAAACAAGTACAAAATCCCTACTAATTGAAACTTGTCTATCCCTATGCTTTGTTCAGGTGGGTCACCAAGATCATAACCCTTGCCTACTACAGTAATCTGTGAGATTCGATGTAACAAAAAACCTGCCTGCAGTCTAACACATACCTTAAACAATTAGTAAGGCCCACAACAGGGGGCGTGGCCGGGAACATGGCGGCCATCTGAGGAGCCGGTCGCGGGGGACACCGCTCCTGGAGAGATAATGTGTGGTTAACATAATCCCTTACCGAGGGTTTGCAGGGTTCGGGAAGCGTGAGAGAAGCACAATTAAAGGGATCTGTTTTCGGTTATCTTTTTTCTTCCCGCTTTTTCTATCTCGGCGGGGAAGCAAAGGACGAAGGAGCTGGCGGGGAGACAGCACTCATGGGAGCACGGAGCTCCATTGCTGAGTGCCTCTCTGAAGCTCAAATGGGTCAGAGAGGCAGTGGCTCTAGTTTCTCTCTGGGGGAATCAAGATAGAGCCAGCACAAGTGTGGATATTGGTGGAAGCAAGAAGAAGAAGTGCTTCAGGATTATTCAGCAGGCCGAGGACTTGGGGACTATTGAGTTTGGTAGGAAAGCACCAAGATTGGAAGGTTTTTTTCAGGCTAATGCTACAAATGTTGTAGAAACTTTATTAGAACTTATGGTGGATAGGGTGAAGGGGGAGGTGGGTTTGGGGAAAGAAGGGGGGAAGATGGCATTTAGAAACTGTGCTGGTCAAGTAGTGTATTCCCTACGTGGCGCTAAGAAAAGTAAGAAAAAAGTTGAAATTGAAAGTCTGGTCTCCTCGCCTCAGAAATCTTCTTTTGTGAAAAATAAAGCAGTTCAAGATAATGGTTCTGTTTGGAGGCAACTGGATGCGAAGAGTGTTGGTGGCTGAGATACAGGAAAGCTCGTGTCACCCCTTCAATTAGGTCTTATTTTCGATTATTGCCAGGCGCTCCCAGTGTGTTAGCCGGAGGGGCGAATTCGCAAGAGTTGGACAATATGGACAGATTAGAGGGTGCAGCTAGGCCAGAGGGCAGAGGCTCATACCCCCGGGTGGATGGGGGAAGTGGGTTATAGCATCCGCCTCCTGTGCATTCTATAGAGAGGCAAACAGAAGTGAATGGGGTGCAGGTTTCCCAACCCGTCGGAGAGGATCATGGGCAATCAATTGCGAATATGTTAAAAGCATTAACTATGGAACTGAAGAATGGCTTTGAGACATCTAATGCCAATCAGGTGGAGATAATGGGTCTCTGTGAAGATCTGGGGAAGAAAATTGATGATCTGGCAGGGCGTACTGCCGCTTTGTAGGAGGACGTGGGGGAGTTAAGAGTGGTGGTAGAAGAAAATAAGGAGCAGGAAAGATATTTAAAAGAAGGAGAAACAGGGGTGATGGCTAAAATGGAATCCCTAAAAAATAATTTGAGGAGGAATAATTTGAGGTTTCTTAGGGTCCCGGAGGGGCTGGAAGAAGGTGACTTAAAAGGATTTATGGCGCGTCTGATAAAGCAAGAGGTGAATGTGGAAATATCAGAGGAAGATATTGCTAAAGACATTCACCGGGTTCTGGCTAAAATGCCTTCCAACAGGGTTAGACCAAGGAAAATCTTAGTTTACTTTCAGACATACTCCTTGAAGGAACATATTCTCACCCAGGCGCTAAAAAAGAAATCTTTGATGGTTAACGGATCCCCTTTTGAAATCAGGTCAGACCTTGCGGCTGTGACTTTGAATAAACAGTGGGAGTTGGAAAAAAGAATAGATACTCTGAGAAAACTGGGGGCTACTGCTCAGTTGAGATTTCCTGCGTCTCTAAAAGTTATGGTAAATAATAAGATGTGTAATTTTACGGATTGGAAGGAGGTGGACGAGTTGATTGTGAATATTGAGAAAGAGGGCAGGAATGAGGCAGGTCTAACCTAAGATTGGAATGTTCTCCCAGTAGGGAGGTATTGTGGGTGAGGTCCTAACTCAAGAGCGGTGATCCCCCTCTGACCTAGAGTCAGGTCAATGGTTGGCGGGTTCCCAAGGGAGGAGGGGGACTGGGTGGGGTGCAGGAGGTGGGCGGAGGGGGGCCCAGGGTGGGGTGTGTAATGCTGGTAAAAAATATTATTTTTGGTGTAAGTAGTTTGGGGGGAAAGGGAGGGAAGGGTGGTAATGGTGAGCACTGGGTGGGGAGCATATTATGGGATAAAAATATCCTCAATGTGGAAGGTGGACCTGGGGGGTGGAAGAGGGATGAGGGGGTGGGGTGGAAGAAGGTAGGCGGTTTGGATGTTGGAAAATGGCAATGAAGAACTTGAGACTCCTGTCCTGGAATGTAAATGGTCTCAGGGTAAAGAGTAGGCAGAAAAGGTGCAATATTTGAGAGATGTTCCATTCGAGGTCTTGATTTTACAAGAAACTCATCTTTCCAGGGAGGAATGTTTTGAAGTTTTTAAGACATGCAGGTGGGTCCAGCAGATAGCCAGCTCAAATTGTTTGAGTGGCAGTAAAGGAGTGGCTGTTCTAATTAAGAAACATGTTAGTATTACTTTTCTGGAAGGCCCCATAGATAACTCAGGGAGGTGGGTGGTGGGGAAGCTGTCTGCTTTTGAATATCGCTTTACCTTGGTAGGATATTACGGTCCTAACAGGGATGATGTTGGGCCTTTAAGGGAACTCACAGATTCTCTTTTACAATATTTAGATCCAGTTATATGGGCAGGTGATTTTAATGTTGTTTTGAATTACGAACTAGATAGATCAGCGGGTAGTAGGTCCAAAGTAAACGAGAAAATGCAGGGTCAGATTCGGGTAATGATGTCCCAATGGGGGTTGTATGATGTTTGAAGGGATAAAAAGGTGTCAGAGAGAGGTTATTCTTATTATAATAAGAAGTATCGGCATCATTCCAGAATTGACTATTTTCTGTTGGATGTGGGTTTGAGGGACTTGGTTGAATCAGTTATACATATTGGGGCCCATTTATAAGATCACTCGGCGGTTAGTTTAGTTGTTAGGTTGCCAACAAAAAGGAGGGAACATAGGTGGACTCTAGATAGAACCTTGCTTCTGGAGGATGAGGTGGTTACTGAACTGCGGGCGGAATATTTTAGGATAAACTTGGGTTCAGCTCCTTTGGCGAAAGTTTGGGATACATTTAAGGCGTTCTTGAGGGGTTGTCGGATTAGGATTGCTGCATAAAGAAGGAAATTATAAAAGGAAGAAATAAGTAGGTTGGAGACTCAAATACAACAATGTGAGCAGGGAATGTTAATTAAGGAGCAGGGTGAGGAGTTGGGCAACTTTGTTAAGCAACGTCAGACAGCTAGCTTGGAGTTGGCAGCTCTTTTGGATCGCATGGTTAGATTGAGATGTGAAGCTAATAGCGGGATGCATTTCGAGTATAGTGAGAACAGTAGTAAATTGTTGGTCTGGAAGATAAAATCAGATAGGGTCAGGAATCGGGTGACAGAAATTCAGGATGAGAACTCAGGTTAGATTAGTAAAGATGCTGAGCAGGTGGAAGAGGGTTTTTTAAATTTCTTTAAGGATTTATATATGGAAGATTTGAAGACGTCGGAGGAGAAATTGATGGAGTGGCTTGTGGAATTAGAGTTACCGACTGGATGAAGAGGAGAGAAGATTGGTTAATGAACCGGTACGGCTTAGTGAGGTAGAAAGGGTCATCTCAGCTGGTAAATTGGGGAAGGCAGAATGACCAGATGGGTTACCGATGGAGGTTTATCGAGCTCTGGGTAGCAGCATTTTAAAAATCCTAAAGCAATTATGTGACAAGATTATGGGGGGAGATGAGAATTTTCCTCCATCTTGGAAAGAGGCGATTATTACGCTAATTGTAAAGCCCGGTAAGGACCCTAGCAAGTGTGATTCATATCGCCCAATCTCACTGTTAAATTGTGACTATAAAATCTTTGCTAAACTCCTGGCTGATAGATTGGCGACGGTGATGGGGAAACTCATACACATAGACCAGAGATGGTTTCTGAAAGGTAGGCATATGCAGGATTTGACACAGGGATTGATAGGGTCGATTGATTTAGCTACTTCATTGCATATGCCTTTGGTGGTGGTAATGGTGGATGCAACAAAAGCATTTGATAGGGTTAATTGGAGTTATTTGATGAAGGTCTGTGAATCATATAAAATCGGAGGCCAATTTATTTGAATATTGAAGAAAATCTATCAGGACCCAATCGCAAGAATATTGGTTAACGGTACACTTACTCCTTTAGTAAAGATAGAAAGAGGGACGAGACAGGGGTGTCCATTATCCCCTCTATTATTTGATCTTTATATTGAACCATTAGCCAGTAGAATTAGGAGAGATAGGAGAACATCGCCTTTCCGGTGTGGAGACCTGGTTAAGAAGGTCTCTTTATATGCAGATGATCTAATGATTTTTACAGCGAACCTAAGCCAGGCTAATCCGGTTCTACAAGTGTTAACAGAGGATTTTGGGGGGATCTCTAGCTATGCGGTTAACAGCCAAAAGACTGAAATTATGGCATGGAACATGGAACTAAATGATGAGGTAGTAAATGTAAAAAAATAAGTCAAATATTTGGGAATTACGGTAACACAGGATTTGTGTAAAATGGCAGAAATAAACCTTGCTCAGGTCATGAGAGAGGTGGACCTTTTACTGAGGAAATGGCTAAATCTTCCACTAACTATAATAGGTCGGGTTAATGTGGTAAAAATGGTGATAGTCCCTAAATTAACTTTCATTTTTAATCCATTGCCATTAATGTTTAACAAGGTTGCTTTAAAGAAGTTGCAGGGGAAAATCAGTAGTTTTATTTGGGCATCAAAAGGTGTTCGTATATCATGGAAAAAGCTCAGGAGAAAGAGAGAAAAAGGTGTGCTGGCAGCTCCTGATATTCAGTACTATGCATGGGCATACTTGTTAAAAAATGTAAGACTGAGTTTTGTTGCATGTCATCGGTCTGAACTGGGGCAGGTGTTAACTGTTATGATGGAAGGCCAGGAGGCTCAGAGAAGTTTTTTGTAAAAGTTTGGAGATCCGAAGTTCTTCAAACAAATTCGATGTAAGATATTATATGATTGGGCAGTGTTGTTGTATGAGGTGAGGAAGATTATGAAGTTGTCATATTATAATGAATATGGGCCAATTTGGGACACTCCTGGATCCCCGGAGTGGACTAAAGACGCCCTGGCTATTCCCCTGAAAGAGGCAGGTTTGTTGCAATGGAAACATCTCTGTTATAAAGGTGAACTTTGAGACTTTGATAATCTTAACATTGAGGTAGGAGGAGGGCTGTCTAAGTTCAAATATCTTCAGATGAAGTCCTGGGCTGGGAATGTAGCAGAAGAAGTGGGAAGTACTAATGTACTGATGGACCAGATGTAGCTGGATACCTCGATGAAGAAGGAAGTGGCGAAATGGTATTGGCTGATGTTGGATATTGTGGATGGGGAATTTAACCTTCCGGAAGAAAATTGGAGGGAGTGCTTGCCGGAGGTACAGCTTAAAGACCTTTGGCAAGTATCTACTACACTTCTGTATAACACGGTTAAACCGGCTATGTTAAGGAGAAATCATCTATTCTCTATCCACTGAGCCTTCTGGACTCCCAAAATATTGTCCAGGCTGAGACAAGATAACGTGGTGAGGTGTAAGAAGTGTGGTTCTGCATCAGCTGATGACTTACATATGTTTTTTGATTGCCCTTTACTTCGTACGTTTTGGCAAGAGGTGGGGGATGCAGTTAATTACATTCTTCCCTCAAGCCCAAAGTTAAGACCTTCGATTGTGATGTTTGGCTGCTCATATGAGACACAGAAGATGGGTAGAGATGGAGCTAAACTGTTGTTTTATATGATGCTGGTGGCGAGAAGGGAGATTTGTAGAAAATGGATCAGCCCTGTCCCCCCTACCTTTATTGAAAGGAAAAATTCTTTAATTTCCTATTATAAGTTTGACTGTTATAAAGTTTGTAAGAGGATCAGATTTTGGAATCAGCTGAAGCAATGGTTGGGAAGTGGGGAGGAATAAATAGATAGGAGGTGATCCTATGATTATATCCTTACCTCTGCTTTCCGCACTAGAGTTTTGGATGGAAGGTTTGTCCCGGACAGGGGTGACGTGGTTAGGGGTCAGAGGAGTGCAGTTGGGTGATGACCTTTGCTGCCCCACCTCCCCCTTCTCCCCCTATTGGTCATGTGAGGGAAATTGGGAAGACATATGAGGGTAAAAAAAAAAAAAATTGTAAGGCCCACATGGCCTTCTTGCTTTGTGATAACATTTCATTGTAAACAGATCACACCTAAAGAAACTGAGTTAACTTTTCCCAGTGAACTGATAAGGCTTCTACCCTTTACCAATGGCTCCACACTATATATAACCCATGTCAATGTAAGTAGGCAGAGCCTAGCAACAATCAGGCATACTTTTCTAAAATAAAAATATGTACACAATTACATGTGACAAAAAATATACAGCCCCTCTCAAAAGGGCCTAACAGCAATTTTCACACTGAAATTACCCCGCCTACGATGGTAATCAGTGAGATTACATGCAACTAAATACCTTTCTATGACTTGTAAAATAATGTGACCAAAATCCACTGTTAGAGGTTTACTGGCTTTACCATATGCTTTTCACAATAAATAAGGAAGGCTTACTGAAGTCATAATAACTTTACATAATAAACTGGCCAGACCTATGGTATCGGGAATAACATTTCCCTGCAGGCCAATCATCCTATAGCTGTAAATATTCGCTTGCCATCATAACAAAAAAAGGCCTACTGTACTGAGCATAAGCTTTCCCGCAAGACCACTATGGGGCATAAAGTCATAAGATCACAAATGTATAAAAATGAGGGTTGGCAAAGCAAAATAGTATCTGTCCTAACAAGGCTTAATAAGGATTCTCAAAGTGCAATTTATATATACATGTATGTAATAACAATCCACCCTTTAATGCCTACTGACTTTAATATTTGTTTTTCTCACTTAGCAATCAATTTGTCAGGTCTCCTTCCTTTATCATAACTTGTGGCCATAACCAACTTAAGCCCATTGTACAAAGTATAAAGTTTCACCAGGCAACCAGCTGGCATACAGTCATAAAACTAAAAATGTGTGCACAATTACAGTTGGCAAAGCAAAATACTATTTCTCCTAGGAGAGCCTAATAAGGCTTATTGTAGTGCATATCTTCTATTCCCACAGTTTGTTTGGGTAGATCACAAACACCAAGACCCTTTTCTTCTACATTAATGTGTGTAATTTCATGCAACACCTGCCTACAGCCTTTTGCACAGTGTATTAACAATCTATCCTATTGCCCCATGGTTTTCACAAATGTAGGCCGGGCCTACTGGCTTTGTTATAATGTTTCATAGTTGTAGGAAGTTGGCTCTGTATGTACTATTTCAAAGTAAGAAATAGCATGCACAGAGTCCAAGGGTTCCCCTTAGAGGTAAGATAGTGGCAAAAAGAGATAATTCTAATGCTCTATTTTGTGGTAGTGTGGTCAAGCAGTAGGCTTATCAGAGGGTAGTGTTAAGCATTTGTTGTACACACACAGGCAATAAATGGGGAACACACACTCAAAGACAATTCCAGGCCGATAGGTTTTTATATAGAAAAATATATTTTCTTAGTTTATTTTAAGAACCACAGGTTCAAGATTTACAAAAGATACTTTAAATGAAAGGTACTTCACTTAGGAACTTTAGGAACTTTGAATTAGCAAAATAGCATACACAGTTTTCACACAAATGGCAATAAGCAAATTTAAAACTGGACCAGTGCAATTTTCAACAGTTCCTCGGGGAGGTAAGTGTGTGTTAGTTTTGCAGGTAAGTAAACCACCTACAGGGTTCAAAGTTGAGTCCAAGGTAGCCCACCATTAGGGGTTCAGGGCAACCACAAAGTTACCACACCAGCAGCTCAGGGCCGGTCAGGTGCAGGGGTCAAAGTGGTGCCCAAAACGCATAGGCTTCAATGGAAAAGGGGGTGCCCCGGTTCTAGTCTGCCAGCAGGTAAGTACCCGCGTCTTCGGAGGGCAGACCAGGGGTGTTTTGTAGGGCACCGGGGGGGACACAAGTCAGCACAAAAAGTACTCCCTCAGCGGCACGGGGGCAGCCAGGTGCAGTGTGCAAACAGGCGTCGGTTTGCAATGTAATCCAATGGGAGACCTAGGGGTCTCTTCAGCGATGCAGGCGGGCAAGGGGGGGGGCTCCTCGGGGTAGCCAACACCTGGGCAAGGGAGAGGGCCACCTGGGGGTCGCTCCTGCGCTGGAGGTCGGATCCTTCAGGTCCTGGGGGCTGCGGGTGCAGTGTCCTTACCAGGCGTCGGGTCTTTGAAGCAGGCAGTCGCGGTCAGGGGGAGCCTCTGGATTCCCTCTGCAGGCGTCGCTGTGGGGGCTCAGGGGGGTCAACTCTGGCTACTCACGGGCTCGCAGTCACTGGGGAGTCCTCCCTGTAGTGTTTGTTCTCCACAAGTCGAGCCGGGGGCGTCGGGTTCAGAGTGCAAAGTCTTACGCTTCCGGCGGGAAACGTGTGTTCTTTCAAAGTTGCTTCTTTGTTGCAAAGATGCTTCTTTCTTGGAGCAGAGCCGCTGTCCTCAGGAGTTCTTGGTCCTTTTAGATGCAGGGTAGTCCTCTGAGGCTTCAGAGGTCGCTGGACCCTGTGGACTAATCTATACCTATAGGCAGTGTGAGGTTGGCATGGCACCCTGAGGGGAGTGCCATGTCGACTTAGTCATTTTATCCCCACCAGCACACACAATCTGGCAATCAGTGTGTCTGTGCTGAGTGAGGGGTCCCCAGGGTGGCATAAGACATGCTGCAGCCCTTAGAGACCTTCCCTGGTATCAGAGCCCTTGGTACCAGGGGTACCAGTTACAAGGGACTTACCTGGATGCCAGGGTGTGGCAATTGTGGAAACAAAAGTACAGGTTAGGGAAAGAACACTGGTGCTGGGGCCTGGTTAGAAGGCCTCAGCACACTTTCAAAAAAGCTTGTAAAACAATATACAACCCACTCAATAGGGCCACCCAAGAATGAGAGAGAAACCCCCCATGGTTTGTAAGAGTAGGTGGCCAATGTCAAAACCCTTGCCTGGCAGACACTCCATATTACAAAATAACTATCGTAGCTTCTCTAGGGAGTTGGGGACATTGCTGTTAAATCCGATATGAGACATGGGTAGACATAGGGTAGCACTTACAAAGATGCATGCTGATTAGCAAATATAACATATGGTGCCACAACTGCAGTAGCCGAGATGGGTAACACCAGGGGTGATGGCGAATCTTGCTCCCTAAAGGAGGGGCTTGTACCTATCCTGCTTGCAGAAGACATTTTTGGGCAGGGTTAGGACATGTCCCATATCACTATTGATTAGGGGAGAATGACACTGCTGGAAGCATTCAAAATGCAAAAAGCATATGTGACGAAGCTTACCCTGTGGTGCCTTCCAGAGTTTAATAGGATTATCACATAAGATAAATATTGATATATGGTGAGAGGCAGACTGATGGGGTTAGGGGACCTTTATGTAGTGAATTTAGCACGCATGTTTGAGGAAACTAGAGAGAAAGTTAGGGCCATATGTACGAACACATTTTCCCATTGACACAGAATGGGAAAAACCCTTTGCTACATCTGGCCCTTAGTTTCTAGTATTCCAGTGTGTAGTGAGAAACGAAGGTGTGGAAGAAGGAGGCATCAGATAGAGACACACAAAGTCTTGCAGATTCTCACCATGCATATCTTAGGTTGTGGATGACAATAATCTTCTACCAGACAATTCTGAAATCTAGGGTCCCAGACTTTAGTAGGTAAAGGTTAAGTGGGAGACAGCCATTGGGCAGGAATATAACAGACATTGGATTAGAGTGACCTACCTGACCATGAAGAAACGGGATTGGATATTTGCTAGACTCAACAGTGAGAGCCTCTGGTGCAAGCAGACTGATTCTCACGTTGTTTCCTCTGGCTTTGAGATTCCAGATTCTCCACACATACTGGGAAGGAGTGACGGTCATGCTCTCAATGTTTATAAATTTAGAGATAGTTTAGTCTCCGTCTACATGGTTTACTGGGTTAATCGCAAGGCCTCAAAAGTTGAAATGGACATGCAGATTTGGCCCTACTTGCTGCAAAATGTCCTGGAGGTCTTTGGGAGTACTAGATAGAGGAAAGTGGCTGAGGAAGATAAAAAGATAGGTGAAGGCTGAACACACAGTGATGACAGCCCCACACCATTTGTGAAGACCAGACATACTAATAGTATACGACCTTATAACCAACTCCAACCCACGCAATTGTACTGCTAAATAATGAGTACAAAAATATTGTGGAAGACTAATATCATTGGCAAAATAATGAGTGATAAAATATCAAAAGAACAGTGCACAGGGAGAAGTATAGATTTACACTTTTTAACTTCACATCTATATACCTTGATGCCATATATCTTAAAGGTTCTTCAATGTGGAGTTAGGCATAAAAAATTTATACATACTTGAATTTCTCATATTTTGTCTCTCGATATTAGTGTCCCACGAAATCATGGGGTCTACCTTCATGAGATGTACCACCCCACGACAGTCATGGAACCCATTGCAGACACTGATTGCACCTATTAACCACTCAGCGGTTCACTGTTGTTGGTATCTTACGCGGAATGGATAATACATTTAGTTAAGCTGACAGGCACGTAGACCTTGTACAAAATTGTGCTTATACTGAACTTACAAGTGAACTGCCAGCAATTATTGCTACACGTTTATCAAAAATAAAAATTCCATAATAAATGATGACCCGATAGTTCTGTAATGAACAGAGCAACTCTTACATGTAGATGGTCCGAAGTCAATGACATCACTGCTTCATTGGAATGATGAAGCCTCTCAAACAAAATTGTGTCAGCGCCTTTGGTGTAGAGTTTTATCTGTCCTTGGGGATTGCGAACTGAAATATGGAAACAAAAGAAAATATCAGAATGACAATATTTCAAGCAATGCCTCCATGAAACATCTACATTTGAGAGGAAGCATTCATCCAGTATTCTACCACATTTGTACAGAGACAGGGCCGATTCCTAGAAAACTGCCCGTTTTATTAAAAAGTAATCAAAGTATATTCTGCATATTAAATTACATAAAGCCCACCTAACGAATGGGTTCAATCGCTCTTATATACATGTCTTCAGAAAACCCATCTCCAAAGAAGAGGGTATTCTATATTTAAAAGTTAGATTAACCTTAATTTGTTACTTTCCTTGTAACTCGTTCATTTTGACGGCTTTTAATTGAGTAAAGAGCAGTGCAGTCACCCACCATAAAATACTCAAAATAAAGAGCACGAGTTGATAATCGTATTACTGCTACCTCAAACATATTCCTTGTCACAATCCTTACCACACGTCATTGAATAAGCAGTTAAAAACCTCATAATAAACAGCTATCTAAAAGATGTGCCAGACAATGGTGTCCTTTAATAACACAAGAATAGTGTCACAGACATTAGTACACCATACTGAAACAGGCACAACTGCTCATGACCCACCATAAAAAGTAATCCCAAAAGAATGTACGTGGATTATTCTAGGTAACCGAACGGAACTAGGCCCCTTGTGCCTATAAACGTGAGAAAATATACACCTTGTACTACTGATAGTTGGGTCAGCGGAGGTGGGGCACAGTGACCAGGTGCAGGGTCGGGATCTGACCAAGGTCAGAGCAAGGTTGTTGTTGCACTGTCACTGAGGCACCACTGCGAGGCCAGGGAGGCCACAGTGGAGGCAGCATCAGCTAACAGCATTCTCGCAAGAACACAGTGCTGGACAGCTAGCTTCCACGTATGTTTACCAATCGTGTACCAAATCCACTAACTGAAAGTCACTACCAACCGATTTTCATCTTAGGCCAATGCTCCATAAAACACAGAGAACGATTGGGAGAATGAAGCAGTCCTTTCCAGTTCAGTTCAGTTGTTAGTCTCTGTAGAAATATATGGGAAACTTATTCCTCTAGGATAGACAGTTATGGGGAAAGCAATGCTAAGGCAATTTAAGGTTCTAAAGTGATGTGTGTAACCAGAGAAATTGGGTTGTTGGTTGACTGCGGTGTGAGTCCTAATCAAGCAACAACCACAGTCCCTTGCACACTGAACCACAAAAAGTCACTAAATTAACCTGTGCCCTGTGCCTAACTCTATGTAGTTTGACACAAAAAGCAGTCACGCTTAACTCTGAGGACATGTATAAACAATGTGTGCAGCACACAAACAGTAATAAAGTGAAAATAGAACAAAAGAAAAATCCCAAACAAATTTAGAAAAATAAGTACATTTTAATAAACTTACAGTAAAACAACAAAAATCCGATCAGCAGAACCAGCATCATGAATTTTTAAAGTTTTTAGTAAAAACTAGCACCTAAAAGTTCAAAGCATCAACTGCGGACTTCTACTTGCATGAGACCAGGTCAAAGTCGAAAAATATGGCAGACCACTATGGAGCGCTATTCGGATACAAGAAGTGGATTGTGCCTAGTCATCAGTCACCTTCATATTTGGAAGAAATTCTGAAAACAAGTGTCTTAGAAGGTATTTCAGCAGGGCAAGGCTGAAGAGGGTACCTGAGATGGGAGCTTTGTCATCGAATGGCCTTGGGTCAATGTCGCAGTGAAGATTTCTCCATTTGTGCTTAGTCACAGAAATGGAGGTCGAAAATCTCCATTAGGCAGATGGCTGTAGCTCAAGCCAGTTCCATGTGGTTGGATAACCCTTTAGCGAATGACCACTGAAATGGATTTGCTGATGCAGAGAAGAACATTGCAGGAGAAGCTGTAAAGTCAATCTGACTGGTGATGCACCTCAGGAGATAGGGGAGCAAGTAGGTCCTGGTCTCCTCCTGCTTCTCAGAGCACAAACAAGAAACCAGGATTGGTGTGACATCTCCTGAGGGGTTCAGGACTCACCCAGGCTGGGTCCAGGTGTGAGTTCAAGATGGTGAGAGCCTTTTATGTCCCTGTGGCTTTGAACATCATGCCAGAAAACTAGCATTTGGAGTCACTTCTGGTAGTGGGTGCGGGTGAAGATGCAGGGCTCAACAGCAAGGGCTTGTCTCTGACAGTTCAAGGCAGGGTCCAGGCAGCCAAGCAGTCTTTCCAGGTGTAGCAGCAGTCTAGCAGAGTGTACGGCAGGTTACAGCAGCAGGAAGTCCTCAGAGTCCTTTCTCAGATCCAGAAGTAAAATAAAGAGTGGGTTTGAAAGTCCTATTTTTATACCCTGATGCTCTTCTTCTGGAAAGTGGAAGAAGCCTCTGGAAAGGTTCTTTGAAGTTCCTGGAATTTCCTGACTGTCCTACCCCGGCTTCATACTAGCTGCATTAAAAATACAGGGCCGTTAGGACCTTTGTGTGAAGGTAGAGAACAGCTTATTCGGTTGTAAGTGGGGCTGTTCTAAGCTCCACCCCTCATCCTGCCAGCAAATGGTCCATTCAGGCACACCTAATCTCTCTATATTATGACTGTCTGGGAGGAATTCATAAAGACTCTCAGCTACACCCACTTATGTGACTAAATACAGGCTGCAGGCACAAAAGGGCTAAGGGCAAGAAAGTGGCACCTTTCTAAAACTGCAAAAACAACAAGGTGTTGGATGGAATGCTTGAATTAATCTGAGCCACTGGTAATTACTCAGGATGCATCCCAATTTATTGTTTTTGCCCACCATGCCACCTTGATTTGGACCCAGCCATATGCAAATCAGTCTTGACGCTTTTCCTCATGGGAACAGTCCAGGCTGAATTGCCAAGCCAAATCCTCCTTGATCGAGAACACAAGCAAATTAGGACTGGTTTCGCCATGATAAGGACTCTTCAGCCAGGTATAGCTTGGTTCCAGTGGCACAGTTAACCTGGGACCTAGGTCTGGGCATACCTGGCGCACTTAAGACAGCAAATTCAAAAACAAGAAGATGACAGAAGGAATGCTAGAATTAATCTCAGCCACTGGCAATCGCTCCGGCTGCAACCCAATCAACTGTTTTTTGACCACCATGCCATCTCAGTTTGGACCCAGCCTTTCTAAAAGGGGTATTTTCAAAATTGTAATAAAAAATAGAAGTTCTGCGCTAAAGAGAGTTTATCCATTACAATTTCATAGGTATCAAACATTCCCCCAATCAGGCATTACACTTTTTTCGATGTTATAAAGAATCCAAATTCCTAATGTTATCCTATGGGATAGGGTAGGCCTCACAGCAGTGAAAAACACATTTGAGAGTTTTTCACTACCAAGAGGTATAAAACTTAAAAGTAGGGGTGGACAGAGCTTGTGGAGTTTCACTCTGCAGAATTCTTTCAGAAAAACTCAGCAAGATTCTGCAGAATTTCGCCAACAGACAGAAAATATGCTTCTCTTGCTGCAATTTAGCACCGACAGAATGAGCATCACTGAAATTCAGAATGAATGGTGCCATGTGTTGCGTAAGAGCATGTGGCCAGCATGCATGTTCTGGTGCCTCGGACGAGAAAAATTTGGCAATGTGGTGATTTTCGGAATTTGTCTAGAACTCTGTGTTAAAGAGTAACGTGGAGTAATTCCACCAAATCCGATGGCCGGAACAGAACATTCCACCCACCCCTATCTAAAAGTACATGCCCAACCTTTTAATTACAATGCACAATGCCCTATATGCTACCTTAGGCCTACCTTAGGAGTGACTTGTATGTAATACAAGGGAAGCTTAAGACTTGGCAATCATGTTTAAAAGCCAAGTCGACATGTCAGTTTAAAAAATGCATTCAGGTTGCAATGGCAGGCCTGGGACTTGTTTTAAGGTTTTACCTAAATAGATTGCATAATACGTGCTGCAGGCCCACTAGCAACATTTAATTTACGGGCCCTGGGTAATATTGTATACCACTCTACAAGGGACTTCTAACTAAATTAAACATGTCAATTAGGTATATGCCAAGCAAACCATGCACAAGCACTTTAGCACTAGTTGGCAGTTGCAAGTGCACAGAGTCCTAAGGCCAACAAAAAAGAATTTCAGCAAAAATTGGAGGTAAGTAGACGAAATATTTTGGGCTTGCAGAGCTGCCCTGGCGAATTAGGATCTCTGCCACCTCCAGACCGCTGTGATCCATGATCCTAGAGGTGCTGGCGGTTTTCTGGCGGTCCAACTGCCAGGGTTTTAATGTGGCGGTTGGACTGCCACATTGGCAACAGTCCAGACCGTCACTGCGACTGTGGCTGTCTCTAGACCACCAGATTCGTAATGAGCCCCATATTCCCATGGGATGTAGATTTTGGGGCCCAATGTTTATGTCAAATTATATGGTGATAACAATACTTTGGTACCCTACCCCGTGGTGGCAGTATTTCAGAACAAAATATTGAGATTAAATGAAAGTATCTTTATTTTGGCAAACCAATCCAATCGCACAAGATATAATGTTATAAACTTCTAACAATTGCTGGAGGATTTGGAAAGTGAAAAATTAAATGAACTGAGAAAGGAACAAGTTGAATAAAATGAATTTCATGAAAATGTTCTCTCCCTATAAGATGCTCCTCTGCACAAAAGCTCAAATTCTTGTCAGCTCTATCTGATATAGGACACACGGTGCTCTCCATTACAAGATTGTTAGTACACACCAAACCTGCAGGACCTATTAGGAGCGTGGCCAAGTGTAAAAGGGTCTATATACCCTGATGCCAGGATACTACCATATCCTTTATTTACCAGGATTGCAGAATTACCTGATCCTAGTCTATCACTCCTATCCCATTCAGCTGCATCTGTTGTAGCAGTACAGGAGGGAAAAGGGCCTAAGGAATCCATACTCTCACTGGGCTTAGATCCAACGACCATGGCAAATCTCCCTTCAAGTGTTCTGATACTGTGCTTACAGACACATATGCCAGTGTCTTTGGCTAAGTTTGCACTTTATAAAAACCACATATTTACATACTCCCTACAACTGCAAGATCAAATGCAAAAGATGGTATATCCTAACTTTACGCACACAGCTCTCTCCACGAAACCACTAAAGATGGTGCCACCACGTTAGTGCATTAGTAGTCATTTCCTATTTCATTTACGTATATTATTCATTATAACTCATAACCGTTGCTTAAGTTGAAAAGTTCTTATAAAGCGTGCAGAGTCCTAGGGCCAGTAAAAACGAGATCAGCAAAAAAGGAGGAAGAAGGCAAAATGTTTGGAGGATACCTCCCTATGACTTACAGGTCTAACAGCCATTGTTCAACATCTATCTTTTTTAGGATCTTTCAGTTTCCTTTGCAAATTATTCAGACAAGCTATGTCGCAGGTACACTTATCAGGAAAGGACCTCCTTGTTAGGATGTTATTCTGAAAATAAAGCATCAACTCATAAAAACAAAATACTAATAATTAATTCACTTTGCGCACCTCATGCAGATGGAAATAGATGTTCTGCTCTGCGCTGAGCAAACAAAACCCATCATTTTACATTCCATGAAGTGCTTCGTTTCCCTGAATTTGTGAAGAATTCTTTGGCGGATACCCACAATCTTGGTTTGTATTTGTGCAGAAGAGGGGGTCCAAGAATCATTAGGGATCCTGGTTAGTCAAATAAGTAAGTAAACAGTAGTCACTAATACAAAGATGAGCAATTATCAGTGCAACCAAATGGTAATTTTAATATAGACTAAAAAAAAAGATAAAGTGAGTGCCAGTGAAAAACGTGCTCGGTTCTCTCTTGAGGAGTGCTACACATGTTACTAAGGTGATCAGTGTGCGTTATAATGCGTTCAAGACAAACATGGCCCGCATAATTATGGTACAAAATATTTTTGGGTATATGGCGGTAAGGCACTGGGCCCTTTCTGGGTGGCTGCCTCACACCCTAGGTCTAGACAAAGTTGAATGCAGAGCTGAAACTACTTGTTTCCTAAACCCGTAATCATAGTTGATGCAGCTTCCGATTCTTATAGCCGATAGAAATGTACAGGACTGCGCTGCCTACAGATACTACAGTCTGTGATTACTGCTATGAAAGTTCTTACTAAATTTGAAATCATTGAAAACATATTGCGCTAAAGTAGTCCCTCAATTCATCTTGGAGCTGAAATTTGGGGTGGCAAACTTCGCTGGATTATAAAATCGACAGAAGTTAAAATGTGAAGCATGCCATTGCTATTGCTCACAAGGATGCTTGTAAGTGCAATTAAAAGAGAACTGAGTGTATTTCTACAGCCCCAACGCCACTAATAAAGCCTGTAACATGTTGTTGTTCATTTACAAGATCTATGTATGTGCAGGCTAATAGGACACTTTCCTCAAGTGCTACATAGAGCAACAACAATCATGAGTGGCTATACATTATGAAAGGAGGAAATATTTGTTGACGTTGTACTCTCAATGTGATTCATTAGGAGAATGTTGTTAAACACAGATGCATCTCTTTGCTGTTTAAAAAAGGATTGAACACTAAGTTTACCATTTATGGGAGAAGTCTGACTTACTGTCAACACGTATAATTTGCAGATGCAATTAATGGATCATATGCCTTCTTCAAAAGGCATTTATATGGAAATAACCCAGCAGTTCAGAATTTATTTTCGTGAAAAAAAGAACATGGAATCATTCACTGCCCTTTGTTCGTAGTCTTTAGAATTAAATATCTAAGTGCATTTTTGGCATTTATCGAAGATTAGTTAGATGAATAGAAGATGTCCTTTTACTGTCAAGATTTACAAAAGTCAGTATTTTTTTTAATGCCCTACGTTTTACTCTGAATTGGGATAATCATGTAAGTGTATGACAGTTTTTTTAGGATGTAGTATTTTGTATATTTTCTGTGTTTTAATAATTATATTTTTATGACCTGTATAGTAACTACAAGACTAAAATACTGCATAGTAGGCATCGTGAACTCTGACAGGGGCTTCTGTGCTGTTCTGTGCATCCAAAGACTCACTTCTAGCCCAACCAGAATGTGGCTAGGATGTTGTTCTTTGATAAAGTGCTCTGTTTTCTTTGACGTAACATCTAGTTGTAGGGGACCTTACTGCTGTTTTTGCACTGGTGACTCCTAATGAGTGTAGGTGACAGCGCTGAACAAAGGCCCACCCCTATCCTGCCCAGAAGTCATCATAATTCTTTTATGAACACAGAAACATTGAATGCTGGAAATATCAAACAGCAAAACATAACTCACTGTACTTTGTTGCATCAATTCTGATAACTTAATGAGAAGCTAGAAAACAGTATGACGTGTATGTTCATTATATTTGCATTACGTGAGAATTGAATGAGATGACTGTAGAATCTCAGCATGTGACTCAGTGACCAAGAACATCACTGAAGGGCAGAGAGTACTCACTGAAATGTACATGTGATTTAACAACCATAGGTGAGGGTCTGGAAAAGAGTGAGCTTCAACAAGGTAACTAATACTTTAAGGAAATAACTGTGTGAATTTCGTGAGAATGGGATGCATCAATTAGGGTGAAGTGCTTGTTGGACTTCGCATTTGATCACATTTGTTCAGTGCCTAGAGGAGGTGTTCCAGTAGTAGCCCTGCTTCATACGTGGTTAAGCCAGCAGCGGCTCCTCTGTTAATGCGGAGGAGCGTCACCCTACTGCATTGTGCAGTGCAGAAAAAGGAAAAATAAAACGATAATAACACAAAATTATCATTTTTATTTTTCCCGGAGCCAGGTTAGGACAGGGCGAGGCTGGGATGGAGGAGGAGTGCAGTGTGTAGGGGTGGCGCAGCGACGTTTAAAGAACACGCATAGACTGGTCAATTTGCTGCCACACTCGGAACTGCGTCACCACAGTTCCGTCCTTTATTTATAGCTTGGTGCTCCGTGCCCCTCCCGGACACGCTGAGCACGCTACTGAGACACGGAGAGCCCGAGTGGCTCTCCGTTCACTCTTTACATCCCTCCCATGTTTTACTCCACATGGACATGGATAAACCAAATGAACTTAAACAAAAGGTGAAAACATTTTCATACGAAACAACCATCAATATAAAATTGAATGAATAAACACAAATAGTCAATAACTGAGAACACTACAAATTTGTTCCTTAGCACTCTAAACCTTCATGTCGCTCGCAAAGTCCAAATTAGACGACTGGAGATCATTGCACCCTGTTCAACAAACGAAGTCTCTCAGCTGACTATTCGGCACAGGGTTAGGGCGCAAGTCATACCTCGCACTTCTAGTGCTACCACTCCCGTGTTCAAGAACACAACCAGGTCTAGTTTGCTCGATCCTTGTTGGCTCTGTAGCATCCTTCCTTTCCTCAGCCGGTAGTGGTAAATCATCGGAAAAGTCCTCTATCTCTCCTTCATCATTGGTCAACTCTTTCAGACCAGCCCTCTTAAAATGTGATACGTTTCGTGTTACCCTCTTTCTCCCTCTTGCGGCAGTTATCATGGACCCTTTTATGCCAATTACTTCCCATACATCCGGCTCAAACGGCGTTCAGAACTTTCCTCCTCCTCGCCGATGTTTCACGACCACTCGATCCCCTTCTTGGAACCCTCGATATTTTGCTCGCCGTCCGACACTTGCTCGTTGGTTGGTAGCTTCTCGCCGGTTCTGAGTGGCTTTTACGTCCAATGCAGGGGGTCTCCACTTAGGACCGGAGGGAATACAATCACGTGGAGACACTTTGAACATCAAAGAGGAGAGAGCACAGCCAGTGGTGCTATGAGGCGTTTGACGGTACGCACTCAAAAACTGATACAGACATTGTTCACTATTTTCATTTTGCTCTACTGAAATCCTTAGAGCTCTGTTCAAGGTTCGCATGAACCTTTCCACGTCCCCGTTTGCCTGAGGCCAGTAAGGCATTATCTTACGATGACGAATTGCCAGACAGTCAAGGTACGACCTAAACTCTTGCCCTTGGAAAGGAGGACCATTATCAGTTCGGATTTCGTCAGGCAAACCAAACAAAGCAAACGTCTTTTGTAGAACGGGCCGTACATTTTCAAACGCCGTTGACGCTATAACTTCCACCACTGGGAACTTGGTATATGAATCAATCAAAACAGCAGTCAGTCTGCCATCTGGGAAACTCCCAAAGTCCATGCTCACTTTAGCCCAGGGTTTCAGAGTGGCTGGTTCAGTTACTACTGGGCAACTCGAAGGCTCTATTGACGTGATAATGCAGGAATGACATCTCCCTACCATTTCATCAACCTGAGTATCCATACCCGGGAACCAAACTTTCGCCCGTAGTCTTGCTTTGGTTTTAGCAGCCCCTTGGTGCCCTTGATGAGCCAACTCGATCACCTTCGACCAGAGACATTGGGGAAGCACGATTCGCCTTCCTCTTAGAACCAACCCATCATTGTCAGTAGATAACTCATCACGCACCTTCCAAATACTCTGCATAGCGACTCTTTGATCAGGGCAGGACATGTGGGTCTTCTCTAGAAAATATTTCCACCTTTTGTGACTCAACGCTTCTTTGACGTGACTCAACATTACATCTTCCTGGGTAGCATTCACAATGTCAGTTACGAGAAGTGCATTAGGGCATGCCGACTGCACAACCATGCTAACAAAAAGTTCAGTGTTTTTTTCATCTTGTTCTTGATGACCATCAAACAGCTTTGGAGGAGGGTGTCGAGACAGATAATCTGCAGGATTATTCACACCAGGCCGATATACAACCGTGAATCTATAAGGTTGAAGTAGAACAGCCCATCGTTCAATTCTCAGAGGTGCCAAACGTGTACTACCCGCAAACAAGGGGACTAACGGCTTGTGGTCAGTCACTACTTGAAACTCGTGCCCATACAAATATAGGTGGAAATGGCGGCACGCCCAACGAATGGCTAGAGCTTCACGCTCGATTTGCGCATACCGGGTTTCAACCGTCGACAGTGCCCTACTAGCGTAGGCAACAGGGACCCATTCTTGATGCCTCTGTTCTTGTAAGAGCACAGCTCCAAGCCCAACGGGGCTCGCATCCACCACCACTTCAGTTTTCCTACCGGGGTTGAAATAAGCCATAGTCGCTTTATCCAGCAACGCATTTTTAATGTCCACAAATGCTTGTTGCGCATCCGGAGTCCAGTCCCACCGATGTTGCCCTTTTGTTAGTCGTCAAAGAGGTTCAGACATGGTGGCAAGTTGTGGTATAAACCTTCCGCAATACGTGGCCATCCCTAGAAAGCTACGAACTTCCGTTGGATTTTGCGGAACAGGGGCTTGACGGATCGCTTCAGCTTTCCGTGGGTCCACTTGCAGACCATCTTTTGAAAATATATATCTGAAAAACTCTACCGAGTTTTGATAGAAAGCACATTTCTTCATATGAAGTGTTAGCCCTGCTTCCATCAATCGATTCAACGTTGACCGTAAATGACGATGATGCTCTTCTCTCGTCTTGGAGTAGATCAAGATATCATCACTTAAGTTAATTACCCCTGGCAATCCGGACAACGTTTCTCGAATCGCATTCTGAAATACTTCAGCAGCTGACGACACTCCAAAACTCAGTCTCTTGTACCTTCTTAGCCCCACATGTGTCGAGAAAGAAGTAATGTTCCTACTTTCAGGGTCCAACTCCAGCTGATGATACCCCGCATTAAGATCCAACTTGGAGAACCACTGGGCTCCATTCAGATCCGCAATAATGTCATCCATAGTGGGGGTTATGTGCCTCTCTCTCTTGATAGCCTTGTTTGGCAGGCGCATGTCAACACATAGACGAATCGCTCCCGGCTGTTTCGGTTTCGGTGCGATCACCAACGGTGATACCCATGGCGTAGGCCCATCCACTTTTTCAATGACTCCTTGTTCTTCCAACGACCGCAACTCTTCCTCAACAACCGGCCGTAGATGAAAAGGCACCCGCCGATGTCGTAGAGCCACAGGAATCACATTGTGGTCTATGTGCAACTTGATGCGTTTTCCTTTCAAACGTCCTAAACCCTCAAACAACTGCGAGAATTCATGGAGGAGGCGTTCCACTTGAGTGTCATATATTTGACACGCAAAGAATACCAGCTCTAACTCTTCAGCCGTGTGACACCCTAGCAAAGTGCCACGATCCCCGGCTACGACATAGAACTTTGCCTCTTCTGATCTATCTCCACTGCTTACGGCCACTTCCACGATTCCTTTGAGGGGAAGGGGCTCTCTTCCCCCATAATTATATATTTTAGTAGCTGTTGACGTAAGTGGCGGGGCAGGTACTAACTTTTTGAAGAGGGTTTCATCCATGACATTGACAGACGCTCCAGTGTCAATGAGTACAGAAACCCGCGTGCCATTGACGTAGAAATCACTCATGGGCGGCGGCCTCTTTTTTCCTGGTTTTCCTCCCGTGAAAGATATTACAAAAATGTCCTCATCTTCATCTTCCTCAAATACCGGACCACTCGCTGTCGCCTGATCCCTTCCTTCCTCCACACTTTTGGATACAGCTCTGACATTTGTTTCTCTTCCTTTTTGTTCACCTGGCTTGTTTCTCCTGGACCTGCACATTTTCGCAAAATGGTTCGGCTTACCACAGCGGTTACACGATTGCCCTTTTGCGGGGCACCCAGCATTCGATCGATGTTCATAACCACAGCTTCCGCAGGCTCTCTCGCTAGGTTTAGCGGGGTTCAGCTTACGAGGTGTTGCCGGACGTGTCTGGACGGCATCCACTTGTTCCTCTTTGACTTGAACCACGCGAGTCGAGGACGCTGCAGCCATTGACTGACCTCTCACTGCCGCCATAGCATCTGCTCGTACCGCTGATAGTTCGTGCGACCTCGCCAGAATCAGAATGTCATCAAGGGACATTCCCTGTTGCCGAAGAATACGTTTTCTCAAAGCATTCGACCGACATCCTTGAATGATCTGTGCTCGGATCTCTTCTTGTTGGTTGAGACCCGTGCACGAGCTCACCAGTTTTCTCAACCTGGCATAAAACATATCCATCGATTCAACTTCTGTCTGTTGCGCCTGTCTGAGCTTAAAACGTTCGTAATCGGAGTTAAGTTGAGGATCAAAATGCCTATTCAAAGCAGTCACCGCTGCGTCAAAATCAGATTTATCCCCTGTATCAGGGAGAGAATCAAAAAGCTCCTGTAACTCATCTCCACCCATCAAAAGCATCACAGACCTGCGCACTGCTCCATCCGTCTCTCGGGTAGCACAAAAATAGTTTTCTAAGCGATTTATCCACAGACGCCACCTTGGCGCAGCTGTGGCTGGGTCAATCAGCTGGCTAAACGGTGGTAAGGAGGTAAGTGAGGAATGAATACTATTATTTAGTTGTGCTGGAAGTTGAGGATTTCCTGGTGGTTGAGGAGGATTGGCATTATTAGCATTGTCTTGTGGTGCGGCACTCATGTTTGCACTGTCTCACTCCAGTGTCTTGCACAGGTTAAGATATCACTTTTCTTTTTTTTTTTTCTCTGAGGGTCTGCCTGACAGTTTTTCTTATTATTATTTTTTTGTTCTTTTGGCAGGTCTTCTCCTTTTATAATTTTTTTTTTTATATTTTTTTTTTTTTATAACAGATTCCCCAGCTTAGGGGAGCACGTGTCACAGGTCTTCTCCTTTTTTTTTTTTTTTTTTTTGTGACGGATTCCCCAGCCTCGGGGAGCACATGTGTCCGTTACGAGATTTCAAAACATTATTTTTTTTTTTCGGTGAAAACACGTTGATTTCCAAAAGTTCCCCAGCCTCGGGGAAAGCGCTCCTCAATTGAAGCCGTCACGCCGTCCGGAGACGCTCATAAACAGAGCGCTCGGCTGAAATTGACGAACCTCGTCAATTTCAGCTGCTCTCCCGGCAGCAAGGACACGCCCTAGGGCCGGACACTCGACGGAGCGATTCGCTCCCCACGACGATCCTCTTCTGGGGGCGGGGCGGGGCAGGGCTCACCTTCCTGGGTTTCCCCGATCGGGAAACCACACGGCACCACCCTCCGCTAATGCGAGGCACACCACGAGGCCCCGGACTTCGCTCCTCACCAGGTTGACGCCGCACCGCGTGATTTTCTTTCTCCAGCGGCTGTCTGCACCACTCGTTCGGTACGTGTTTGTTTTTCAGGCTTGTCCAATCTTATATATATTCTGTAACTACTGTGCGATGACTCGCATCCCGCTCGTCGCCATTGTAGTGGTGGCGCAGCGACGTTTAAAGAACACGCATAGACTGGTCAATTTGCTGCCACACTCGGAACTGCGTCACCACAGTTCCGTCCTTTATTTATAGCTTGGTGCTCCGTGCCCCTCCCGGACACGCTGAGCACGCTACTGAGACACGGAGAGCCCGAGTGGCTCTCCGTTCACTCTTTACACAGTGCACAGTAAGTCCGCATTACCATTCACATGAGCTGAGGAATATTTAAAGACTTTGAACACACTTTACTCTAAATGCAACTGGGTAGGGTTTTCTTGAATGTTGGGGTACTCTTACCTAATTCTCATTAAATTAGAAGGGGTCTAGGAAACGCTTATATTCTAACACAGGTACTTGGGTAGTCTCTCAAGGAAAGGAGTGTGACTGTGGCTGCACACAAGGATGTTCATCATCTGCATCACTAGGGTTAGGGGAGGCCTCTGCTCTCTTTGAATTTTCGTTTTTAGCCAGTAGTTCAGCAGTCCATCCTAAACAGTCTCGGGTAATACTGTGGTTCTGGCCATGCAGATGCCAGATGCTCACATCACACTGCTGGTTTACGTGCTTCCTCTTCTTCTCTATCTGCTGGCAGTCCTGCTGGCACTGCCTCATTTCCAGGTGCACCCACTAATGCACCTCATGCTTCCCCTGCCGGCCTGGAAAAAACATCTTGTAAATCCATCTATTGCAAAAAAACTATTGCCAATAGTGCCCCGTCAGCCAGTCACATATTATTTGTAAGAGAATCAAGACTATTATTGCTGACTACCCACTTCCTTTGAGGCCCTTTGTCCACTTCCAAATGGACATCACATAGATGCCAAAATGTGCCTCCTATTATTATATACTTATGATTGTATGTTTCGGGGGTGAGTGGAAGCATATCCATGCATAAAAGCATATGTCATGATTGTAGCTAAGTTCTTATAAAGAGACTTTAACTGACATATCGGCATCCTGAGTTGCATCGTGAGCGACCGAAGAACATACTTAATAGCAACAGTAGTACAGGATATCTTACGTTTTAGGGATCAAGCAACACTTTCACTGTTCCTATCACCCCTAATCAATATCAATATATTTATATATACATATACACACGTGTGTGTGTGTAATGGGTTTATACTTATAAAAAATACTTACATTTCCCTTGTAAAAGCATGCATGGCAGAAGGCATACTCGTGCTAAAAAATTAACAGGTAAGTATAAATATATATATATATATATATATATATACACATTTATATACCCGACCCTGCTTTGCGTGTCCAAGATCTGGAGCATTCAAGCCAGGGTGGTATGCCGCAGGCCTCTTGTGCTGACACAGCCCACTGGCCTGGAGTCTGCTGCATTTCCCTCCACAAGTGCCCTCCTTCACAAACTTGCTACGGAGGTCCAAGCACACCCCCATATCTCACTAGCTTTGTAATCATTTCCTCTGCACTTACACACAGGCTCAGACGGCCCTTTCTTTAGGGCCCAGCATTAGCAGCAGCATACCAGCTCACCACCAGAAGCCTGGTATTTTCACAAAGTGCCTAGCCCTGCTTGCCACTGGGCTCTAAGGCACTCTCTCATGCCACACAAATCTCTGATGCTCCCCCAATCTCCAGCTTTTCCTGCTTGCCTCAGCACTGTACCTCACAACACCATTTCCTTTCCCAGGATTCTGGGGAGACAGGATCTCACAAGTGGAGCTCTGACTGTAAGTTTCCTTTTTTTCCAAGCACAGACTACCCTCAAATGCAAATACAGTCCATGCCCAGTGCCGGCCCCCATGTGCATATAGAAGAGAAAGCGAAATGAGGGTCTGACCTCAAGCTGTCTGGGCCCAGGGTCCCCGTTTCCAGTGGCCTGGTTCTGCCTCCCTCTGGCCCCTGTTCCCAGGCTGCTGATGACAGTGAAAGGAGGGAGGCCTGGATCCGGAGCAGGCGTCGGCGCAGCCCGTCGGCAGCAGCTTGCTTCAGCTGCACGCCATGTTTTGGGCCAACTACGCACTGCAACCCAGTTATGAGCCACACAGCCAAAGTGCAGACTGTCTGCACTTGCGATGTGTGGCTCATAACTGAGCTCCAGTGCGCACGCCGGTGAGCTCTGCTCCACTTCCAGGGTGTAGGAAGTTGGCTCTGTATATACTATTACAAAGTAAGAAATAGTGTGCACAGAGTCCAAGGGTTCCCCTTAGAGGTAAGATAGCGGCAAAAGGAGATAATTCTAATGCTCTATTGTGTGGTAGTGTGGTCGAGCAGTAGGCTTATCAGAGGGTAGTGTTAAGCATTTGTTGTACACACACAGGCAATAAATGAGGAACACACACTCAAAGACTTACTCCAGGCCAATAGGTTTTTATATTGAAAAATATATTTTCTTAGTTTATTTTAAGAACCACAGGTTCAAGATTTACAGTTAATACTTTAAATGTAAGGTACTTCACTTAGATACTTTAGGAACTTTGAATGAAAGCAATATCATATACAGTCTTTGTAAAAATGGCAATAAGCTATTTTCAAAGTGGACACTGCAAAAATCAACAGTTCATGGGGGAGGTAAGTAAAGGTTAGTTTTTAAGGTAAGTAAAACACTTACAAGTCTCAAGTTTGGGGCATAGGCAGCCCACCATTGGGGGTTCAAGGCAACCCCAAAGTTACTACACCAGCAGCTCAAGGCCGGTCAGGTGCAGAGGTCAAAGAGGTGCCCAAAACACATAGGAGCCTACGGGGAACAGGGGTGCTCCGGTTCCAGTATCCCAGCAGGTAAGTACTTGCGTCCTCGGGGGCATACCAGGGGGGTTTTGTAGAGCACCGGGGGGGACACAAGAAGGCACAGAAAGTACACCCTCAGTGGCACAGGGCGGCCAAATGCCGTGTGCAAACAGGGGTCGGGTTTTAGATTGAAAACATTGGAGGGACCCGGGGGTCACTTCAACGATGCAGGCAGGCACAGGGGGGGCTCCTCGGGGTAGCCACCACCTGGGTGAGGCAGAGGGTCTCCTGGGGGTCGTTCCTGCACTGGAGTGCGGTTTCTGGGGGCTGCGGATGCAGTGTTGGTTCCAGGCGTCAGATGTCGCTGGTCCCTGTTGGATGTGTCGCTGGAGCAGGTTTTCGAAGTTGGAGACCGGCCGGTAGGACTGGGGCCAAATCAGTTGTCGTCTTCTTCCTTCTCTGAAGTGATTGTAGGTCAGCAGTCCTTCTTTCTTCAGGTTGCAGGAATCTGATTTCCTGGGATCTGGGGAGCCCCTAAATACTGAATTTAGGGGTGTGTTTAGGTCTGGGAGGGCAGTAGCCAATGGCTACTGTCCTTGAGGGTGGCTACACCCTCTTTGTGCCTCCTCCCTGTGGGGAGGGGGGCACATCCCTAATCCTATTGGGGGAATCCTCCAAACTCAAGATGGAGGATTTCTCAAGGCAGGGGTCGCTTCAGCTCAGGACACCTTAGGGGCTGTCCTGACTGGTGGGTGACTCCTCCTTGTTTTTCTCATCATCTCCTCCGGCCTTGACGCCAAAAGTGGGGGCAGTGGCCGGAGGGGCAGGCATCTCCACTAGCTGGGATGCCCTGGGGCGCTGTAACAAAAGTGGTGAGCCTTTGAGGCTCACCGCCAACTGTTACAGTTCCTGCACCCTAGAGAGTGTCTGAGTAGACCACTCCTTCTACTGAGACATCTTTAGGGTCAGAGGAGAGGAGATCAGGGAGAGGTTCACTCTCAGCTTCCTGGTCCTCATCTGTAACCATTAAAATGTTTACATCTGCCCTGTCATGAAAGAGTTTGAGGCGGTTCACATGGATTACCCTTTTGGGGGTCCTGCTAGTGCCTAGGTCTACTAGGTAGGTGACTTGACTCTTTCTCTCTAGCACTGGGTAAGGGCCACTCCATCTGTCCTGAAGTGCCCGGGGAGCCACAGACTCCAGAACCCAGACCTTCTGCCCTAGCTGAAACTCAACCATAGCAGCCTTTTGGTCATACCACATCTTCTGGAGTGCTTGCCTTTTCCATGTACTCTGCCATCCTGGAACATAGGCCTAATACACAGTCCACTATATCTTGTTTAGGCTCATGAAGAGGTCTCTCCCAGCCTTCTTTTACAAGAGATAGTGGTCCCCTGACAGGATGGCCAAACAGAAGTTCAAAGGGGGAAAACCCTACTTCCTTCTGAGGCACCTCTCTGTAGGTGAAAAGAGGACATCCCATCTCCTTTTGAGCTTTTCAGGGAGCCCCATGATCATGCCTTTCAATGTCTTGTTAAATCTTTCTACAAGACCATTGGTTTCTGGATGGTATGGTGAATTTGTAAGTCACCCCACACTCATTCCACATGTGCTTCAGGTATGCTGACATGAAGTTGGTACCCCTGTCAGACACAACCTCCTTTAGAAATCCCACTCTGGTAAAGATACCAATGAGTGCTTTAGCTACTGCAGGGGCATTAGTGGACCTAAGGGTAATTGCTTCAGGGTACCTAGTGGCATGATCCACTACCACTAGGATATACTGGTTCCCTGCGGCTGTGGGAGGTTCAAGTGGACCCACTATGTCCACACCCACTCTTTCAAAGGTGACCCCCACCACTGGAAGTGGAATGAGGGGGGCCTTTGGGTGTCCACCTGTCTTACCATTGGCTTGACAGGTGGCACAGGAGACACAAAACTACCTTAACCTTCTGGGACATGTTGGGCCAATAGAAATGGTTAACTAACCTTTCCCAAGTCTTGGCATTTGTCCCAAATGCCCAACAAGTGGAATATCATGAGCTAAGGTCAGAATGAACTTCCTAAACTCCTGAGGCACTACCTCTCTCCTAGTGGCACCAGGTTTGGGATCTCTTGCCTCAGTGTAGAGGAGTCCATCTTCCCAATAGACTCTATGTGTTCAAGTGATGTTTCCTTTGGTCTCTTCAGCAGCTTGCTGCCTAAGGCCTTCAAGAGAGGGACAGGTTTCTTGCCCCTTGAACAACTGTTCCCTTGTGGGTCCCCCTGGGCCTGAGAGTTCAACCTGATAAGGTTCTAACTCCTTAGGCTCAGTTCCCTCAGAGGGCAGAACTTCTTCCTGGGAAGAGAGGTTCCCTTTCTTTTGTTGTGTTGAAGCTGGTTCCCCAGTCTTCTTTCCTTTTCTCTTGGACGATTGGGCCATTTTTCCAGGCTCCAACACCACTTTTTCACCCTGAGCCTTGCACTGTGCCCTTGTCTTGACACACACCAGTTCAGGGATACCCAGCATGGCTCATGGGTTTTGCGTTCTACCTCAGCCCATGCTGAGGACTCCAGGCCATTTCCAAGCAAACAGTTTACAGGGATATATGAGGAGACCACCACTTTTTTCAGGCCATTGAGCCCTCCCCACTCTAAAGTTACCATAGCCATGGGATGTACTTTAGTCTGATTGTCAGCGTTGGTGACTGGATAAGTGTGTCCAGCCAGGTATTGACCAGGGGAAACCAGTTTGTCTGTCACCATGGTGACACTGGCACCTGTATCCCTCAGGCCTTCTACACTAATTCCATTAATGAAGAGTTACTGCCTGTATTTTTGCATATAGGGGGCCAGGCAGCCAGAGACTAATGTAGCTTCAGTGTGAACCCTGATTTGCTCTGGGCACACTGTTGATCCCACCTGGAGACTGGCTATTCCAGTGCTAACTGGAGTAGAGTTTGAAGTGGAACCTTTCTTGGGACAGGCCTTGTCTCCAGTTTGGTGTCCCTGCTGATTACAGCTACGACACCAGGCCTTTTTGGGATCAAAGTTTTTACCCTTTTACCCAAAATTGGAATGTGAAGAGGCTTTGGACCCTCCCTCCTGAGCAGGTTTTTGGGGCCCTGTAGAAGACTCTTTACTTTTTCCCTTGGATGTCTCAACACTCTTCCCCTGGGGAGTCTTTGTGACCCCTTCCTTTTGGTCACCCCCTATGGAAGTCTTGGTCACCCTAGTCTTGACCCAATGGTCTGCCTTCTTTCCCAATTCTTGGGGAGAAATTGGTCCTAGGTCTACCAGATGCTGATGCAGTTCATCATTGAAACAATTACTTAACGGGTTGTCGATTAGGCTCTCATTATCCTAATGAGACTACTGGATTTTTGGGTAGCAGGGTCGTTCTCAGTGTGGGGGACTAAGTCCGACCCATGGAGAAGGACCCTTGTCACCCTCAATCCGGTTTTGCTCCGGCTAACTAGCAATGCCTCATCTCTCCCAAAGGGAAGGGATGATTGGGCAGCCGAGCGCATGACATCTTAGAGCTTCTCAGGGAAGTCGTGGTCACTCGGATCCCAACCAGCTCTCTCATACCAAGTGTGGTCTCATATACAAATGACAGAGGCAGTTTTAAGTTTTACAGGTTCATTTAATAAAACAACTGCATTTTAGATAACAAGGCGTGAGGCGTAATAACCAGAACCATACAACACAGTAGGATTGAAATAGTAACGAGGAGGGTGAAACATAGAAATAACGCTATCATAGTGTTACCAGATTACGTTCTCTCTTCTAAGTTCTATTTTGAGCACAGCATGTTAAGATCTAAGCTTGCCTTTCAGATTCCCCGGGAGGACATCAACCCTCATACCTGAGCAAAGGCCTGTGATCTGGATCAGCATCTGCAACAGGGGAGTCAGTGTCTATTTGTGGTTCCCTGGTCGGAATCTCCCTCTTACGTGTACCAGGACTAGGAAGTGTTTTTATAACTAACACGCCGGTGTTCTAAGAAAACGTCCCTACGTAAGAATGTGTACTTTCTACGAACCCGAAAGACTAAACTCCTACCACGTCTATCGGCAATGTACCAGACTGTATCCTTGACTGAAGCACAGAGTGAGCAAGAATGTATTGTTTGAGAACTCTGGTGCTGAAGTAGGCTAAATAGTGTGATAGAAGAAAATAAAACAAGACTGTGAAACTGGTTATTGAAAAATAACAGTACGAGGCTGAATAAAATGCATCTAGAGCAAAGTGCACAGAGGCCTAATGCTTTAAGCAAACGTGCAAAGACTATGTTAAAAATGGCTACACTACACCCTCCCCTTGTCGGTAGAAAGTGGTTCAAATCTAAGCCTAAAAAACGCCCTATGTTAAAACAAAGTAACTAAAACCCTATATAATTTCAACAAGTCAAGACAATACCAAAGCACAATAATCCTAAATTTAAAAATAAGCATGCAGTTAAGAGCCAAATTCATATAACAGTGTCAATTTAGACCAAATCCAATTCAAACGGTGGGCATGGAAAGCAGGAGGTTCTCCACTTCGACAGATGACAAGACCGGAAAATCCACGCCAATGACCATTAAGGAGCAGGTGTGTTCCAAAGCCTCAGAATCAACCAAGGCGGCATCCTGTGCAGGGCCTGTGTACGAGTTAATATCAACTTCCTCCAGGAAGGGTATTTCGTAATCAGCCTCACGAAGCAAACGCAGCCGCAGCACGCATGTTTGGGAATGAGCCCTCACCAGGAACATCAACAGATCAGCATCAACCACTGGGGGGCGTTGCTGTGATAGACAGACGTCTAGTGCATATTCGAAAGAGCACCAACGGCACCGGAACACGGGCTGCACACAATCCAAAACCGGTCTGAATGACAGAGACCAGTCACACTCCAAATGTTCCAGGAGTGTTGCTCCAAAGTGCTGCATCATGCGTTCACGACACAGCTGCGCTGATGGGAGCACCCACATTCGTTCTTGTTGCGGCACGACAGCCATTGCGGAAAAACAACAGCAACAGCAAAACGCCGGCTAATAAGGCCAAAGTGATTGGAAATCCCCCAAAAATGCTTCCAAAAATTGAATTAATAGCCCAGGGTATCAAACCGAATATGGAAGAGAATGTGTGAACAAAACCAATACCCACGGCTTTAAAAAAATGTGCTAGTCCAGCTGTGCTGGATGCATTAAATATACGTCCCACGAGTTCACCAAAGTGGCTCGGAAAGTTGGTATTTAAGAGGGACTGTATTTCTGCTGATGACCTTGCCACCTAAAGTGCGTAGGTCGCGCGCGCAGATGTAAGGGCCACATGCTTTTGAAACAATAGAGCCCTTAGTCTACTTAACTTGTCGAAATTCACCTTGGAAGTAGCAATATGAGGCCAGATATCTGCTACCTCCCTTAATTTAGTGGGGGGAAATAACACATTCCCGCAGCAAGTAACAACCTTGGTGACCGAAACAACGTAAACTATTCAGGCCCGCATGCCACAACAGTCTTCACTATTGAGGAGGACGTAGCTGCCGTTTAAAAACACCTGGAATGTGTGTTTAATTAAGGGGACCGGAACTCCCTTCAGATAGCAAGCCAAATTCGCAACCGAGGCATTACATGCCCCATGCAAGGACAGCTGCTTACAAATCATCGAATGGCTAACTGAAGTCTTGCATTCACTACCACTAAGAAAAACCTCTCGCATGCCATTAAGACATTTGTACAAGAAGGGAAGTTCCCACACCTCATGTATATAACTGTCTCACAGCTTTTCATATCTGCTTACTGGAACATGTTTCAAACAAGAAGTGAATTGTAGTGTAGAAATAGGCAGATTAATAACTCCATGTATTAACCACTCAGCTGAGGGAATCTCGGCCACGGTAAAAGGCAATCTTTCCAAATTTTCAATGTTCAACATGACATAAGTCGCCTCCTTCTTAGCCATCATTTGTTGTTGACGTGTCAAATTAAAGGAAACAAATATCTCCCTGGCTCTGATGTGCTTCCATGGAACGCGACCCGCCTTCAGTGTCTGAAGTGTCCAACCCAACTGCATAATGGACCTTGTTTGACTTTGTCCATGGGATAATAAAGACATGTCAGATTGTATAATGTCTATGGCAGAAGAAACAATGTTGTCAATGGTTTATATTCGGTTGGACAGGGTGTGAATTCCATTATCTACGACAGCTAATGCCTTTTTCAAATTTTCCTGATCTATCTGCCTTAATCGGGCCGCAGCCTCTTGTTGGGAAAGTCTCCATATTTCATTGTATACTTTGTACAAAAAACATTTCCTACGTGGTGTCTTCGGGCCTGACAAAACATCTTGCAAGTCAGTGTTATTAGACAGGAGCGTGAGATGTGTCTTAACTGCATTTGGCGTGGATGATTTTAACCATTGTTGACATAATTTTCCCACGCTATATGTAGTAATAATTTCAGCATGTTCAGCCGATATGTAGCGAGGGTCTGCCCTACTTGTCCTGAAACCCCCCGAGGAGGTGACAAAACGTTGATGACACCAGTTGGTGTCTATAGGCCACAATAACCACCCGCCTGGACGTGACAATGAAGTGTTAAATGTACCATTCTGGACCCAGTCTGTAAGCTCACTAAAAGTGGCATTGATATATTTCTGCCAATCCTTCATTTTGGTAGGGACAGGTATGCCAGGCATATTCAATTCTCTAATTGTTGCTAAGCCCAAACAGCTAGTCTGTTGCACAGTTTCATTTAAAAAAATCATTTGGACAGGAATGAGACATGCTCTAAACAAAGTTTCTCTACCCTGTTTCTGCCAATCTTTCGTTCCCCAAACACTTTTCAAATCAACATTTTTCGACCAATATTCATAGCCCTCAATTGACAGTCGGGAAACAAAAGAATCTGAGTATATGAATTTCGTATCAGTCAACAACATTTGCTTATCTTTATACGGAGTTAGCTTAAAATAATATGACTTAGCATTCATTTGATGATGCCCAGAAAAATACGCAAATTTGTCAGAATATGTTTTAGAACTCCCTCGAGGGGGAGTTGGGCAACGCTCCTATTGCATGTAGTCAAATATTGTCTTTGGACTACTGGCTTTATGTATAAAGTGGTGCCCATAATAATTATAACAAAACATGTCACCATAATTGTCTTTAAACTGGTAAACATCTTCATTCTCATAGACGGTATAATATTGTAATTCAGTCATCATTGAATCAACTGTTTTCACATCCCAATCACCAGATACAAGGCCTGGTATTACAATATCATTCATGGATAACTTTAGAACGTACAGTATTTGAATTATCTCAGTGGGACCGTATATATCAAACATCACTTTATCCCACACAATCCCATCCGGAATTGGCACCGCAGAAATGTTCACAAAGGACAAGTCTCTTCGCACCTTATGTGATGAAAAATGTGGCTTCAACACCTCCTCCACCTGTTCAACCGCTGATCTCTCAGGAAGAAAATGACCATGTATTAACAGAAAAAAGGTAACAACTAACCCTATTCACAGAAAAAATGCTACCATAGTCATTTAGAGCCACAGATAGTTCCAAGGAAAAATAAAATACGTATCTTTAAGCCAATAAATCAGCTTACGTGGACCTGGGTCAGGTGTTGAAGAGGCAAAAGAGTCCGACAGACCATCTCGTTGGCAAAGTACACAGAGGCAGTTCTTGCAAAAGGTGCTGCCGCATTCAATGGCGGAGTAGGTGTTTCTCGCGGTGGTACACTCTAGATAACACCACCCGCAACATCAGCAGTCATAGTGACTCGATCAAATGTTTCCAAATTATTCATTGTCAGTGGACCTATCACAAGATTATCTTCCACCCTCCCCAAGCTCGGTGAGGCAACAGTGTTGGTGTAAATCACTTGGAGCGGAACATCTTCCCCAGTAGTGAGAGGGATTCGGGAACTACTGGGCGTTCCTCTTGGTCTGCTGTGCAGAATCGGCCACATGCTGTAACTTGACATTGTCGATGGAGACAAAGCGATTTTCTTTGGCACCTGGCAACAGTGGTAAAATAACAGTTCTTGTTCCGTGTATTCCCAACACAGGGACTGGTGCTCGATAAGAAGGACCAAATTCTTTTTTTACTGCGACCTTTTCACGCACAAGGTCCCCAATTCTGGGAATCCAACCAGTAGGCGTTACTGGCACATCCTTAACTCCTGTGGAGGCAGCACTTTTAGAAGAGTTATCTTCACTGAACTGTTGTAATTCCTGCAAAACAGTGACACGATCATTTATGTCAAAAGGCGTTTCTGCCGCCCCCACACCAGGACCATCTAGATCCAGAACAAACATTTGTGTTCTGACCAGGCACTCATATGAAGTACGACCCCCCAGGGACCTTCTAGGCAAGTTATTAAGTGCTCTCAGTACTCCATACAGGTGGGTTAGCCAACTACGACCCGTACCTAAGACTCTAGCCGTTAAGGATTGCTTTAAATCGTTATTTAAACACTCCACAACAGAATTTCCCTCGGGATGAAATGGAGACGAGAACTGGAGCTGGACCCCCAAAGAAGCCATCGTGTCCCTGAATGCCCTTGAGGCAAAAGCAGGGCCCTGGTCTGCATGGAACGCCGCAACTGCGTATGTATCGACAAAGACACGGAAATCTTTAACAACAGTTCGAGCGTCAGCCGAGCTCTGTGGCCATACCCACAAAAATCTGGAGCAAGAATCTACAGCCACCAAGATATATTTGTATGCACTGTCTGGTGTCAGTGGACCGCAATGATCCAAGTACACACATTGTAATGGTCTGTTTGATATTAAGAGAGGGGTCTGCGGCGGGCGCTTAGCCGCTGAAACTTTAATTTGTTGACAGATGTCACAACAAAGGACATACTGCTTCGTCTCCTTATAGAGACCAGGCCACCAGTAACGGGCCTGTAATAGTGAAATTGTGGCGGCCACGCCAGCATGAGCAGATGCCGCCCCCTCATGCGCTGCATTAATCAATTGAGGTCTTGCAATTTTATTGGGGATCTCACGTACGCCTACGCCTGGTATTTTAACTGCAGCAGTCAGCATACTTCCCATTAAGTATTGATACTTATTTGGAAATCCCTTAGGATAAGGCGTGCCATCAACCGTAGCTTTTATGACAGCCAGAATCTCTGTGTCTGGTTTGGAACTCGAATGAGTAACTGCGGCCACAGTGGCAACTGTCACTGCTGACTTTGCGGCTTCATCAGCCAAAGTATTCCCAGAAATGTGTATTCCAACGCGCTGGTGTCCAAGAGTATGTACAACATGGACTTTAGGTAGCGTCTCCTTCAGGTCTGCTCCTTCCCCCACAGTAGTCTGTGTTTTATGGTGTTGCCCTTTGAATCTCTGAACCCATTCAATCGCCAGTAATGTAGGTATTCATTAAAAGACTGGACACAGTAATATGAATCGCAAACAGTCAGTGTAAACTGTGCCAGATCCGTATGTTCTAGGGCCAGTAATAGAGCTTTCAGCTCAGCCAATTGTGCCATACAGTCCCCTAATGTTTTTGTATAAGTATGTTGGGGGCAGAATTTCTCCCCCTCCATATGGCCGCTCACTACTGAACATGCAGAAGAATATTGGTGTTTTGTCCCCACCGCCGGTTGCGCAGAGCCATCGGTGTACATGACTACGTGATAGGGATCAATAGGCAACGTGTCAGCGGGAACTGGATATTCAATTTCATATTGCAGAAATTCCTGTGTCTGTAGCTTTGGGTCAAAAATGTAATCTACATCAGCGGCTGTTAAAGACGTAGCCGATTGTGTCCATCGCAGGTGTAATGCTTTCGCGTTAGGAACACTCGCTTTCGTAACAGCCTCTAGGGCCGGAATGGGGGGAAACAACTATAATGCGTTTACCCTGGGCAAGAGGTCGTTCTTTAATAACAGCCATCTGTACAGCAGTGAGAATTTTCTCTGTTGGTGCGAATCGTTGTTCAGCAGTCAAATACAAGTGAGACTTGTATCCTATCGGGACTGTTTCACCATCATTAAAGGTGACATACGTAAACCAATGGCCCCAGCTATTACCCTGATGACCAAATGTATCTTATTGTCCCGTGTATGGAGATGTTTTGCAGCCAGCAGATCTGTTTGCAATTCTCGAAGAGTATGTGTATGCTCAATTGTCCAAAATCTGCTTGAAAAATCAGGACGAATTAATTTGTATAATGGTTTTATGCGTGTAGCATAATCAGGAATGTACGTTCTGCCAAAATTTAGAAATCCCAACAATGATTGGAGTTTCTTAATCGTATTAGGAGGTTGCAATTGTGCAAATTTTTCTAAAAATTGTGGCGCTAGGCTTTTACCTTCTTTTGACAGCTCATATCCCAAGAAAATGACGCTGAGGAAGGCAATTTTCGACTTTTTGAAGTTAAATTTGTAGCCAATTTTGGCAAACCCTACAACAATGCAGGCTACTCGTCTTAAATGTTGAAGTAAATCGTCATTTGTGAGATATATATCATCTACATATGACAATGCTTCAGGGTCCAACTCATGCAATATTTCAGTCACACGAGCCGAAAACAGTCCTGGGCTATTCTTATACCCCTGAGGCAAACGACTGAATTTTTTCTGGGAGCCTAACGCACTAAAACTTGTAAGATCCCTACTTTCAGGTGCTATATTCTGGCAGAAGAAACCATTTGAGATATCTAAGGTTGTTTTGTACTTTTTCTGCACAATGTTGTTCATTAGTGCTGCGCTATGTGAATTTTCTATAGCATATGTACGTGTATGTCCGTTCAAATGTCTGTAGTCCAAGACTATTCTATATGAATGGTCCGGTTTAGCTACAGGGAATAAGGGATTATTCATCCGTGAGATACAGGGTTCAATTACTCCCTGGTACTCCAATTGCGTAAGAATTTCTCTCACCGGTGCCCTTGCTTCATGTTTTATTGGATATTGCAGTTGTGGCTGAGGTTCGCCTTTAATCGGAATTACATGATATGGAGAATCCCTATCCCACCCTACGTGATGTCTATATAAGGCAGGTGCTTGTGCCAGAGCCCATTTGATGCTATATGACTTTGCGAGTTCCCCTGGAACAAGTTGTGATAACGAAAGTTTAATAACCTCCTCCCCAACCGGGCAGGTGTGAACAAAGTCAGGCGGCCAATCTTGTTCAGCCAGCAAAATGTCATATATCTTGACTACACGATCCCAAAAGATTGCGTTTATAGTGCCTTCAATGTCTCCTTCCAATTTTAAAGTCACTGTATATACCCTATCGGGATCAGAGACACACATAACTGCTGTTTCAACTTGTATGAAGTCATCAGTTGCTTTCACCTCCAAATGCTCTAGAAGATTCCGGCAAACTATTGTGACCTCTGCCGTGCTGTCTAACAGTGCTAGTGCCCATGTCTTGTTCTTCAAGAGAACTCTCTTCCTGTGTGGCATGTCTAACTGAGACTGCCACCACTTTTTTCTTTTTAAACTGTTGTTTTTGTTGTATCGGTTTCTCTTCCTTCTTGACAGAAACCTCTGAAGAGCGTTGTGATTCCTGTCTTGGTTTCACGTACTCTGTTCTACGCTCTGACCGCCCACCTCTCTCATTTCTCTTTTCCGATGAGTCCTGAAAGGAACGAGATTGGCGTGTATCAGTATATTTATATCTATCAGGCGTTTTCAAGTTAACCCTATTTCTGAGATTATACCTAGTCTGCGGGGTCTCCGGTCGCGGAGATTCTCCCTTTTCTTTTTTAGGTGTCTGTTGTTTTTTCTCCCAGCGCTTTTTATTACCTTCAGGTTGCTGTTTAGTATTATCTTTACTAATTTTTCCTTGAAACTGTGGTTTCTGTGGTCTAGCACCTAGGCTATCTCGACCGATACTGGAATATGTTTCTGCTATTATTTTAGTCAGTTCCTGCTCCTGATTTAGTTGCGGGACGTCACGAAGACGCATACACACCGCTAGGGCCTCTGCCTCCCCTTTTAGATTACTTAATATTATTGAGGAAACCGTGACAAAATTGCCCATCAGTTGCATTCCCAAATCTAAGGTTGGGGCAGCCCCATATTCATCCTGAATCTGTTTAAGCACTTCCGGTAGGTTTGCCAATGTTGGTGTACCGTGTGCGGTCGTGTAGAGTGCGGCAATCACCGTGCCCCATGTATTACAATGTTCCACTGTGGGAACCATTCCAAACGGTAAACACATTGTTAATATCCTATGTTTATCCTGAGGTCCCGTATGGGGAAATACCGCCTCCAGCGTATACATTTTTTGCGCCAGCCAAAATGGAGTCTCCACCTGTTTTGCTGGAACTTACCCATGATAGAGTGTACAGTCACCAGATTTATACCTGGAGCTACTGCATGTTGTTGAGCTGGAGCAGCACGCGCTGGGTTTGTGTTTAGTGTCTAGTATCACAAAGTATCACAAATTGTACTAAGCGTCTCTATGTAGCCGTTAAGTCTGTATATAAACGACGAACTTCAGCCACCGCCATGTTTGCAACCGCTGGATGTGGTGTATATGTGGCCAATAAAGGCCAGGACGGAACATCATTACTCAGTGGACCTAACCTTACTGGTAATATTGTATGCGATAGGGCGCCATCAAGCCAATTATTATGTTCTTGATAAGATAGAGGTATATCTAAATATGTGTACGCTCTGTACTGGCCAGGCACGTTCGCGATCGTATATGTGTGAAATGTATTTGTATTCCCATCGACTGCTGGAAATGTGACCCAAGAGTAAAAAAGTTCTGTTCTATAGGCTGCATGGGTGGCCACCACAAACGTGACTGCCCCCACCGGTTCGTAAGACCATGTGCAAGTAAATGCGCTGTGAGCGGTTGCCTCATATTAAGGGCTAGTTGTATTACCTGGGGATTCGCCATTATAAAAACAGCGACGGTTCAGAGAAGGCACATCAAAAACGGGGTCTTTCCTTTTAAGGTTCAAGCTTGAACAACCATACGCTATATCTAGGATTACCTATATAGCAGTGGTGGAAGTCCTCAGCACCAGGGACGTCTCCGTTAAAGGAACTGAGGAATCATTATAACATATGAGACCGAGAGAGACTGGTGGACCCGAAAATTAGAGCCAGACCAAACGTTGGCGGCGTCGTGTAGCGTAGGCTCTATTATCCTAATGAGACTACTGTATTTTTGGGTAGCAGGGTCGTTCTCAGTGTGGGGGACTAAGGGCCAGATGTAGGTAGCTTGCAAGTCGCAATTTGGTATGCAGAAAGGTGTCTCAGACACCTTCTGCAACTCGCAATGGGGTCGCAAAGACCCACCTCATTAATATTAATGAGGTGGGTTGCAGTTTGCGACCCCATTGCGAGTATGGGCACTCACGGGGATGGTGGCCTGCTGGAGTCAGCAGACCACCATGTCCGTGACTGCTTTTTAATAAAGCAGTTTTTTTTTTTCCATCTGCAGCCCGTTTTCCTTAAAGGAAAACGAGCTGCACTTGAAAAAAAAAAAAAAAACCTTTAGTTTTGGGTTTTTTCAGGGCAGGCAGTGGTCTGTTTTTTTTTTTCCATTCACAAAGGGGATGGCGACTCGCAAATGCCTTTTTACATCTGGCCCCAGGTCTAACCCACGGAGAAGGACCCTTGTCACCCTCGATACGGTTTTGCTCCGGCTAACTAGCAGTGCCTGATCTCTCCCAAAGGGAAGGGATGATTGGGCAGCCGAGCGCATGACATCTTAGAGCTTCTCAGGGAAGTCGTGGTCACTCAGATCCCAACCAGTTCTCTCATACCAAGTGTGGTCTCATATACAAATGACAGAGGCAGTTTAAGTTTTACAGGTTGATTTAATAAAACAACTGCATTTCAGATAACAAGGCATGAGCCGCAATAACCAGAACCATACAACACAGTAGGATTGAAATAGTAACGAGGAGAGTGAAACATAGAAATAACGCTATCATAGTGTTACCAGATCACGTTCTCTCTTCTAAGTTCTATTTTGAGCACAGCATGTAAAGCTCTAAGCTTGCCTTTCAGATTCCTCGGGAGGACATCAACCCTCATACCTGAGCAAAGGCCTGTGATCTGGATCAGCATCTGCAACAGGGGAGTCAGCGTCTATTTGTGGTTCCCTGGTCGGAATCTCCCTCTTACGTGTACCAGGACTAGGAAGTGTTTTTATAACTAACGCGCTGGTGTTCTAAGAAAACGTCCCCACGTAAGAATGTGTACTTTCTACGAACCCTAAAGACTAAACTCCTATCACGTCTATCGGCAATGTACCAGACTGTATCCTTGACTGAAGCACAGAGCGAGCAAGAATGTATTGTTTGAGAACTCCGGTGCTGAAGTAGGCTAAACAGTGTGATAGAGGAAAATAAAACAAGACCGTGAAACTGGTTATTGAAAAATAACAGTACGAGGCTGAATAAAATGCATCTAGAGCAAAGTGCACAGAGGCCTAATGCTTTCAGCAAACGTGCAAAGGCCATGTTAAAAATGGCTACACTACAAGGTGTTCTTTCACAAATAAATTGTACAGCCCATCATAATCATTTACACCACTGCCATGAATCCAACCATCCAGTGTTTTGACTGAGAAGTCAACAAAATCAACCCTGGTCTGGCTCGAGAATTTTTGAGCCCCCCTGAACCTAATCCCGTACTCCTCAGTTGAGAATCCAAAGCCCTCAATCAGGGTATCCTTCATGAAGTCATAGGATTCTGCATCTTTTCCAGAGAGTGTGAGGAGTCTATCCCTACACTTTCTAGTGAACATTTCCCAAAGGAGAGCACCCCAGTGAGATTTGTTTACTTTTCTGGTTGCACAAGCCCTCTCAAAAGCTGTGAACCATTTGGTGATGTCATCACCATCTTCATATTTAGTTACAATCCCTTTAGGGACTTTTAGCATGTCAGGAGTATCTCTGACCCTATTTATGTTGCTGCCACCATTGATGGGACCTAAGCCTATCTCTTATCTTTCCCTTTCTATGGCTAGGATCTGTCTTTCCAAAGCCAGTCTTTTGGCCAACCTGGCTAGCAGGATGTCATCTTCATTGAGGCTTTCATCAATGCTTCCATAGTTGCTGGACTCTCCTGTGAGAGAAGCAGCATCTCTGACTATCACATTTGGAGTCAGGGTTGGAGGAACCCTGGTCTCCCTGTCTAGGGTTAGAGGTGGGAGTTCCTCCAACTCACTAGCGTCCCCCTCTGTGAAGGCATCATCAGAGGGGTTGTTTTTAGCAAACTCTGCCAAGAGCTCCTGGAGCTGTACTTTGGTAGGGTTTGAACCAGTCTTTATCTTTTTGATCTTACAGAGAGACCTTAACTCTGACATCCTAAGATGCAGGTAAGGGGTGAGGTAGCAGTCTTCTGTAGTAGACATTTTGTTTCTAAAAGTTGGAATACTTTTTAAGAATCTAAAACTATCTCTAGAACTTCATTCAAACTTTTACAAAACGTTTAAACTCTAAAAGAAATGCTAACCGGGACTAACACAAGGCCCTAGCAGGACTTTTAAAAATTTTGAAAAATAGCTCAAATTTCAAAAATCAGTTTCCAATGACAATTTTTGGAATTTAGTCGTGTGATCAGGTATTGGCTGAGTAGTCCAGCAAATGCAAAGTCTTGTACCCCACCGCTGATCCACCAATGTAGGAAGTTAGCTCTGTATGTACTATTTCAAAGTAAGAAATAGCACGCACAGAGTCCAAGGGTTCCCCTTAGAGGTAAGATAGTGGCAAAAAGAGATAATTCTAATGCTCTATTTTGTGGTAGTGTGGTTGAGCAGTAGGCTTATCAGAGGGTAGTGTTAAGCATTTGTTGTACACACACAGGCAAATCATGAGGAACACACACTCAAAGACAATTCCAGGCCAACAGGTTTTTATATAGAAAAATATATTTTCCTAGTTTATTTTAAGAACTACAGGTTCAAGATTTACAATCAATACTTCAAATGAAAGGTACTTCACTCAGGTATCACAGGAACTTTGAGTTAGCAAAATAGCATATTCAGTTTTGGCAAAAATGGCAATAAGCTATTTTAAAACTAGACAGTGCAAATTTCAACAGTTCCTGGGGGAGGTAAGTATTGGGTAGTTTTGCAGGTAAGTAAAACACCTATTGGGTTCAAAGTTGGGTCCAAGGTAGCCCAGCATTGGGGGTTCAGGTCAACCCCAAAGTTACCACACCAGCAGCTCAGGGCCGGTCAGGTGCAGAGGTCAAAGTGGTGCCCAAAACACATAGGCTTCAATGGGGAAGGGGATGCCCCAGTTCCAGTCTGCCAGCAGGTAAGTACCTATGACTTCGGAGGGCAGACCAGGGGGGTTTTGTAGGGCACCGGGGGGGACACAGGTCAGCACAAAAAGTACACCCTCAGCCGCACAGGGGCAGCAGGGTGCAGAGTGCAAACAGACGTGGGGTTTGCAATAGATTTCAATTGGAGACCCACGGGTCTCTTTAGCGAAGCAGGCAGGCAAGGGGGGGCTCCTAGGCGTAGCCACCACCTGGGCAAGGGAGAGGGCCACCTGGGGGTTGCTCCTGCACTGGGGGCTGCGGGTGCAGTGTCTTTACCAGGCGTCGGGTTCTTGGAAGCAGTCAGTCGCAGTCAGGGGGAGCCTCTGGATTCCCTCTGCAGGCTTCGCTTGGGGGGCTCAGGGGGGTCACCTCTGGCTACTCACAGGGTCGCAGTCGCCGGGGTGTCCTCCCTGTAGTGTTGTTTCTCCGCAGGTCAAGCCTGGGGCGTCGGGTGCAGAGTGGAAAGTCTCACGCTCCCGGCGGGAAACGTGCAGTCCTTTAAAAGTTGTTTCTTTGTTGCAAGTTGTAGTTTCTTTGGAACAGGGCCGCTGTACTCTGGAGTTCTTGGTCCTTTTAGATGCAGGGTAGTCCTCTGAGGATTCAGAGGTCGCTGGACCCTGGGGAGCGCGTCACTGTTGCAGTTTCTCTCGAAGTGGGGAGACAGGCCGGTAGGGCTGGGGCCAAAGCAGTTGGTGTCTCCGTCTTCTCTGCAGGGCTTCAGGTCAGCAGTCCTTCTTCGTCTTAGGTGGCAGGAATCTATCTTCCTGTGTTCTGGGAGCCCCTAAATACTCAATTTAGGGGTGTGTTTAGGTCTGGGGGGTTAGTAGCCAATGGCTACTAGCCCTGAGGGTGGCTACACTCTCTTTGTGCCACATCCCTGAGGGGAGGGGGGCACATCCCTAATCCTATTGGGAGAATCCTCCATCTGCAAGATGGAGGATTTCTAAAAGTCAGAGTCACCTCAGTTCAGGACACCTTAGGGGTTGTCCTGACTGGCCAGTGACTCCTCCTTGTTTTACTCATTATCTCCTCCGGCCTTGCCGCCAAAAGTGGGGCCGTGGCCGGAGGGGGCGGGCATCTCCATCTAGCTGGGATGCCCTGTGGCGCTGTAACAAAGAGGGTAAGCCTTTGAGGCTCACCGCCAGGTGTTACAGTTCCTTCAGGGGGAGATGAGAAGCACCTCCACCCAGTACAGGCTTTGATACTAGCCACAGAGTGACAAAGGCACTCTCCCCATGTGGCCAGCAACATGTCTGGTGTGTGGCAGGCTGGCAAAACTAGTCAGCCCACACTGGAAGTCAGTAGGTTTTCAGCGGGCATCTTTAAGATGCCCTCTGGGGTGTATTTCACAATATAATGTACTCTGGCATCAGTGTGCATTTATTGTGCTGAGAAGTTTGATACCAAACTTCCCAGTTTTCAGTGTAGCCATTACGGTGCTGTGGAGTTCGTATATGACAGACTCCCAGACCATATACTCTTATGGCTACCCTGCACTTACAATGTCTAAGGTTTTGCTTAGACACTGTAGGGGCATAGTGCTCATGTATGGATGCTCTCACCTATGGTATAGTGCACCCTGCCTTAGGGCTGTAAGGCCTGCTAGAGGGGTGACTTATCTATGCCATGGGCAGTGTGAGGTTGGCATGGCACCCTGAGGGGTGTGCCATGTCGACTTAGTCCTTTTCTCCCCACCAGCACACACAAGCTGGTAAGCAGTGTGTCTGTGCTGAGTGAGGGGTCCCCGGGGTGGCATAAGACATGCTGCAGCCCTTAGAGACCTTCCTTGGCATCAGGGCCCTTGGTACCAGGGTTACCAGTTACAAGGGACTTATCTGGATGCCAGGGTGTGCCAATTGTGGAGACAAAGGTACAGGTTAGGGAAAGAACACTGGTGCTGGGGCCTGGTTAGCAGGCCTCAGCACACTTTCAAATCATAACTTGGCATCAGCAAAGGCAAAATGTCAGGGAGTAACCATGCCAAGGAGGCCTTTCCTTACATAAGCCTACTGCTCGACCACACTACCATAAAATAGATCATTAGAATTATCTCTTTTTGCCACTAGCTTATCCCTAAGGGGAATCCTTGGACTCTGTACACACTATTTCTAATTTCTATTCTATTTCTAATAATACAGTAAAACACTACAAAATGGACACCACAACAGTTTAGAAAACTAGCCAATATTTATCTAAATCAAACAAGACCAAAATGACAGAAGTCCAACATACACAAGTCAAGTTATGAATTTTTAAAGTAAAAAGAGTCTTAGTCCATAGAAAACAATAGAAACGCTGCTGTTACACAAAGTACCTGGTTTGCATCAAAAATATAAAGCCGCACGGGTGAGCATGCATTGGAAAAGTCAGTGCTGTGTCAATTCCTTATTCGCAAGTGAGGCCATACATTGTTTCTTCTTGGGTAGGCGATATGTCGTTTTTCTCTCCAACAAGAGAGCGATGTGTAGATTTCCGGATGTGGCACTCAGATCCATGCAGGTTTACATTGATTTTGACTTCCAATGATGATGCCTGTGAAATCTGGCCGCACGGTGATAGGAAACTGAGCTGGGTGGGGTTTGCGTTGTTTTTAGCAGCTGCAAATGGCTGTTGCGTAGTTTTTCCACCCGTGATGCAGGTGATGCGTGGATTTCCCAGCCGTGATGCAGGTGGTGCGTCGATTTCAGCCGTGAAGTGGGTGGCGTGCCATTTTTACAGTTGCGTTGCAGGTGATGCATTGAAATTTTCCCGCACGGCTTCCTGTGTGTGGATTTCAGTCCTTGTTCTACCAGCTTCACCTTTCAAGGTCCATAGACAGGATAGGGCACCACTTGGCAGGGCAGGAGTCTCAGCAGAGAGTCCAGATGCTGGCAGAGGAAGTCTTTGATGGCCCTGAGACTTCAAAATAGGAGGCAAGCTCAATCCAAGTCCTTGGGGACACTTAACAAGCAGGAATATACCACAAAGATCAGTCTTTGTCCTCTTTCAAGCAGTAGCAACAACTGCAGGCCAACCCAGCAAAGCACAGTCGCAGGCAAAGGGGCAGTACTCCTTCTCCAGCTCTTAGTGGTTCCTCTATCTGAAAATCTGGGGTTTTGGGTCCGCTAATTAAACCCGTTTCTGTCTTTGAAGTAGGCAACTTCAAAGGAAAGTCTCAGTTGTTCACAAAATCCTGCATTTTGTGAGGGCAGGTTCAGCCAATTGTGTCACTGATTAGAGGAGATTCACAAACAGCCCAACTGTCAGTCTGAATACACAAACAGGCAGAGTCACAGAATGGTTTTAGTAAGAAAATGCCCACTTTCTAAAAGTGGAATTTTCAAACAGACAATTTAAAAACCAATTTCACCAAAAGATTCATTTTTAAATTGTGTGTTCAGAGACCCCAAATTCCATATCTCTATCTGTTCCCAAAGGGAAACCGCACTTAAAAGTTATTTAAAGGCAGCCCTCATGTTGACCTATGAGAGAGATAGGCCTTGCAACAGTGAAACCAAATTGGGCAGTATTTCACTGTTAGGACACGTAGTACAAGTTACTTACCTTTGGTGATGAAATATTTGGTAGACATATATTCTAGTTGCAGATTCCTTACCATAGAATTTCCCCCTAGGCATCAGACTGGATCCAGAGATTTTTCTTCAAGCAATACCCTTGCTCGTCGGTAGACTCCGCGGCCGCCCTTGGCATCGTAGTCGTCGTGATGACGTCAGGAGTAGTATATAGACGCCGCCTTCCTGCAATGACATCAGTTTCTTTTAACTACTTTCCACGCCAAAGCTCAGAGCCGTTAAGAACACAGATTGGCGCATCAGAGCTAAGGACCTGAAACAGTAATTCCTGTCTCTAGAAATCAGTTCGCAAGAGGAGAGGATGGGTGGGCGGTAAGGAATCTGCAACTAGAATATGTCTCTACCAGATATTTTGTTACCGAAGGTAAGTAACTTGTACATCTGATAGAAACTTCTAGTTGCAGATTCCTTACCTTAGAATAGATATTCAAGCAATGCCATCCTCGGAGGTAGACTATGAACCCAGATCATACTAGGAAGTCCTGCAGGACTCAACGACCAAATTAGCCATCCCGACGGACCTGACTGTCCAGGCAGTAGTGTTTAGCAAACATGTGCAGGAACGCCCACGTAGCTGCCTGGCAGATATCCAGGACAGGCACTCCGCGTGCTAATGTAGTAGAAGCAGCAGCTGCTCTGGTGGAATTTGACCCAAGCGTAGCACATTTTGATGCAAAGAAGCACCCATCGAAAGATGCTACCTGACAAAGAGTTGATCGTCCACTCGGAAATCTTTAGTACGATTAAGATAGAACGGCAACTCTCTTTTTGGGTCCAGACAGTGGATCTCTCCTCCTCATGAGAAGGATGTGGGGGTACATAGAAAGTAGGCAGGGTGATGGACTGACCTACATGAAAAGGGGTAACCACCCTTGAAAGGAAGGAAGCCTTAGTGTGCAACACCACTTTGTCAAGGTGCACAGACAAGTATGGAGGTTTAGACGAAAGGGCTTGAAGCTCACTCACCCTGCGAGCAGAGGTGATGGCAACAATAACATTTTGAAGGTGAGGAGCCACAAGGGACAATTGTGCATCGGCTCAAAGGGAGTACACATTAAATAAGTAAGGTCAAGACTGAGGTCCCACTGAGGCAAAATAAATGGAGTGGGAGGAAATAAATGGGTGAGACCTTTTAGGAATCTACTCAGAAAAGGAGATTAAAAAAGTGAGGGCTCATCAGGTAACCTAAGGAAGGCCGAAATGGCATTTTTCTAAATTCCTAAATTCCCTTTAGGGATGCCCAAAGCAGAGCCCTTCTGGGCCAAAGAAAGAATGAACAGAAGAACCTCGGATAGAGGGGCAGAGAGGGGATCAACAGATTTGTTGGTGCACCATGCCACAAATTTATTCCGACGACAGTCGTATACAGTTTTGGTTGAAGGATGCCTGGCTGCCAAGATAACATCGCAGACTTCGGGTGGAAGATCAAAAGTCGTCAACTGTCGCCGATCAATCTCCACGCATGAAGGCGGAGGTTGGAAATGCTCAACAGCTCTGGATACCAGACTCTCTATGTCCAGTCTGGAACCACCAAGATGACTTGGGCCCGGTCGTTCCAGATCTTCTTGAGAATGCTGGGCAGAAGTGGTATAGGCGGAAAGGAGGCCAGAGTTCCACTCAAGACAAAAGGCGTCTCTGCGCGAGTGCCGCCTTGAAAACTCCAATGTGCAAAACAGCTGACATTGCGCGTTCTCTGCGGAGGAGAACAGATCTAACCAAGGCTCTCCCCACTGCTGAAAGAGACCTTGCGCCACCTCCAGATGGAGACGCCATTCGTCATTGGCTGTGCATCGACGGTTGAGTTCGTCCACTCTGGCGTTGAGAGAACCCATCAGATATTGATCCACCATGGTAAAGCCCTGATGTTCGAGCCATGTCCAGAGGCTGTAGTGCCTCCTGACAAAGGTTACAAGACCCTACTCCACCCTGTTTGCTGCAGTACCACATGGCAGTAGTATTGTCGCTGAACATGACGTAGACCAGACCCCTCTGATCTCCGCCTCTCCCATGTAGCCACCCCAACCCAGAATTGACGCATCTGTCACTATAGATAGATATGGTTGGGGATGGGAGAGGGATCTGCTGTGGACCCAATGTGGAATCGAAAGCCACCACTGCAGGTCTTTCGCAGTCCCTTCCGAGATCTGGACCATGTCAAGTCCCACTGCAGAGCCCGCATAAGCCTTCTGGCATGTGTTACTAGCAGGATGCAGGATGTCGTAAGACGCAGCAGCCTCGGAGTCTTTCTCACCAAAACCCAAGCCCGAGGCCGAAAGATCAAAATCATAGTCTGAATGTCTTGAACCCACTTTTCGGAAGGATAAGCCCGAAACTGCACTGTGTCCAGAACAGCTCCGATGAAGGGGAGCATCTGAGAGGGAGTCAGGTGTGACTTTGGCACGTTTATAGTGAACCCCAGCGTTTGCATGAGGTTCGCCATAGTCTGAAGGTGGGAGACGACTTTCTGGGGCGAGTCCACCTTCAACAGCCAGTCGGCGAGGTAGGGGGAAGACTAACACCCCCAACGTGTGCAGATGAGCTGCAACCACCGCCATCACTTTTGTGAACACCAGAGGGGCGCTGGAAAGGCCGAAGGGGAGCACGGTAAACTGAAAGTGCTCGTGACCTACCATGAATCGTAGGTAACGTCTGTGGGCAGGCAGGATGGGGATGTGGAAATAAGCGTCCTGCAAGTCCAACGCTACCATCCAGGCTCCTGGGTCCAAGGCAGACAGAATTTGAGCCAGGGCGAGCATTGTGAATTTCTCCTTCTTGAGGAAGTAGTTCAGGTCTTGAAGGACCAGGATAGGACAAAAGCCCTTGACCTTTTTCAGCACCGGAGTAGTGGGAATAACAACCACGACCTACTTCAGGTACAGGGACCTTTTCTATAGCTTCCTTGGCCAAAAGAGCTGCAAGACTTCCTGGCGGAGAAATGCCAAATGATCCTCTGGAAGGTGACTGAAGGATGGAGGCATGGCTGGTGGAGCAGATTCGAAAGGGAGGGAGTAGCCTTTTCGAACGATCTGCAAAAGCCACCTGTCCGTAGTGATGGGTTCCCAGTGGGGCAGGTGATGGCGAATCCTGACGCCAGCTAGGTGGAAGTGGGGGAACGGACTATGAGGGTTTAGAGGCTGCAGCAGGGGCAGAGGTGGACTGGGCAGATCTCTGGTTCCCTGTACCACGCCCATGTGGGATTCCACTTCCCCGGCCATGCAGAGGCTGGACAGCATGGGTGGCATGGTGCTGGGTAGAGAACGCAACAGGGAGCCCCTTCAGTGGCCACGAAAGGGATGCGAAATGGGGGGCGAGTGGCAGAGGAAACACCAAGGGACCGAGCTGTAGCCCGGGAATCCTTGAATCTCTCCAAGGCCGAGTTCGCTTTGTCTTCAAAGAGACTGGAGCCATCAAAGGGCATGTCCATGAGGGACTGTTGAACATCCCCAGAAAAACCAGATGTATGCAACTAGGCGTGGCATCTCAAGGCCACTGTTGTAGCAATTGATCTGCCCAGAGAGTCGGTCGTGTCCAGCCCACAATGGAGCGTGAACTTTGCTGCATCTCTCCCGTTGTTCACAGCTTGGGAGACAATAGCTCCGGTATCTGCGGCAGGACTTGCGCAACTGTACCCCAAAAAGAGTGGGTATAGCTGCCCAAAAGGCACGCGGTGTTCACAGACCGCAGCGCGACACTGGAGGAAGAAAACAACTTCCCAAACTGTTCCAGCCGTTTAGATTCCCAGTCTGGGGATGCGGAAGGGAATGCGCCTGAAAAGGAAGCCTGGATGACAAGACTCTCAGATGTGGGGTGTTGGGACAGGAATTTAGGGTCGTTTAGAGTAGGCCAATGGCAGCGTATGATAGTCCTATTCACAGGAGGCCCCTATGTTGGGTTTGGAGCAAGTACCCAAAAGGACATTGGTGAGGGCTTCATTGAATGGCAAAATGGGTTCTGAGGTGGAAGCCCCAGGCTGAAGTACCTTCGTCCGGAGACTGGACCTAACCTCTACAGTAGGAAGCTCAAGGCCAAGGACCTCACCTGCGCTACTGACCACCAAATCATAAGTTGTTCCCTCCGCCGTAGCCACCGTAGGAGGAGACAACATGCCAGTGTCTGTAGCAGTACCCAGACCACTGTTGTCGCCCAATTCCTGAGCCCAGTCCAAAGATGGGCCATCCTGGTACTCATAAGGGTCCACAGACCCCTCCAGTCCCTTCCCAAATTCGTACCCATAGGAAAAAGGGTCCGAATCTGACCTGGGGTGAAAAGGCCCCATCGAAGACAAAGGTGGTGTCAACCGACGCTGCTCCTACTCCAAGTCAGCAGGGATAAGGATTGGGTCAACATAGATAGTGGGCACTACCGACATCAGGAGCGTGGACAACTGACCTGGCGCCGGGGAAGGTCTCAATGGTGCAACCGGCGCCGGTGCAGATCCGCGAGCGGATCCGGAGGGGACTTTGGTGGCCGGAGCCGAAAGCACCAGCGCGGAACCCGAAGGACCCTCCAACAAATCCCTTGGGCCAGAAGATGCCGTATCGGGGTCGGTCCACCCAAAGATGAGGCCCATGGCCTCATAGAACTTTTTAAGTTGGGCGGGGGTCGCTCTGACTCCGGGAACCACCGGGAAGCACGGAGCAGACCCAGACGCAGGCTCCGAGGATGGAGGCCTGGAGCGTCAATGCTCTTTCCGCGTCACATCAGCCGAGCGACGGGGCAAAGTCAGAGAGCGACGGGACCTCTTTGATGACTTCTTCTTCTTACCTGCACCCGAAGATGTTGAGTGGTGATGGCTCTGCGAAGGGTCTCAAGACCTTCCTCTCGATCGAGACCAGGACTTAGGCACAGTCGAGTGCCTGGCCACCATGTGCTTTAGAGACCAATCCCTCAAAGCCCTCTGGTGCATGGCCTGGCACTCGGAGAACGAATTCGGTCATACTCGCGCTCGGACCCCACAGACAAACCCGATGCGGATCCGCCACCGACATCGTGCGGTGACAGTCCTCGCATAGCTTGAAACCAGGCTTTGGCGACATCCTCGACGCACCAAAATTCTAACCAAAATTGGACAAAACGGTCAGAGTCAGTCAAAAAGAGACCAAGGTAGCTCTTCTCCGGATCAGCGCGTGGCATAGAAAGAAAAGAACTGACATCAGTGCGCGAAGGTGGCATCTATGTACTACTCCCGACATCATACCGGCGACTACAATGCCAACAACGCCCCTGGAGTCGACCAACACAACCTACCTACGCGAAAAGGCATACTGCTCATAGAAAAATCTCAGGATCCAGGTAAGGAATCTGCAACTAGAAGTCTCTATCAGATAAACACATCATTACATGTCCCACCTTTAACATACACTGCACCTTGCCCATGGGGCTACCTAGGGCCTACCATAGGGGTGCCCTATATGTATAAAAAGGGAAGCTTCAAGCCTGGCAAGTGGGTACACTTGCTGGGAAGAATTGGCACGCTAAAACTGCAAACACAGACTCTGCACTGGCAGGTCGGAGCTATGTTTACAGTGCTACTCATGTGGGTGGCAAAATCAGTCCTCCAGGTAGCATTTGATTTACACGCCCTGGGCACCTCTAGTGCACTTTACAAGGGACTTACTAATTAATCATATATGCCAGTCATGGAAAAGTCAATTACACATGCAATTTACACAGGTCACTCCCAAACAATTTGGCTTTGCCCTCCACTTTTTGCTGAACTTTGTTTTTGTTGGCTCTAGGACTCTTTACCACTTCTAACCAGTGCTAAAGTGCTTGTGCCCTCTAACTTAAACATAGTAAGATTGGCTTACACCTGATTGGCATATTCAATTTACGTATAAGTGCCTACTAGAATGGCACACCATCTACCCAGGGACTGTAAATTAAATGGCACTAGTGGGCATGTAGAACATATTGTGCCAGCCACTCAAGTAGCCCCTTACAACATGTCCCAGGCCTGCCATTGAAGGCTGAATGCAGTTTTAAACTGTGAATTAAACTTTGCAGTATTTCCCCCTTGTCAAGTATTAAACTCCCCTTTTATTGCATATATGCCACTTCTAATGTAAGCCCTCTGTAGCCCATAAAGCAGGGTGTATTGTAATTAAAAGGATGGATATGTACTTTTAGGTTTTACATGTCCTAGTAGTGAAAAATACCTAAATTTGTTTTTCACTACTGTGAGGCCGACCGCTCCCATAGGATAACATTGGGTTGTCTTATTACATGTAATAAGTGCTAATGTTTGAATGGTAACAAGTAAACATTTTGTGTTTGGTGTCTCAGAAATTGTAGTTAAAACCCTTGTTAAAGGTAAAGTCAGATTTTAAGTCAGTTAATTTTGAAAATGCCACTTTTGGAGATTAACCATTAAGTTCCTGCATCCTGTCTCTGGGCCACATGACTCAGTGTAGTTGGTAAATGGACTTTGTTTACTCCTCCTAGACAGCAACACAATAAAGAGATTAGGTGTGAATGAATGGGCTACCAACAGGCAGGATGGTGGAGTGGAGCTGAGCACAGTCCCACTTGAGTAGGCTGTGTTCTGCCTTCACACAAAGGACTTGTCACCCCTGCTTTGCTCATGCAGTCATCTTGGAGCAAGGTTAGGGGAGTCAGGAAACTTCAAAGACTTCAAAGGGAACTCTCTAGAAAATTCTCCAACTTCAAAAAAGGCACCATGTACAAAAGGGGTCCCTCAGACCCACTTTTCAGCTCACTTTCTGAGCCTGCTGAAGGACTCTCCAAAGAATGCCTGCTGCTGTGGTCTGCCGAGTACTCCACAAAGACTGCTTTACTGCACATGGAAGGATTGTTTTGCTGCCTGGGGCCTGTCTTGAACCCTCAAAGGCCACCCTGCTTCTGCATCTGAAGCCAGAACTAGCAAAGTGACACCAAGGACTATTGTTCTGGCCTCCTGCTCAGAGCCACATGACATAACAGGTTCCCACCATCTTGAAACTCACCTGGGCCCAGCCTGAGTGAGTCTTAACCCACCCAAGTGGTGCCCCTCCAGTCCTGGACCCTTGGTGGTGGTGCTAAAAGGGCCCGGATAGCAAAAAGAAAACGAAATTTGGGAAAATATGTGCCCAAAATCTGCTCTGAGAACCAGGAGGAGACCGTGAACAACATGCTTGCCTATCCTCCGCCTGGGGTTCATTGCCAGTCAGATTTACTTTTTGACTTCTCTGGCTACTTTCTTCTCCACAGCAGCAAGTTATTTTCAGCAGCCCTTTGGTAAAGTAGTATCCAACCTTGTGGAACTGCCATGAGCTACATGGAGCTGTGCCAATGTGTGCTCCTCCTAACATCCTGATAAACCTGGGGCTTATAAACTTTTTGGCTCCAAAGAGCTCCTGAGGACCAGGACGAACTTGCCAAGCCAATCCACCTGGGCTAGAGATTCAGGTTTCTTCAGCTGGGAACTTTTCCACAGTAGCAAATCTCATTGAGGGGAACCTTGTGGAGGAGTTATTTAGCCTTGAGAGCCCTCTCCAGTTACAGTGTGCAGCCTTGCCCCACTGAAAGAATCTGAGCTCTAAAAAAGTGACTAAGTACGATTGAAAAATATCCGTTGGGGAACACATCTTCTTTTGGCATAAAACTCAGATTTCCCAAGCAATAAAAATCACTGGCTTCACTGTGAGTTGTCTGATGACTATCTGACCTCGTGGAGCCCTCTTCAGCCAGAGCCTGTTGCCTTGTCCCTCTTAAGATTTTGGACTTCCATTTCAGAGACTATATCCAAAGTTAAAACTTCCCACCTGATTGAACCTCGTTCCTCTATCCAGCCCAGCCACCATCATGTTTGGCTTCAAATGACAGATGGGTCCTGGTCTATCAAAACTAGTTGACCTTGGTTTGTGCCTACCACTTTTCGCTACTCTTTTTATGTACAAGTTTAACATTTTGAATTTCTGGTTCCCTCGATTTTTCTAAATTGGCGTGTGATTTTTCTTCTGTTGTGCTTTTACTTTAATACTGTTTCAGTACTACATAAATACTTTACACATTGCTTCTAAGTTAAGCATGTCTGGCCTGTGCCATAGCTATCAGGTTTATTTAATGGTTCACTCTGATGAGGAGAGTCCTTTTACAAGTCCAGAAAGTAAACTGAAGAGCGGGTCTGGGTCCCTGACTTTATACCTGGTACCTTCTTTAAAGTAGGAGATTCTTTTAGAGGTTTCTCTTTGAAGTGATTGGAATTTCCTGACTCCCCTATCCTAGCTCCAGGCTGGCTGCAGGGAAAATGCAGTGGTGACATGCCCTTTGTGTGAAAGCAGAGCAATACCTATTCAGTTTCAAGTGGGACTGTGCCTAGCTCCCCCCCATATCCTGCCAGCAAATGGCCCAGTCAGGAGCACCTCATCCCTCTATTGTTTTTCAATGTGGGAGGAATTCACAAAGTCAAACTGCCAACTACACCCAGTCTTGTGCCCTAGGTCAGGCTGTTGGCACCAAATGGCAAAGGCCAGGAGGATGCCAACCTTCTAAAAGTGGTATTTTCAAAATTGTCATTTATAATCCGACTTTACCTTTAAATTACCAAGTCAGAAGATTAAACATCTCTGCATCGAGAAACCATACCCGAGGAGGTACTGCTTTTATATCACCATAATTCATTCATAATATATATAGGCAGCCAGCAGTCTGTATAGTATAAAACCTATGTTGTTTTTATAATCCACGTTTGAGGTTATAGGGTGGTTTGAAAAGCAGCTCAAAGGATCTTTCCTAAGAGGAAAGATGATCAGATTTTCCTTCTTAAAAGAAGCTGTGGTTATAATAATTGTGGTCGTCTCATCATAGACCACTTTGAAATGTGGAATAATTACTTTTTTTTATTTCCCTTGGAATACCATCCTAGTTAGATTAATGTATTCCTCTACTATTTGCTATAATAGCCCTAGTTGGATTTTACTGCAAGTTAACCCAGTACCTCTTCCTTCAAGAAACCAATGATCTTGAACGGAATTCACAGGCAATGTCCTTAACTTATTCTCCACCTACCTCCCCAGCAACCACAAGTTTGTTCAATTGGGCATCTCTAGGTCTCAAAAGATCACTATCAGCTATAGTAACTGCCAGGGATCCATACTATCCTCTGATATCTTCAATAGCTATTTGAGGTTTCTTGGTGCTCTATTCACATGTAACAGCACCAATATGCTGATGTTACTCAACTCTACTAAAAAGTCTGCTGTGCTTCAGGTATCTAATGCCTCAACAACTGTCCGCACATCATCCAGATCTGTATGCTTAGTACCTACAAGAAGCTCAACCCAACCAATACAGAATTCCGGTTATTTTACAATAATAGTAAACAAGAAAAAATATAAACCTTATTCAAGGGCATACACCGTGACAGCTTGGAAACCCAATTTTCACTGACTGCCAAGTCACTTGGATTCACCCTAGAATGCAACCTTACCCTCAATGAACACACACTGCCAAAAAATACAGCCTGATACCAGCTCTCTCTTCTAAAGAAAATGAAACTGTTTCTTACAGAAAGCAACTTCAGAACTCCTGTTCAAGCTTTCATACACTTGCATTTGGATGGTGGTAACACTCTTCTCCATGACCTCCCAGACTCTACACTGGCACAGCTTAAAGGTATTCTACACACTGCAGCATATCTCATGCAGGTGATGAAGAAGTATGCTCACATCACCCCCATCCTGCTAGAACTTCATTGTCTTCCCTTGCTGGCCTGCACTATCTTCCAAACTTCAAAACCACCTGACTCATTTCCAAAATCAACACGACCATCACTCCCACTTATCTTGCAGATAAGCTCACTCTCAGGTGGTTCTCGGCACACCTGCAGCCAGTTCACTATCAGATTGTAGAGTAAGAAGTGTTAAAAAGAGAAGACGAGGCAGCAGGCCTTTTCCATATAGGCACCTAGGATCCGGAATAACACACCTGTATCTATTGTGACTGCCCCAACCTTGCTTCAGTTTAGGAAAGAGTTGAAGACCTACCACTTACAAGAACTCTACATGACAATGTATTAACAAAACAGCCATATCTCCTTTCACTCTTTGACTTTGTTCTTGTCTTTGACCCTATTCAGCCTTCCACTATCTTCTGGCTAGGTTTGTGGTATATACTCTATACATACATATCGGAAACATTTTTGGGGGAGCTAACACTTCGATGTGTTATTCTAGAATTTCAAGAATCTCTCAGAGATATGGAGACATTCTTCAACTCTCGCTTTCCTTGGATCTCCTAGGCCTCTACTCCTAGTATTATTTATTCTAAATTTGATTTTCCAGGCCAGAGAAGTTTCCACTTTATTATTGTTCTTGGTGTTGGTTTTATATAGGTCCAAGAGATAACAATCTTGTTCTTATATCTAGTTTTCTTAATCTCCTCTGATATGCCTGATCTCTTATGTTTTCAGTTTTGGGGCTATAAGTAATATCTTGCTGAGCATGTGCCAGTTCCTATTTTTGTTAACCAATTCTTCTCTCTCCAATCCCTTTATGCTAATAGTTTTAGAAGGTATCACCACCTAAAATATACTTTACAGCCATCCCAAAGCATAATCGCCAAAGCCAATGCTATATTAGTCTAAAAAAATGTTTGTAACACTGTTCCACATGCCTTATGAGATTTCTTGTCCTGTAATATGTCCAAATCAATGTAGTCACCATTTTTTGACAGCAGTATTTATCCTCTTCCCATTTGGTGATTAATAGGAATTGGTGCGTAATCTGCTAATATTGGGGAAAAAATGTCTGCCTTATTTCAAAAGATTGAGGAGGAAGTTAAAAAAATACTCAATCAGGAGCTGATGTTTGTATTTGCCATTGAAATATGTCAACCCATGCTCGTTCGAGTGGCATTTGCTCCAAATATCCACTGGCCCGTGGCTCCCCAATAACAATAGATGTTATTTCCCCCATTTCAATGTTGCTAGGATAGAGCACTATCTTTAGTGTCTGGTTTCCTGTCTATTTTTTGCAAAGGCCCATTAAAGCACCACAAATAAAAATTGAGGAATTGCAGCCAGATAATTCCATTATCATTTCTTCAAGGACCCTACTGCTATCTGTGATGATAGGCCAGAGCGATCGTCTCTTGACTTCTTCAAACGTCTAAAATCAACCACCTTTCTTGTCTTGTTTATCTCCCATTGTTCTCCATTCCTTAATAAAAATGCCACCTCTGGGGGATGGGTGTCATCCTTACAAGTAAGGTATTTGGGTAGCTGCGTCTGGGGTAAGATAAACATAATTATACCAAATTGTTGAAGAAAATAAAGCACAATTTAGGAAATTGAGACAACAATTCTCATGTGTGGAGAGAATTAATTTTGTTAAAATGCTAACTCCCCCTTGTTCTTCTTTTGTTTCAATGCCTTCCATGGTACTGATTAAGAGTATTTTTGCAAAACCAAACAGTAGTATTTTAAATGTTATCTAGTCATTTATGTTATCCAGAATCTTCAGACAAAATGTTTGTGAATCAGTAGGATGGGCCCTACAGGAATTTGAATAGTATTATTTGACACCTTCAGCATCCTTCAATCAATCGATCAAAAAAATGTGTAGAGCGCGCTACTCACCCATAAGGGTCTCAAGGCGCTGGGGGAGGGGGAACAGTGGGGGGGCAGGGAGGGTCACTGATCAAACAACCATGTCTTGAGGTTCTTTATGAAGACCTGTAGGTCTTTGGTTTTGCAAAGGTCGGTGGGGAGGGAGTTCCAGGTTTTGGGGGCGAGGTAGGAGAAAGACCTGCCTCCTGTGGTGGTGAGTTGGATGTGGGGGACTGTGGATAGGGTGAGGTCAGCTGATCGGAGGTTGCATGTGGGAGTGTGGAAGTTAACTCTTTCATTGAGGTAGGTTGGGCCAGTGTTGTGGAGGGATTTGTGTGCGTGGATGAGGATCTTGAATGTGATTCTCTTGTCTATGGGGAGCCAGTGAAGGGATTTGAGGTGTGGTGAGATTCGTTCGTGGCGGGGGAAGCCAAGGACGAGGCGTGCTGCTGTGTTCTGGATTCTCTGGAGTTTGCGTTTGAGTTTGAGTGTGGTGCCGGCGTAGAGGGCGTTACCATAGTCCAGTCTGCTGCTGATGAGTGTGTGGGTGAATGTCTTTCTGGTTTCTGGGGGAATCCATTTGAAGGAATTTTTTTCGAGTGCGGAGTGTGTGGAAGCAGGAGGAGGTTAGAGCATTGATTCGCTGTGTCATGGAGAGGGAGGGGTTGAGGATGATGCCGAGGTTGAGTGCGTGGGTTGCGGGTTGGGTGCGGGGCCTAGGACGGTGGGCCACCAGGAGTCGTCCCATGTGGTTTTGTTGGGGCCGAAGATGATGATCTCGGTTTTGTTTGAGTTGAGCTTGAGGTGGTTAGTGGTCATCCAGTTGGCGGTGTCGAGGAGAGCAGCGTGTAGGTTGGTTTTGGCGGTGGTGGGTGTGCGTGATAGGGAGAGGATGAGTTGGGTGTCATCTGCATAGGAGAGGATAGTGATTCCGTGTGCTCGGAGGATGTTGACTAGGGGGATCATGTAGATGTTGAAGAGTGTGGGGCTGAGGGAGGACCCTTGGGGGACTCCGCAGGTGATCTTGGTAGTGTTGGAGTGGAAGGGCGGAAGGCGCACTCTCTGGGTCCGGTCGGTGAGGAAGGAGGTGAGCCAGTCTAAGGCTTTGTGGTGAATTCCTATGTTGTGGAGGCGTGTGCGGAGTGTGTGGTGGCAGACGGTGTCAAAGGCTGCGGAGAGGTCTTGGAGGATGAGTGCGACGGTCTCGCCTTTGTTGACTTTGGTCCTGATATCGTCAGTGCATGCGATGAGGGCGGTTTCTGTGCTGTGGTTCTTGCGGAACCCAGATTGTGAGGGGTCAAGAGTGTTGTTTGCTTCGTGGAAGTGGAATGGGCAGGTGTTGACTAATTTCTCTGCGACCTTGGCGGGGAAAGGGAGGAGGGAGATGGGGCGGTAGTTGGAGAGGATCTCTGGGTTGGCTTGTTCTTTTTTTATCCTAGGAGAGCAGTGATTTTCCCAGTGCTTCCAGGGGTTTGGGTAGGTGGCGGAGTCGAAAGAGGAGTTGCTTATGTTGTAGAGTATGGGGGCGATGGTAGGGCTAGCTTTGTTGTAGATGCAGTGTGGACAGGGGTCAGAGGGGGAACCGGAGTGGATGGAGTTCATTTTTTTTCGGTTTCTTCGTGTGTGGTGGGGGTCCATGTGGAGAGTGTGGTGGGGGGGTCCTGAGTGGGGGTTGGGTTGGGTGAGTGAGGGATATGTGTGGTGGGTGTGTGTGGTATGAAGCTGTTGTGGATGTCCAGGATTTTGTAGAGGAAGTGGTTGGAAAGGGCGTCACATAGGGGCTGTGTGTGAGTGGGGTCTATGTTGCTGGCTTTGGGTTTGGCAAGTTCATTGATGATGGTGAAGAGTTCTTTGCTGTTCCTTCATTAATGAAATTGTTATTTAGCAAACTAATAGTCCTTTCTTGTATGAAATGCTGAATAAAATGATTTAGGATTGGTTCTCATAGGATTTGCACAACAGTTTTGGGGCCAAAAATGGTTTAAAAATATTAAATTTAAGACAATGAATGCTGCGTGCCAAATATATTCTGACTGAGTAAGGGAGTTCAAAAATATTGAGGCGGTGGGATGTAATCCTGTTTAGAATAACCCATCCCTGCTGTAAGAGATCACAGAGGGTTTTACATGAATGAAAGGAGGTAGGCTTATGGGTATTAAACCAACGATTCAATGAAAATGGTTTTCTGCCCTTCTCTCAGCTGGTTGATAATTCTGGAACAGTTTTTACTTCCCATACCTCACATGGTTATTACTTCTAATAGGTCAGGCTCATGTATACAAGAATACACATCATCATACTCAATATCCAAATCACAAAGTTGATAGAGACTTGACATTGTGGTGGAGCATCAAGGCCAAATTGGATTTCCCAAGTCATTTTCAAGATAAACCTGTTGTTCTGGGCAGTCACATTGTTCCATGTCCTCAAGTATGATTTCCAATGTGAAACAATGCCAGATGCTTGGAGGGGCTCAATCATTAATCCAATATATAAAGGAGGCAATAGATCAGCACCAGAAAATTATAGATTAATTGCTCTGTTGGGTAACAAAGCAAAATATTGTGCCTCCCTCCTGCAACAAGGTCTAATAACCTGGGCAAGCAATAAGGAAGTGTTCCCTATAAACCAAACAGGCTTTAACCTGGATACCAGGATTGCTATTAGCATCTCAGCACTTTCGCTTGCCATCGATCAACATTTAAGGAGGCAAACATACCTACATCTTTGCTTCATAGACTTCAAAGCAGCATTCCACCATGTCCACCACAACAAGCTATGGGAATAATTGGTGCAGGGGAACATTCCATTTTCTTTAATTATATCAGTACAAATGATTTAGACCAATACCTGGGTGACAATTAAGATCTCAGACTGCACTTATCTATCCAGGAAAATTAACACCTTTTTAGGCCTGAAGCAGTGGTGCATTCAGCCTACCCAACTTTTCAATCTTTTGCTAAATGACCTGACTCTTGAACTGGAGCTTGTCAACTTCCTACCCTTCCAATTTTGATGGCTGTCCTCTATCCAATCTGCTGTATGCCTCTGATGTAATTTTGGCATGTCCAACTAAGGTGGGTCTCCAAAGACTAATTGAGGCTCTTGCCATGTAATCATCAAATGGAATATAAATAAATCTAACTAAGACCAAAGTGATGGTGATCAATATCAAGATGAAAAACAACTTCATAAATGGTATTTCGAAGGAACTCAAATTGGAAATGCTGATGAATACAAATAATGTGGGGTGATCATAGACTTGAGAGGCTCCATCACACCTCAAAAACAGCAGCTAAGAACAAGAGGGCAATCCCTAATGGTAGCATTTAAAACATTATACAATACACTCCAATAGCCCTCCTGGATCCCCATTTTAAAAGTAATTTTCACACAATTACCACTGTAGGAAGTTGGCTCTGTATATACTATTTCAAAGTAAGAAATAGTGTGCACCGAGTCCAAGGGTTCCCCTTAGAGGTAAGATAGTGGCAAAAGTAGATAATTCTATTGCTCTATTTTGTGGTAGTGTGGTCGAGCAGTAGGCTTATCAGGAGGTAGTGTTAAGCATTTGTTGTACACACACAGGCAATAAATGAGGAACATATACTCAAAGACTTACTCCAGGCCAATAGGTTTTTATATTGAAAAATATATTTTCTTAGTTTATTTTTAGGAACCACGGGTTCAAGATTTACAGTTAATACTTTAAATGTAAGGTACTTCACTTAGATACTTTAGGAACTTTGAATGAAAACAATATCATGTACAGTCTTTGTAAAAACGTCAATAAGCTATTTTCAGAGTGGAAACAGTGCAAAAATCAACAGTTCCTGGGGGAGGTAAGTAAATGTTAGATTAGGAGATAAGTAAAACACTTACAAGTCTCAGTCCTGGGGCATAGGCAGCCCACCGTTTGGGGTTCAAGGCAACCCCAAAGTTACCACACCAGCCGCTCAGGGCCGGTCAGGTGCAGAGGTTAAAAAGGTGCCCAAAACACATAGGCGCCTATGGGGAACAGGGATGCTCAGGTTCCAGTCTGCCAGCAGCTAAGTACCTGCATCCTCGGAGGGCAGACAAGGGGGGGTTTTGTAGAGCACTTGGGGGGGGACACAAGTAGACACACAAAACACACCCTCAGCTGCACAGGGGCGCTGGGTGCAGCGTGCAAAGCAGGCGTCAGGTTTCAGGTAGGAATCAATGGAGGGACCCGGGGGTCACTCTAGTGGTGCAGGCAGACACGGGGGCTTCTCGGGACAGCTACCACCTGGGCTAGACAGAGGGTTGTCTGGGGGTCACTCCTGCATTGAAGTTCGGTTCCTTCAGGTCCTGGGGGCTGCGGGTGCAGTGTCGCGGTCAGGGGGGAGCCTCTGGATTCTCTCTGCAGGTGTCGCTGTGGGGGCTCAGGGGATTCATCTCTGGTTACTCACGGGCTCGCAGTCGCTGGGGAGTCCTCCCTCAGGTGTTGGTTTTCTGCAGGTCGAGCCGGGGGCATCAGGTGCAGAGTGTGAAGTCTCACCCTTCCGGCGGGAAACGTGAAGTCTTTGGAAGTTACTTCTTTGTTGCAAAGAAGTTGCAGGTTTTGAACAGGGCCGCTGTTCACAGGAGTTTCGTGGTCCTGTAGTCCAGGGCAGTCCTCTGAGGCTTCAGAGGTCGCTGGTCCCTGTCGGATGCGTTGCTGGAGCAGGTTTTCGAAGTTGGAGACAGGCCGGTAGGGCTGGGGACAAATCAGTTGTCCTCCTCCTCCTTCTCTGCAGGCTTGTAGGTCAGCAGTCCTTCTTCTTTCTTCAGGTTGCAGGAATCAGATTTTGTGGGTTCAGTGGAGCCCCTAAGTACTGAATTTAGGGGTGTGTTTAGGTCTGGGAGGGCAGCTACACCCTCTTTGTTTCTCCTCCCTGAGGGGAGGGGGCACATCCCTATTCCTATTGGGGGAATCCTCCAAAATCAAGATGGAGGATTTCTAAAGGCAGGGGTAACCTCAGCTCAGGACACCTTAGGGGCTGTCCTGACTGGTGGGTGACTCCTCCTTGTTTTTCTCATTATCTCCTCTGGACTTGCTGCCAAAAGTGGGGGCTGTGTCCAGGGGCGGGCATCTTCACTAGCTGGAGTGCCCTGGGGCACTGTAACACAAAGCTTGAACCTTTGAGTCTCACTTCTAGGTGTTACCGTTTCTCCCGGGTGGGGGGAGGTGTTAAGCATCTCCACCCAGTGCAGGCTGTGTTTCTGGCCTCAGAGAGCACAAAGGCTCTCACCCCAGGGGGGGTCAGAAACTCGTCTCTCAGCAGCAGGCTGGCACAGACCAGTCAGTCCTGCACTGAAGGATTGGGTAAAATACAGGGGGCATCTCTAAGATGCCCTCTGTGTGCATTTTTCAATAAATCCAACACTGGCATCAGTGTGGGATTATTATTCTGAGAAGTTTGATACCAAACTTCCCAGTATTCAGTGTAGCCATTATGGAACTGTGGAGTTCATTTTTACAAACTCCCAGACCATATACTTAATATGGCCAGACTGTACTTACAATGTCTAAGAATAGACTTAGACACTGTAGGGGCATATTGCGCATGCAGCTATGCCCTCACCTGTGGTATAGTGCACCCTGCCTTAGGGCTGTAAGGCCTGCTAGAAGGGTGACTTACCTATTCCACAGGCAGTATTTTGTGGGTATGGCATCCTGAGGGCGATGCCATGTCGACTTTGTCTTTTCTCCCCACCAACACACACAATATACAATGGCAGTGTGCATGTGTTAGGTGAGGGGTCCCTTAGGGTGGCACAACATATGCTGCAGCCCTTGGGGACCTTCCCTGGTCACAGGGCCCTTGGTACCACTGGTACCTTTTACAAGGGACTTATCTGTGTGCCAGGGGTGTGCCAATTGTGGAAACAATGGTGCATTTTAGGTGAAAGAACACTAGTGCTGGGGCCTGGATAGCAGGGTCCCAGCACACATCTCAGTCAAGTCAGCATCAGTATCAGGCAAAAAGTGGGGGGTAACTGCAACAGGAAGCCATTTTCTTACAGCCACCATCCCTGACCTATGGCAGTGAAGATAGAAGGGGAGCAATGCAACAGTATTGAACACAATTCTATCCAAACCATGAAGATATCTTAAACCATTCCCCAATAAACACATCACCTGCACAGATCCAGCTGGACTTTGGTGTAACCAAGAAACCAATAGTGAGACAGGGGCCATCATAAAAACCCATCATAAATTAAAAGCAACCACCGAAAAAATCACCTAACCATGTCTTCTGGACAGAAATTAAGAATCGACTAGAAAACGCATCTGCAAGTAGTTATCTGAAACTTCTCTCTACAACCTTAAAATAAAAACTGTTTGGGACTTACCATGTACACCACTTTTAAAATAGCACTATGTATTCAGATGAAAACACTTTCAATTAACGAGGTTAAGCCAGCAGTGTCCAAGCGATCACATGCATGGATGCAGAGTTAAAATTACAGCATCTAAAAAATACAAATCTACCTTGTGTCTGGTTATTATATCTTTATTAAAACAGAAACTTACGGACCTACGGTTTGGGGACCTGCCTTCACTGCATCACATTCCATCATGGCTAAAGAACACCAAGAGCATCACAAATGCAGACTCCATGGGTCAGTGAAAAGAGGATCTAAATCACTGTCAATAACTAATAAGGAATTTGAGAGAAATATTGTGTTATGCTTCCAACCAACGAAATATTAAATCGCGTAGAAGTGCAATAACAGCATGCTTCGATCGAGCTGACACAATTCTCAACTGCTGATTCACATGTTTTGGCCAGAATGGAAAACATAATAAAGAACCTCACAAAAACGCCACTCATAAATTGGATGGACTCAATTTTTCTATAACTTTTACATTTTTATAAAAAAAGGTTATTTCATTTTATATACTGCATTGTTATGGACTATCTTCTTTTGCTTAAAAAGGACTAACTGGGATGTTTATTTAAAGTGCACAGTGTATTTATAATGCCATGATTTTAATTAATTATGCATAATAACAAAACCTTGTAAAACCTTGTTGATAATTTTGGAATAGATAGCATAGTTCCTGTTTTTAAGAACTTGTAACAAAGAAGTTATTTTCAAGGAAAAAGAGGGGAAAAAGCCCATTAAATGAGGTCTTTCATGTAAATTTGCTCGAGGGCTTTTTTTGCAGCTAACTATATACCGATGTATACTAGACCATTCTAAGATTAGATCAAAATGGGTAGAGCAACTCTAACTGTAGATGCTGGAGGAAAGATGGCAGAAGATATGTTTATATTCTCATCACATACTGCTGTGCTCATATTTAAGGTGAATACACCATTTCTCAGTTTATAAATTCCATCACACTCCAGAATGGTTAAATAAAATCTCTCCCAAATGTAGTAATCTTTGCTCAAGATGCCACATAACATTCAGCTCCTGGAAATGTGATGTGGAATCATACAAATTTAAAGGAGTTCTGGTGAGAAGTCTTAAATTGCTTAAAAAATTCAGAAAACTTGGATGACGGAAATGAACATTGCTAGTGCAGGTGTATTATTTATAAAGGTTATTAATGAATGTTCATGTATCCTGAAAAAAGTTTGTGCAGAAAATATATTAATGTAGAAAAATAATGCACGCAGTTGAGAATGTGATTCAGAGGAGGGGCCGCCAATGTTCACAAAGTGTACTTACTAGTAGATTAATATTGTGAAATGTTGAATATATGTTGGACTAATGTAGTAATATGTTATATTAAGGGTTATGCATTATGCTCTAGCTTTATAAATTGTAGGCCTTAACTTAGCGAGTGTCTTGGCCTACTTGCCAAGCCTCATGTCAAAGCTGTATTGCTTAACGTTTAATAAATGGCTGTCCTAGAGAGTTAAACTGTGATTTTCATTGTGCATTGTTTGAATGTGCTCACAACAGAAGGTTCTCAAGAGAATCGACAGCTAGAAGATGCTGTTCCTCCTAATATAACATTTTGTGTGTTCTGCATGTGAGACTGACTTTCCCAGGAGGAGAACAATGGAGATGCTGACAGGAGGGGAAGCTGCAACAATATTGTTACCTGACAAGCCCGATGATGAGGACATTGCAGGACAAACCAATCAACGACATGTGAATGGAGTAATGGTAGAATTCGTAGATTTTGAGTTTTAGTTTTATTGGACGAAGTGTGAACATGTGATTAACTGACCAATAGGGATTTGGGAAGTACTTTTACTAGTTTTAATTTAATGTCACTGCACTGAGAAGAACTCAGCATTCTGCATTTTGCCATCACCGTCATAGCCCGTGTTCCTGCTGGCCGAAAGGTCAATATTTTCTTTTGCGTCTTGACAAGAGACGTGCTTAACTTTAATGCTGAATCCTAATGCCTTGCTGTTCGACTGATGTCCTGAGGATGAAGACTGACTCTACTTGCTGATCCACACTGAGGATAGATACAAACTGCACCATTTTGATAGAGGACCCTGAGTGGTCTAAGACTCCGGAGTATATTGCAAAGGGTTTGAGACACTTGGGTTATATGTTGTAATCTGTCTGGTTCTGTAGGTTGATCCGGAGTGGTCAACAAGTCAGAGTGTGAGTCAAAGTGTAAGAAATGAAATTTCGACTGCGATTTTGCGAGTCCTATGTAAACCAGGACAGACCCATTGATCAGTTGAAAGTAAAATTTGCGGGTAAAATTTTGCTTGCAAATCTGGGAGACCGAGAGAGAAGGAGTAGCTGTTAGAGCAAGAGCTGTCAGTGAAAAATCCGTAAGGTTTCTGAAACGATTGTGTTACCTTTCCTGTAGTAAACCAGCAGATTTGTTTTTTGATCAGTGCTCGCAATTTTTGCATTAGGGTGTGTGAATCGGAGTTTGGGAGGACAAGCCGCAAGACTTTGTCAGCCGCAATACGTGTGAGTGTGAAGTAATTGGAGCCGCGCTGGGATAGGTTGGTTAGTGAGAAGGGTCACGCACAGATTGGCAGCCGTCCGTGAGAGGAAATTGGTTGGGAAAGTAGATGAAAGGAATCTTGGGATTAAAAGTCACTTCCTGATTTGATTTTGAATGGTAAAAAGGTAGAAAAGCTGACATTTTTCAAAGATTTAAAGAGTGCCTTAAGGGGAGCTATGTATATTACAACGAGTATAGGCTCAGAAGGTCCACCAGATTATATTGTAATGGAAGAGAAGGGTGTTGCGCCATGACTTTGGCTAAAGCAATAGAGCAAATTGACAGAGAAAGATGGGAATTTAGTGTTTCCTACAAATGGGGCATTCAATTTGAGTGTTTTGTAGGATTTAAGAATGGTGCTATATGAATCAAAGCCCCTTCCGAGAACAGCACAGTTTGAAGCATTAGCAATCTGGGAGCTAGTAGCCAGACAGCAACAGCAACAGCAACAGCAACAGAAATTCGAGAGAAGGGTGAGAAAGGCAGAAAAGACTTTAACAGAGGCTAGGTGGGACAGTGATTAGAGAGTTTGGAGGATGGAGACTTTGCACGGAATTTAGGGCCAGATGTAGCAACCAGTTTGTGACTCGCAAACGGCAAAAATTGCCGTTTGCGAGTCGCAATCCGGAGTTAGCTATGCAGAAATGCATTTTGCGAGTCGGGACCGACTCGCAAAATGCATTTCCGACTTGCAAATAGGAAGGGGTGTTCCCTTCCTATTTGTGACTCGCAGTGGTATGCAATTCCATTTGCGACCGCGTACGCGGTTGCAAATGGAGTCGCAGTTACCATCCACTTGAAGTGGATGGTAACCCACTCGCAAATTGGAAGGCCCCTTGCCCTTTGTGAATGGACCCCAAAATATTTTTTCAGGGCAGGTAGTGGTCCAAGGGACCACTACCTGCCCTGAACAAATTCCGAAACATAAGGTTTCGGATTTCTTTTTTAAGTGCAGCTCGTTTTCCTTTAAGGAAAACGGGCTACACTTGGAAAGAAAAAAAACTGCTTTATTAACAAGCAGTCACGGACATGGAGGTCTGCTGACTACAGCAGTCCTCCATGTCAGTGAGTGCCCATAGTCGCTATGGGGCCGCAATTTGCAACCCACCTCATTAATATTAATGAGGTGGGTCTTTGCGACCCCATAGCGACTCGCAGACGGTGTCTGAGACACCGTTCTGCATTGCAAATTGAAACTTGCAATTTGCGAGTCGCTCGAACTCGCAAATTGCAAGTCGCAATTTGCAAAGTACCTACATCTGGCCCTAAGTTGTTTCCGGCAATTATGCAGGACAATGAGAAGGAAGGAAAGCTATTAGGAAAACTGAAGTCCGTCCAAAAGTAAGGAGGCTAGAAAGTCTTCAACAGTGGAGGGGGAATCAGATGATGATGATGAGTTTATTACGCAGTTGTTGAGAAATCTCCCATCACCATACACAGTACATGAGAGTAGTCCAAGTACCAGTGCTGATCTGACTGCTCCGACATAGCTTTATGGGACAATGAGTCTGATGCAGGTCAATCCTAGCCTGACACAGAATGCAATGCAAAGTGGTCTTAATGTGCCTACTACTCCTGTAGTACAAAATTAGATGCAACCGCCACAGGTTCAGAGAATTTATCCTGATGTGCCCACCAAGGGAGACAACTTCAAAATTGATGTTGCCTTCAGAACAGGTTTACCCGAGACCGAACCAACTCCACTTTTACTGCCCCAAGTGGAGCCGCAGGTAATGCTAAGATTTACTCCAGTAAAAGGGACACAGTCAGATATGACTCTGATGATGAACAGAATATGGGAGTTACTCTCTCACAGATATATGCAATATCATTACCTACTACTGTTGGTCCAGCTGTACCCTTATTTGCACAGAAGGAACCTATTGTAGGTGAACAGGGAGCTATGAGGGGAGGTTGTAATGAAGATGCTCGAATAGTCTTTCCTGTGGGAAAGCCTTTTGACGGATCAAGATCATTGTTAGACCTTAGTCCATTCGTAACACTTCCAGATACTATGGCAGGGTCAAATGTTAGCCGGAGTTTGAAAATATTGACACTGCAGATCCCAAATGCAGTTGCACAGCAGGTGCCACTAGTCCAAGCAAGTAACAGTCCGCTGCAAGGATTAACAGCTCAGCAATTGACTGAATGGTCAGACAAGCTGAATACCCCACAGAGTGGTTTTAAGGGAGAGGAGTGTTTGAATTATGCTAGGCTTAAGCATGGAAGCAGGTGAACTCATTGAGGGAACTATGGAAGTGAACAGGTTGGAGTCCTACACAGAGGCATGGTTGAGATACTTGTGCCTGAAGATTACGAGGGAAGTGGACAATGTGCTTCAGAAACTAGCAGACCTGGTAGAGAAGTACGGCATAGAAATAGAGAAAACAAAGCATTTGAAAAAGAGTTACAGATTAGATTTTGAGGCTAAATATTTTGAACACATGAGATCTGCCGGAATGAAAGCACACCTTATGGAATTGCTTCAAAGTTCCCAGACCTGGGGAGCATTAGACAAGTGGGAAGGCAGGTGGGTGAAGAAAAGAGACAAGAAAAGAGATTCTGTGGAGCTGACTACAAATGAACAGCAGGATAAAGATTCAGTGAATCTTTTACCAATGAGAGAGATTCCAGAGGGAAATTTTGTTCATGGCCCGTGGAGCAAAGGTGACATTCTATCATTTACAAATGATTATCCAAAATTGAGAGAGAAGCCAGTAGAGTGGTATCAGCTGACAGGTTTGTGAAACTTACGAAGTGTCTGTGGGAAGTCTTGAACACATTACTAGAGACAGTGGTTCCAGCTGATCTGTGAATTGAGTGTAAAAGGAGTGTAGATTGGCCAACAAGCAAACCAGAGAGAGATAAGAATACAGGTGCACCATCTCCTGAGGTAATGAAATATTACTATAAGGTGATTGAATTTTTTTAAATGAAAATCTGCCGCAGGACAGCTCAGGAAAGCAAAGGAGTCGGTACATGCGTATTATGAGAGATCGTTGCAGGCGTTCAAGCAATACATTGGTACAGAAACAATTGAGGCAAAAGACATGGTCCATTTTTTGTTCAGATTTGTGGAAGGGTTGAGACCTGAAGTTAGACAGATGATTCAGAGTTATTTGGTTTGCTGGCAAGCAAAGCCGATTGATGAGGTGTTGCAGTATGCGAAATACTGTAGTGATGAGATTGATTTGAGGCAGAAGAAGTTGAAAGAGAAGGTGATGGTGATGCAGATTAAAGCAGCTCAAACAGGAGTGCAAGGGAATTTTCTGCAGCAGTATCACAGCAGCAGCAGGGAAACATGATATTGCAGCCCCAGATGAGAGGCAGAGGTTGTGGAGGATATATGACTAGGGGTCCAGATCTAGGTACTGTAGGGGTTCAGAATGATGTGCAGGGAATGAAGAAGTTATTGCTATGTCACTTTTGCGGAGCCATTGGACATTGGAAATGGGAGTGTCCAATGATGATGCAGGAAGGTGTCATTCAGCAGAGTAATAACATCACTTCATTCCAGAACGTGAGAGGACCGAGAGTGAGAGGCCCTAATCTAAATTATTTTCAGAATAATGTGAATCAGGTGCAGAATTTTCAACCCATGTAGCAGGTGCAAATGCCACGTGTACAAATGTCACAGTTATAGCCGAATTAACAGCAGGTTCCCATGGTACATAGGCAGCAAATTCAAATACCGCAAGCCCCAATGGAACAGCAACAGATGATGCTTTCTCAACAGGTCACAGGTCACAG